>NC_088872.1:26413057-26765557 GCF_032884065.1 Artemia franciscana | reverse complement strand
GGGGGAAACAGGGGGATATAAATGACGACCGGGACACCGGGACAGGGAATGGTCGATTAGCAATCACCATCAACAAAGCTCAAGGGCAATCATTAGAATCATGAGGTATAGATCTGAATACAGATTGTTTTCCCATGGACCATTATATGTTGCATGTTCAAGAGTCGGTAAACCTGACAATCTATTTATATGCAAAGACAATGGGACAGCAAAGAATGTTGTATATTCGCAAGTTTTACGTAGTTAAAACCATATATATATATATATATATATATATATATATATATATATATATATATATATATATATATATATATATCTATATCTATCTATATTCACAGGTGGGACATAGGGACACAACTACAATGGCGCGTAACTATTATGGCGCGTAACGACTTACGCGCGCGGGGGGCTTGGGGGGGGGCGTGAAGCGCCCCCACCAACTAGGTGTTGGGGTGGCGCGAAGCGCCACCCCAACAGCTAGTATATATATATATATATATATATATATATATATATATATATATATATATATATATATATATATATATATATATATAAAGCTGTCAAAATTAGAGCAGTAAACCCAAGTATCCAAAGAAGTGTTCTTAAAAGAAAGCAAGAAATTCTCAAACATTAAAAAAAAAAAAAACAGTTTCTAATAATTGGTTCAGACTACCCGACACTTCAGTGACATAGAGACCTATCGATAGTTTTGCTAAGGTTAATTTTTATTTACATATGTTTGTGAGACTATGTTTTTCAGTATTAAATAGCATCAAAACAAACAACCCACCAAAAAATGAATTCAGTGGTGCCCGCCTACCCTTGTAGTGCTCCAAGTTGGAACTCGCAATTGAAGAACTACTAGACAAACTTCAGGAACAAAAAGTCACAAACTTCTTGACTACGCGCTGTTTGTTTTTATGGCACTTGGTATTAACCAAGTGACATATAGCAGTCGCCAATTCTGTCGGTCTGTCGGTCTGTCTGTCGGTCTGTCTGTCGGTCTGTCTGTCGGTCTGTCTGTCGGTCCCGGTTTTGCTACTTTAGGCACTTCCAGGTAAGCTAGGACGATGAAATTTGGCAAGCGTATCAGGGACCGGACCAGATTAAATTAGAAATAGTCGTTTTCCCGATTTGACCATCTGGGGGGGAGTGGGGGCCCGGTTAATTCGCAAAAAATAGAAAAAATGAAGTATTTTTAACTTATCAGCGGGTATTTGGATCTTAATGAAATTTGATGTTTGGAATGATATTGTGTCTTAGAGCTCTTATTTTTAATCCCGACCGGATCTGATGACATTGGGGGGAGTTGGAGGGGGAAAACCTAAAGTCCCGGTTTTGCTACTTTAGGCACTTCCAGGTAAGCTAGGACGATGAAATTTGGCAAGCGTATCAGGGACCGGACCAGATTAAATTAGAAATAGTCGTTTTCCCGATTTGACCATCTGGGGGGGGGAGAAGGGGCCTGTTAATTCGGAAAAATAGAAAAAATGAAGTATTTTTAACTTATGAGCGGGTGATTGGATCTTAATGAAATTTGATGTTTGGAATGATATTGTGTCTCAGAGCTCTTATTTTAAATCCCGACTGGGTCTGATGACATTGGGGGGAGTTGGAGGGGGGAAACCTAAAATCTTGGAAAACACTTAGAGTAGAGGGATCGGGATGAAACTTGATGGGAAAAATAAGCGCAAGTCCCAGATACATGATTGACATAATCGGAACTTATTTGCTCTCTTTGGGGTAGTTGGGAGGGGGGGAGTAAGTCTTAAAAATTAGAAAAATGAGGTATTTTCAACTTACGAACGGGTGATCGGATCTCAATGAAATTTGATGTTTAGAAGGATATCGTGTCTTAGAGCTCTTATTTTAAATCCCGACCGGATCTGGTGATGGGGGCGGGGAGTTGGGAGGGGGAAACCTAAAACTTGGAAAACACTTAGAGTGGAGGGATCGGGATGAAACATGGTGGGAAAAATAAACACAAGTCCTAGATAGATGATTGACATAAACGGAACGGATCCGCTCTCTTTTGGGTAGTTGGGGGGGGGGGGTTAATTCTGAAAAATTAGAAAAAATGAGGTATTTTTAACTTACGAATGGGTGATTGGATCTCCATGAAATTTGATTTTTAGAAGGATATCGTGGCTCAAAGCTCTTATTTTAAATCCTGACCGGATCTGGTGACATTGGGGGAAGTTTGGGGTGGGGAGACCTAAAATGATGGGAAACCCTTAGATTGGAAGGATTGGGATGAAACTTGGTTGGAAAAATAAGCAAAAGTCTTGCATACGTAATTTACATAATTGGAACGGATCCGCTCAATTGCGGGGGGGGGGGGGGTAATTCTGAAAAATAAGAAAAATAACGTATTTTTAACTTACGAAGGAGTGATCGGATCTTCATGAAACTTCATATTTAGAAGGACCTCGTAACTCTGATATCTTATTTTAAATCTCAACCGGATCAAACGTAATTGGGGGGGGGACAGTTGGGGGGACCGGAAATCTTAGAAAATACTTAAAGCGGTGAGATCAGGATGAAACTGGATGGGAAGAATAGAAACCTGTCTAAGATACGTGACTGACATAACTGGACCGGATCTGCTCTCTTTGGTGGAATTGGGAGGGGGGAGGTAATTTTGAAAATTGAGGTATTTGTAACTTACGAAAGGGTGACCAGATCTTAATGAAATTTGATATTTAGAAGGATCTTGTGCTATAAAGTTTAACTTTAGGTTCTGACCTTCTCACAAGTGCCAAATGAGCTCTTGGCTCTTCCGACCTCGTCCAAATGAGCTCTTGGCTCTTCCGACCTCGTACCATATGAGCTCTCGGCTCTTCCGACCTCGTCACAAGTGCCATATGAGCTCTTAGCTCTTGTTTTGTCTTTAAATTCTTTGTTCCTAATTGTCATCTTATCCTTTTTTCTTTTTCATTTATTGGTATTAGATAAAAAAGGACTCCCCTTTCCTTTGGCCCCCTTAGGCTAACATAGGGCATGCAGCTATGTCAGCCCCTGCCTCTATGTATCAAGTTAAGACAGAAGAAAGAAGGTGAGGTCAGGAAATTCTAAGTGACACATCTCTTTAGAGCTCAACTTTTCTTTTCTAAATTTTAAAGAGGCGAGCTAGTTTCTTTTTTTTAATTAAGACAGGTGTTTGGAATTACAGAATTGTTTCCATAGAATCTTTCAAACCCTGCAAGTGTCGAAAGCGTTTACCATAAGAGCGCATTGCCAGTAGCTAAAAACTATTGTGCATAGAAGATATGTTATTTAACCGACATATGCTTGATTTTTCTTGAGATACCTCAAGGAAGGTTTTGTGTCAAAAAGACATCGAAAAAAGTGTTGTTTTGTTTTGCGTATGAGACATATGATCAATTCCTATGGCTACGCCAGCGCCAAAATTTTACTTTGTTTATTTCGACAGAACTCCAAACTACTTCATATAAAAGAAGTTTTCTTTTACCATACACATTAACCTAAAGATAACACATTTTAATCTTTTAATGTTGAAAAAGCAAGTCTATATATTTTTTTTTCTTTTTTTTTAGCTTTTTCGAATGCTACTTGTTGCGTAACTCGATGAATAACTATGTGGTTTGAAATTTCATTCGTTTTCCTGACTTTTCCATTACCATGTAATCCACAGACCAGAACGAAAATAGAATGTACTACCTTGTCATTTTGTCATTTAGCTATTTATTATTTGGTTATAATTTGATTTGCGAGCAGAAAATTTTAAGCCACAAAGCCTGTACGGCATGACAGTCACCTAAGCGGGAATTTTGGGGGGGGATAACAATATCGCTAGTTATGTTTAATTGGCGTTCGACAATCGCAGGTGGAATTGGAACCTCAATGCTATATTGCGTTTCTTGAGGCCCATGAGCAACATTAAGTTCTGAAGAGCGTTAATTTCTTGCAAAGTTTACCTTTGTTTTCAAGATACAAATATAAAGAATTCAAAATTGTTTTTGACTTTTCTTGGGAAAATCGAAAATAAAAATTTTGTATTTTTTCTTTCATTTTTGAAAGTGTGTTTAAAAAGCGAAGTAACCAAATTAGATGACTTTGAACGACAATTCTTTTTTCTAGTGTTTCCACAATTGTATCTTCACATGTTCAGCCAAAGGAAGAGAACACTGTCTCCTAAACCAGCAGACAAAAAGATGAAGTAAATGTGCTCAAAAGTGTGGCTAGATTTATAGTTTCTTTGCTTTAGGTGTTGGCTTTTGTATCTATTTAAAATTAACAATCCTTTACTGGTAGTGTTTTCTTTTATCTTGGGAGTAGGAATGGTTAAAGAATACGGTTTGAAAGACTATAAAAGTATATGTTGACATGAAATTTAAATAATTAACTGTAATTGTTGCGCTGCGATAATTTTTTGCTTTGCTTTTAAATAGGCTTCAAACAAGCTGAGTATAAGACGTTCGTTTCTTCTTTCTCACTGGCCTTCTTTCTAGTTGTTTTATTGCAAGTACTGGTGGCACGCAGGCACGTATGCAGAAATGTATTTGAGGGAAGGAGGTAGGCTCTTTAAAACCCCAAGAAAACATAAGAAATATTTGGGGTACTTGTCTATTACATATACTCGCGGAGTGAAGTTTGGTGAATGCTAATGAAATAAAACACAATATTGCGAAATACAATATTTTAGTAACAAAATTATGAAAACAAGAATTATGGAAGGGTGCTGCCCAGAACGCATTATATTAAGTACGTATTCTAACCTAATCTGACCAAAATACCAACTAAATATTCATTTAAAATATAACTATAATGTGGTTTCCCAACGAGGCAAAGGTAATTGTCTGGTACAGACAGAGTGAAAACCGGGATTGTCTGATACAAGCTCTCTAGTGTGTGTTATATAAATAGACAAGTACCATAATTGGGAAAATTTGTGGACTCTGTACATTTTGTTATTGACTGGGCTTAAAAGAGTCCACTGCATTCGCGCCAATGCGGCATCACATGGAAATAAATAAAATCATTTGGTCTGCTCACTTACATTACTTACTTTAAGGGAATATGTCCTCAAATAAGGATTAAGATTAATCACTTAGATTATTTACTTTAAGGCAATATATCCTCGAATAAGGATAATAATCGAGTAAGGATTCCTGATTTTTTTTTATTTATTTTTTGTTCTTTTTTTAGAAAAAAAACAAAGATCTAAATCGGATGTATGACGTCACAGAAAAACATAGACACTATTTTTAAAGGGTTTCAGGTTCTTTTTAAAAATTCCTGCAAATTTGTATTCAAAATAACATTTTATACTATTAAGACTAGCGAAAATAATAACTACCAATTCTCAATCAGCCACAAATGGGATTTTTTCTCACTAGACAGTATTTTTTTTAGAAACACATTTTTAACTTTTGCTTACTATGAAAGTTTTTAGCCCTTTGAGTCCTTTTAAGGGCTCAAAATGTAATTTCCTTCAGAAAAGATTACTGAATTTGGAAAGAGCATAAAAAAGCATCAAGGATTCACATTCATCTTAGCTAAATTATGTAAAAATGTACTAAATATTCGTTTGACTGCTCTTCTTTGTTTCCTTTTGGCGATAAACCTGTGGTTTTAAAGATTTCCTTCTTTTATTTTGTCATGGTAGGCTACTTCAGCCTTAGATCTCTTCTACATTTTTTAAGGGGCCGTGTTCTTCATCCTGTTGTTTATAGTATAAATTACCACCTCAAAAACTATACATAATGACTAACTTGGTCTGTTCAAAGGATTCCAAACCCTGCTTATTGTCGATACCTATTTCATGTTCTCACTAAGTTGCTACTTCATGTCGCTCTACGGTCATGTATATCAATCCAGCAGCGATCTTTTATTTAAAATATTCTTTTTATTTTTCAACTCTTTCAAGAGTTTTTTTTTTCATAAACTAAGAGATCGAAACTCATTTGTGGGAGGTTCTTGACGGGGAAAGTTTTACAGTCATTATCTACAATCTAAAATTTTTTGAAAGATCGTCACGTCTCGAGTTTTGGGGAAAGAAACCTCAACTGTCTCCTCTTAAAATACACTCCCTATTTGTTCCTCTACTTTTATTCAAGAAAAGTTCATACAGTGAATGATTTTTAGTCAAATATTGGATAAAGTTGAAAAAGGGATGGCAAAAGGGTTCTTTGGGTATTGCTACTGGACTTGGTTTTACAGTCATCTGGTGGAACAATATCCAGGATTATTAGGTGTTTTACGGGTATCTTCTTTAATGTGGAGAATGGGTTTTAACACATTTTGCATCAGGTCAGTAAAATTGTCTTTTAAAATAATTATCTAGAGTTTAGTGGTTAAATTGTTTTTTGTCTTTTGGTATTGATCCATATTTTAGAGACAATATATATGAACATACGAAGTTAAGTTAATCAAGTGCTCAGACCCTAATTTAAAAAAAAAAATTAAAAGTGGACATGGCCCATTCGTTTTTGGAGAATCGTGTATAATATGTAATATACGCCTCTAACAACTATTTGAATACCGTGGTCTATTAAGAGGTTATCGATCCTCGGGGATTTTAATTAGGTTTAATTATCTTTATTTAGCATCATATTAAAAAATAGGAAGGACTCGGTGACTTATAGGAGTGAGTAACCAAGTGTGAGAAGCATATTATTCAGCTGGTGAGATATGAGAATGGACTCATCACTATTATTAAACTACACTTTTAATTAACTTCAAAGTTGATTTACTGTTGTTGTTTATTTCATTGTAAATGCATCTACGAGTTACGACTTATTTTTTAGTATTTATTGTAGTCAAACTTCAGCAATTTATTTTCATCTTGAGGTCTGCTTGTTAAGTTTTTATGTCGTTTTTTGGAGAGTGGAGTCAAGTATTCTCCCCTTCGCTCTCCTCTAAGCCTCCAAATTTGTCTCATTAATTTTTAGCTTCGGTAATCAATATTTTTATGAAGTCGTATACCGCACGAAGTTAAATACCTTCTTGTGGATTTTACCCTTTTTGAGAACTTTTCTTCCGTGGGAATTTAAGTAATTTCTATGGTATGTCTGCTTCTTCTGCAAAAAAATTGGGTCAGTTTATACCTCAATGTTTTTAAGGTGAGTAAAACCATACAAAACACAGTATTGTACTTTGTAAAACATGCCCCCGCGGAAAAGTCTTCCCGTGAAATTCCCCCTGGGGAATTCTTCCCAAATGTATTTGAGAAGGTAAAGGGAAATTAAGACAAATAGAAAGAATGATGAAAAGAAAGAATTCTAGAATATTCTACCTGTATTTCAAAATACTTGTTGAATGTATGGTGCAGAGTCAAACAGTTCGTAATGACGAACTGCAAATAAGGAGTGACTCAGATCAATAGTAACCAAAACTCTAAAAAAAATTAATTTTGATAGCAGTTAATACATCAAAGGATTTGGCTGTTTATGTTTATTCCAATTACATAAAGTTCATTGAGTTAAATGTTACATGTCAAAAGTAAGGAGCCTGAGAAAATTTGCCTGATCTTTGGAAAATTCAGAAGAAAAAAACCCTCAAAAAGGCATTATCTTAATGAAAATTTCAACGTTAGACTCAAGATATTAGAGAACCTTACTGTGGAGGTTTTGAGTTCCTATCTACAAAAATGTGGAACTTTGTATTTTTTTTTCGCCACAAGAAAGATCAAGGATGCATGATTATTAGTTTTTTGTTTGTTTTTTTTTTTGTTTTTTTTTTCACGGATGGTCATATCGAACTAATAGTCCTAGAAGATCGGGAGGTGGCTCATTCGAACGGAATGAACGGAATCAATTTTTCATGCTAAGAATTGATAAAACCAAATTTTTCGTTTCATGCCAATCGAGGAGAAATATTTTTGTATCATCTTAGTGAATCAAGAACCAATGTAACTCATTTTCTTCAAATCATTCTTTCCTCTTAGGTTCGTTTTGTTTAGTGCTTATGACCAAAAAGTTGTAAGCCAATCGGAGACAAAACAAATTTTGGGTCTACTTTGGGTGCCACTCAATACAAAAAATCGATTTTATATTTTTAATTTCTAAAATGCTCCTTAAATATACTTCCTTGTTACTTACAGCCTTCTTACCTTCTTATACCTTCTTAGGGGAAAACCTTCTTATGTACGCCTAGTGGTATCGTGTACTACAATTGTCGGCAGGGACATCATATCTGGAGGGACGTACCTCTCTCAAAGCCAGTCGTAAAAAAAAAAAAATATGAGACGGTAAAATAGTGGCATGAAGCGCCACTATTTTAGGGGCTCATTTTTTTTAGAATTAATGGGCTGATTGAAATATATGACGTAAACTGAATGAAAGAAGGTTAATCTCAACCAATAAAGAACAAAAAATTAAATAATTTTAACAACAACATCACCCAAATACCCTAAATACTTTCGGATATTCTGCACTATATATTATGCCTTAATTTTGGAATATAGGTAGAATGTTGAAAATTCTCTCTTTTCTTTATTATTTAATATTTTCTATTTGAGTGCTCAGTTTTACATGGGGGGAGTTTCCAAAGAAGGTGGGTGGGGGCTCTCCCAATCCTAATTTCTATGTCTCTCATTGTTGCATAATGGCTTCTTCTTCTTTTATGGGAGGAGGAGGATTATGTCTAAGCTTTTCAAAAGAATATACATATGTCTATGTAATTCTATGTTACAATTCAAAACTCTATTTTGTTTTCTTCCAGCCTTAATCAATTTCGAAAGCTCAAGTTCAGCACTTCTTGCTTGGTTCGGGTTGCGAAAATTTAAAAAAAAATGAATTTACAAAGATGGCAGTCTCTGGAGTCTGATTACGTTTTTGGATTACATATGAAAAGTTGTATCAGCAAAACGTACATAAACTTTGTGGGTTTTGACTCCCCAATGCCCAAAGTATCTGGTCAAAACTTTAAGAAAGCCATCCTGCTGAGAATAGTCAAAAGGTCCAATAAGTATGCCCCTGGGATATGTGATCCTCAGAGGCAAGGGCTGTAAGTAATGCAAAATAAAACTTACAAAGTAAAGTTGGTTCCCCCCAAAAATGGAGCCCCAAAAAGGGCTGAAAAGGCTACTTTAATTGGGCCTCCAGAATATGGGGCGCAAAAATGGCCCAAATTTTTTCTAAATAAGCTTGGCATACGTTTATTATAAAAACAAAACAGTTAAAATAAAATAGAAAATGAAAAGTTTTTTTTATAAATGGTGGATTTAAAGTGTGTGTATATTTAAGGGCGTCTATGGGATGACTTCAGCCCCATAGACGACCACAGATTAGGAAGTTTTTCAAGCACATTAATAAAATCCCCTCCCAATAAATCCAAAACATATTAGTAAAAATATTTTTTTGACAATAATTGGACAAATCCACGGCTGATCGAAAATGGTGGGAGTTAACTCAAAATTCTGATTGAGCTACGTCTATGAAAGAACCAATAAAAATTAATAAAGAACTATATTTTTCAAATTAAAGCAAAAATTCAAACTAAAACCTAAAATGAGCAGAAACAAAGTCAAATGTTTCTCTGGGAATGCTCAGTGCTTTCATATTTGAAAGAGAAATACATACACGGGATTGATTTGAAGCTTCCTGATATCTTCAATGTTATAACCTTCAATGCTTTAAAAGTATGGTTGAATTAGGAAGTGATATTCAAACATATTTTACGAGACAATCCAATATAATTCGTCGTCCGCGTGCTATTACCGTAGATTTCAATTTTCTATTCGGCATCTAGGACCCCATGCATGGAATTGTTTACCTACGACTTTAAGAAACATGGATAATTTTCTTGAATTTCAGCCGGAATTAAAGGTATTTTGCCTTAATATTTATGGTTTTGATAGTTGAGCGGACCTCAACTGGAGATATTGGTTTTGTTTCTGGCGATACTGGTCAAGTGGTTTTAGTTTCTTTTTGTTTTGTCTTTTTTGAAGTGTAATCCCGTATCGATCGATCGAAATGCAGGGTAATTGAATATTTTTTTTTTCTTTTTCTTTTCTTTTTTTCTTTTCTTTTCCTTTTCTTTTCTATTTTTATGTTCCTCCCCTTTTTCGTATTGTTTTTATTGTTTTTATTTGTATGTGTACTGGGGCTGTAAACCCAAACAAGCTTTGCTTCGGGCCATTTGCTTGTTTTGTTTATTTATTAATAACCCGTCTTTCTCTCTGTCTCTCTCTAACCCAACAACAATAACTTGGATCGGTGTGTGTATAGATAATTGCTTACAAAGAAGACAAATTTATGGGTTCAAGTTATTTTATCTGTAGATTAGGACTTTCATTTGCTTTGCATTCTATTTTTGTGTGCTTTTTAATTTGTTTTGTTGAGGATTTCCTTGTTTAGTAGCCTTATATATGAGCAATAAACAGCTTGCACAACTTACAACGCTTGTTCTTGGAGCAGTGGGAGGTTTTGTCAACCCGCAAGGAAAAATTATTTTAATTATTTCACCTCTTGAATATTTCGGACATAATGGCCATCTCAAAATTTTAATTGGATGCGTTTGGGGAAAAGAGGGCGTGGAAAGGGGGCAGGCTTGATTCCCTCCAATTACGTTTGACTCTTAAAAAGGGCACTATAAATCTTTATTTTTAATTGAATGAGCCCCCTTCAGAGTTTGTAACGCTACCCCTTGTATATGAAGTTCCCCTTGGGAAAAGAATTGGAGCCTTATGGCATTCGGGTTGGTGGGTGGAGGCTAATTACCATTGGATAACTATTGAGCCATAAAAAGGGAGCTAGAACTTTCAATTCCTAATCATTTGAGGTACCTCCGAAGTTAATACAACCAAGACTTTAAATGCCCCTGGGGCATAAGTTATAGTCCTTCCCTAGGGTTTGGTGAGGAGTTATGTGGACCCCGAAGTCATGTCATCTGATCTTTGGAATATTTCAAACAAAATGGCTATCTCAAATTTTTAGGGATTTCAATTTCCAGTTAAATGAGCCACCTATGTTGTTTATACAACCACCTATTAAAAAAAAACCTTATCTGCCCCAGCGGCATAATTTACAACACTTCTCCTGGGCTTTAGGGTGCTGTGTTGACCCCTGAGTTTTTGTTACTTGATCATTAAACTATTTTGAACAAAATGGCTATCTCAAAATTTTGATCAAATGCATTTGGAGAAAAAGGGACCTTGGGGGGGGGAGCTAGTTACACTCTGATCACTTTTGACTCTTAAAAAGGAGTAGTGACACCATGGGGTCACCACTAAAAGGGCACAAACAATTCTGATTTGCAAACGAATGAGCCCTCTCCAAAGTTTATCACCATCCCTTCCGTAAAAACCTTATATGCCCCCGGGGCATAATTTACAAAACTAGCCCTCCAGGTTCTTAAGTTGGTCCGTCATCGCCATATATGCGACGTCGGCATTCTTCCATGACCTCACTGCCTTCTCTATAACGAAATAAACAAGTGTTCCAAATAGGGTCTGGTCCTTTTCTTAGACAGTGAAACAAAAATATAGAACAAAGGCTCTAAATATTCCGATGACACAGTCGGTCATAATCATCAGTAGAGCTACTGACGTATCAAAATTAAAACTAACTATATCTATAATCGATAAAATAATCAATCCAGGGTCAAAGCAACTTACCGGTCCATTGACTTAAAAAGTTCACTAACTGTTCTTGAAATCTGTAATACTGTATTGAATAAAGGTGGTACAGTTTTCTTCAAAATTGTAGGTCAAAGCAAAACACTGGTCCATTGGCTTAAGAAGTTTACTAACTTTTCTTGAGTTCTGTAAAACTGCGTTGGCTATTCTTCTAACTAAAAATCAGATAATGCTGAATTTACAGGTGCCAAATTTATCATTTTTTTCTTCTAATAGCATTATTGCTTTTTGCCACAATGGCAGCTCCAAAATCAAATTTTTTGAAACAAAGCTCAGAGAAATCTGGCTTTAATTTGAATGGTAACCTTGTACAAAATTCTTAATTGGTGTTTAGGTAAACATGCATACAAGTAAAATAAAAAAAAAAAAAAAAATTTGCGATGATACAAATAAGTAACAAAAAATATGTCATCAATACAAGAGAATCTATTTCTAGAGGGCCCATCATTGTCCCTCCGAGCTACGGTTAGTGTCACCAGTCAATCTGCCAGTCCTCTCTTCCTGTTCAACCCTCACATTAATCAGTTCTATAGAACTGAATTATCGCATTGATCAAAATTATAGCGTCTTTAGCCGCAATGAATCGCTACTGTCACATGGAAAGAAAGAGAATTGATCGCATAAGTTAGAAGATAAAAAGACTGGGGTTCAAGTGGATTCATGGGAATCATGGCAGGAAGTTTTAATTTCTCCTCAAAGTCAGATGCTTGAAGCAAATAGTTCATGGTAACGAACTGCAGCTAAGGAGTGACTCGGCCCAATAGTAACGTAAACTCTAAAGAAGAGAATTTTAACACTAATAGATACATCAAAAGAATCGGCTTTTTAAGGGGGGAAGGGTATAGAAACCCTAAAGGGGGGGGGGAGGGTATAGGATTTTCTGGCATGATCAGAGGCAACGCCATAGTGTTGCCTATAGTAAAGGTTATACGCCTCCAATGTTTTATTTATTTGTTTTCCCCAGAGGCACTTCTTATGAAAGGATTGGTCGCATAAAGTTCAGAGTGGGCTCATTCGATTGGAAATCGGAAGTTCTAGTGGCCTTTTTAAGAGTCAAAATTGACCGGAAGGCAACTAGCCCCCTCCGCGCCTTTTTTCCCATATGCATCAGATGAAAGCTTTGAGATAGCCATTTTGTGAAAAATATTTCAAAAGTCGGATAACAAAAACTCCGGTGTCGTCACAACCCCCCAGGGCCCAGGGGAAGGAATTGTAAGTTATACCCTGGGAGCAAATAGGGTTCTCATGGAAAGGCTGCTCGTATAAGCTTCAGAGAGGGCTCATTTGATTGGAAATTGAAAGTACTAGCTCACTCTTTAAGAGTCAAACGAGATCGAAGGGCAACGACCCCCCATACCCTTCTTCCCCAAAATTTTCAGATAAAAATTTTGAGGTAGCCATTTCGTTAAAAATAGTTCGAAGGTCAGATAACAAAACCTCCGGTGTCGACAAAGCCCCGCCCAGGCTCGGGGGCAGGCGTTGTACCTTAAGCCCTGGGGGCATATATGGTTTTTATGGAATGGATGCTCGTATGAATTTCCTAGAGGGCTCATTTAATTGGAAATTGAAAGTGCTAGTTCACTTTTAAGAGTCAAAAGAGATCAGAGGGCAACTAGTCCCCTCTCCCTTTTAGCCCACATACATACGATAAATTTTTGAGATAGCCCTTTTTGTTAAAAAGAAAGTTCAAATATCAGATAATAAGAACTCCTTGACCGACACCGTCCCCCAGGGCCAGGGGGTAGGCGCTGTAGGTAATTCCCTGGGGGCATATATGGTTCTTATAGAAGGGATGTTCATATAAACCTTAGAGAGGGCTCATTTGATTGGAAATTGAAAGTTGTAGTTCACTTTTAAAAAGTCAAAGGAGACTGAAGGGAAACTAGCCCCCACGCCTTTTTTCCCAAACCCATCCGATAAAAAATTTATAGCTATTTTTTTAAATATTTAAAAAATTAGATAATTAAAACTCTAGATTTGACAAAAAAAAATCCAGAGCCCGGAAGCAAGTGTTTTAAGTTATGCCCTGAGGGTATATAAGGTTTTTATGTAAGGGGAGGTCATATAAACTTCGGAGGTGGCTCGTCTGATATGAAATTGAAATTTCTAGCTACCTTTTTGTGAGTCAAAAGGATCGGAGGGCATTTGACCTCCCCCCCGTTCACACACACACGCTCTTTTCCCCTAATTCATCCGATCAAAATTTTGAGATTGGAAATTTGTTTGAAATAGTCTAACGATCAGATAACGAAAACTTCGGGATCAACATACCCCCCCCCCCCTTAGAGCTCGGGGGAGGGGTTTTAACTTATGCCCTTGGAGAATATAAAGTTTTTTATGGAAGAAGTAGTCCTATAAATCCTAGAGGGGACTCAAATGATTAGAAACTGAAAGTTCTAATTCCCTTTTTAAGAGTCAAAAGTGATCCGATTGCAACTAGCCTCCGCCCGGCGACCCTCTTTTCCCCAAATGCGTCCGACTGAATTTTTATAAAGTCGTTTTGTTCAAAGTAGACCAAAGATAATAAACAAAGACTCCAGGGATAACACAGCCCACCTAAATCTGGGGGGCTAGTGTTGTAAATTATGCCCCGGGGTTATATAAGGTTTTTATCGAAGGGGTGGTGATAAACTTTGGAGGGGGCTCATTCGATTGCAAATCAGAATTGCTAGTGCCCTTTTAGTGATGACCCCCTGGGGTCACTACTCCTTTTTAAGAGTCAAAAGTGATCGAAGGGTAACTAGCCCCCCTCCCCCCAGGTCCCTTTTTCTCTAAATGCATCTCATCAGAATTTTGAGATAGTCATTTTGTTCAAAATAGTTTAAAGATCAAATAATAAAACTAAGGAGTCAACACAGCACCCCAAAGCCCGGGAGAAGTGTTGCAAATTATGCCGCTGGGGCAGGTGGTTGCATAAACAACATAGGTGGCTCATTTGACTGGAAATTGAAATTTCTATTCACCTTTTAAAGTGTCATCAAAAGCAATTTCTAGCTACCTTTTTGTGAGTCAAAAGGATCGGAGGGCATTTGACCTCCCCCCCCCTTCAGACACACACGCTCTTTTCCCGTAATTCATCCGATCAAAATTTTGAGATTGGAAATTTGTCATCAAAAGCAATCGGCGGGCATATCCCCCTTTATTTCCTCGAATTCATCCAATCAAAATTTCGAGATTTGGTTGTATAAACTTCGAATGAATCAAAATTAGACTAAAATTGAAAGTTCTAGTTCTCTTTTTATGGCTCAATAGTTATCCGATGGTAATTAGCCTCCACCCACCATCCCGAATGTCATAAGGCTCCATTTTTTTTCCCCAGGGGCACTTCGTATACAAGGGGTGGTGTTACAAACTTTGAAGGGGGCTCATTCAATTAAAAATAAGGATTTATAGTGCCCTTTTTAAGAGCCAAACGTATTTGGAGGGATTAAAGCCTTCCCCCTTTCCACGCCCTTTTTTCCCCAAACGCATTCAATTAAAATTTTGACATGGCCATTATGTCCGAAATATTCAAGAGGTGAAATAATTAAACTAATTCTAACTTGGGGGTTGACAAAACCTCCCACTGCCCCAAGGACAAGGGTTGTAAGTTGTGCAAGCTGTTTATTGCTCATATCTAAGGCTACTAAACAAGGAAATCCCCAACAAATTACAAAGCACACAAAAATAGAATAAAAAGTAAACGAAAGTCCTAATCTACAGACAAAATAATTTAAAGGCATAAATTTGTCTTCTTTGTAAGCAATTATCAAACAGTTCATGGTAACGAACTGTAGTAAGGAGCGACCCGGCTCAATAGTAACCAAAACTCTAAAAAATGAAAAAAAAATATTTTGATATCAATAGCTACATCAAAAGAATCGCATTTTAATTCTGATTTTAAATATATAAGTTTCATCAAGTTTAGTCCTACCCATCAAAAGTTAAGAGCCTGAGAAAATTTGCATTATTTAAGAAAATAGGGAGAAACACCCCCTAAAAGTCGTAGAATTTTAACAAAAATGACACCATCAGATTCAGCGTATCAGAGAACCCTACTGTAGAAGTTTCAAGCTCCTATCTACAAAAATGTGGAATTTTGTATTTTTTGCCAGAAGACAAATCACGGGTGCGTGTTTATTTGTTTTTTTGTTTTTTTTTCCCCAGGGGTCATCGTATCGACCAAGTGGTCCTAGAATGTCGCAAGAGGGCTCATTCTAATGGAAATGAAAAGTTCTAGTGCCCTTTTTAAGTGACCAAAAAAATTGGAGGGCATCTAGGCCCCCTCCCACGCTCATGTTTTTCCCAAAGTCAACGGATCAAAATTTTGAGATAGCCATTTTGTTCAACATTGTCGAAAACCATAATAACTATGTCTTTGGGGATGATTTACTCCCTCACAATCCCTGGGGGAGGGTCTGCAAGTTACAAACTTTGACCAGTGTTTACTTATAGAAATGGTTATTGGGAAGTGTACAGACGCTTTCAGGGGGATTTCATTTTGTTTGGGGGTGGAGCTGAGGGGAGGGGGCTATGTTGGAGGATCTTTCCTTGGAGGAATCTGTCATGGGGGAAGACAAATTCAATGAAAAGGGCGTAGAATTTTTTAGCATTACTATAAGAAAACAATGAAAAATAAACATGAAAACGTTTTTTCAAATGAAAGGAAGGAGTAGCATTGAAACTTAAAACGAACAGAGATTATTACGCATATGAGGGGTTCTAAAAATACTTTAGCATAAAGAGCGAGGTATTTAGGAGGAGATAAATACCTCGCTCTTTATGCTAAAGTATATTTAGTAATTTCAACTATTTATTCTACGGCCTTTCTGATTCAGGGGTCATTCTTAAAGAATTGGGACAAAACTTACGATTTAGTATAAAGAGCGATGTATTAACGAGGGTACAAACCCCCTCGTATACATAATACAAATATAAGATTATGAAAGTTCGTTACGTAAGTTAATTCTTAAGTTACGTATATTTTTTACTAATAAAAACGTTCGTTAAAAATTAAAAGTTCTAGTTGCCTTTTTAAGTAACCGAAAAATTGGAGGGCAACTAGACCTCCTTCTCCACCCCTTATTTCTCAAAATCGTCTGATCAAAACTAAGAGAAAGCCATTTAGCCCAAAAAAGAATTAATATACAAATTTTATTTTAATAATTTATGTGCGGAGAGCCAAAACCAAACATGCATTAATTCAAAAACGTTCAGAAATTAAATAAAAAAAACTAATTTTTTTAGCTGAAAGTAAGGAGCGATATTAAAACTTAAAACGAACAGAAATTACTCCGTATATGAAATGGGTTGTCCCCTCCGCAATCCCTCGCTCTTTACGCTAAAGTTTGACTCTTTGCCACAATTCTACTTTTTGAAACAATTAAAACTTTAGCGCAAAGAGCGAGGGGACAACCCATTTCATACACGGAGTAATTTCTGTTCGTTTTAAGTTTTAATGTCGCTCCTTACTTTCAGTTGAAAAAACCTGTTTTTTTATTTAATCTATGTAAACACCGATCCGAGTTATTGTTGTTGGGTTAGAGAAAGACAGAGAGAAAGATGGGTTTATTAATAAATAAATAAAACAAGCAAATGGCCCGAAGCAATGCTTGTTTGGGCTTACAACCCCAGTACACATACAAATAAAAACAATACAAAACAGGGGAGGAAAATAAAAATAGAAAAGAAAAGGAATAGAAAAAAAGAAAAGAAAAGAAAAAGAAAAAAAAATATTCAATTACCCTGCATTTCGATCGATACGGAACTACACTTCAAAAAAGACAAAACAAAAAGAAACTAAACCACTTTACCAGTGTCGCCTGAAACAAAACCAATATCTCCACTTGAGGTCCGCTCAACTATCAAAACCATAAATATTAAGGTAAAATACAATTTTACTTACAACTCCTGTACACATACAAATATAAACAACGAAAAAGGGGAGGAAAAAAATAGAAAAGAAAATGAAAAGAAAAGAAAAAAAGAAAAGAAAAAGAAAAAAAAAATTCAATTACCCTGCATTTCGATCGATCGATACGGGATTACACTTCAAAAAAGACAAAACAAAAAGAAACTAAAACCACTTGACCAGTATCGTCTGAAACAAAACCAATATGTCCACTTGAGGTCCACTCAACTATCAAAACCATAAATATTAAGGTAAAATAGCTTTAATTCCCGCCAAAATTCAGGAAAATCAATGTTTCTTAAAGTCGTACGTAAACAATTCCATGCATGGGGTCCTAGATGCCGAATAGAAAATTGAGATCTACGGGTAATAGCACGCGGACGACGAATTATATCGGACTGTCTCGTAAAATATGTTTGAATATCACTTCCTAATTCAACCATACTTTTAAAGCATTGAAGGTTATAATATCGGAGATGTCAGTAAGCTTCAAATCAATCCCCTGTATATATTTCCCTTTCAAATATGAAAGCACCGTGCATTCCTAGAGAAAAATTTGACTTTATTTCTGCTCATTTTAGGTTTTAGTTTGGGTTTTTACTTTTATTTGGAAAATATAGTTCTTTTTTAATTTTAATTGGCTCTTTCATAGATGTAGCTCAATCAAAATTTTGAGTTAACTCCCAGCATTAAGATAAAAAAGGTAAAGGATACGGCATTAGACTTTACAGTCCGTACCGCCGGTACTGATCTCCGTTTCTTGGCCCTTCAGCCAGGAAGTGCAATGGGGGGTTGGGGGCCAGCCATCCTGTGCTTTCGCACACCCTTCCTGTTTACCTTCCCCAGATTTCTCCGGGTACCCATTTAGAGCTGGGTCGACTCTGGCTAAGCTTACAGAGTCATGCCACTGACCCCCGTCCCAAACTGAAGAATTGGGTACACCCGGATTCGAACCCGCGTCCTCTCAGACGAAGGATCCCGAATCCAGCGCACCAACCCATTCGGGGGCTGAAGTCATCAAAGGAAATATCCGGTTCGGAGATAAGTGGAAGCTAGAATTAAAACAAGTTAAAAGCAAAACTGAAGAACAAAGAAATATGCGGTTACAAGACATATGACAACGAGTAGTGGAACGAATTGAAAATGAAAACGAAGAATAAAGAAATATGCAGTTAGAAGAAGCTACGTAACTGATATTTACATATCATTGGGACCCTTCAAAGTTATATGTATTCCCTCTGTAGCCTTCCATTTTCCTGAGGAAAGAGTAGAAAACAAAGTTGACTCATTTGGAGGCTGCTGCTTACAACAAAAATCCATATATGCAGGCCTACCACCTGCCGATTGCCGGAGCCCTGCCTCAAAATCGGATTCATACTTTTTTCTTAAAACTGGCATATTGAAATTTCTGGCCACAATAAGATCGAAAAAGATTGCAACTTTAAGGAATAATTTATATTTTTCCAAGGTGGGTTGTATAGAGCCTATGGTGACGCCATGACATCAAGACACATTATCTGTGGTTATTAGACAAGCGACAACAAGAACCAACAACAAATAAGCCTGCCGCGTAGGCCGCCTCGATAAGCCGCCTCGAAATTAGCTACATAGTTTGTTTGTTTTTGTAAATCGGCATGCTGACGTTTCTTACCACAAAAACGAACGAAATAGGTCACAACATTAAGTGCAAATTTAAATTTTTCCCAGGGTGGTTGTATCGAACCTATGGTAACGCCATGGCATAAAGAAGGGGTTGCGGTTAGAAGACACGTGACAGTTAGAATGAACATATACAAAATGATCGCGCAGCCGTGCCAGGACCCGGCGGTGCTGCGGTTAGATGAAGTCTGAAGTAGAATGTGGTAAAACTACATCCTGCACCAAAGGACATTGAGATCGGGCAAGAGTAACCGAAACACTAAGTGACGAAATTATAAAGTTTTAATTTTACGAAGGTGGTCCTTCTAATTCAAGGTCCATTTGCGTAAACCGAGCACAAACAACACTACATGATTTAACTTTTAACGGTTGGAAAAGAAGCGTCATTCTAACAACAAGAAGTAATTTTTATCCGACAGCCTGGTCCATTAAATATGGAAAGATGTATTCAAAAAGTTAAAGCAAAAGAAAAGGAAAAAATGTTTAACAGGGTTGCATAATGAAAAGGAAGCAGAAATAAATGTGATTAGAAACCAAGCGAAGTTGAAAATAACAACAGCTAAAGCAAAAGGTATGGAACAAAAGATAAGCAAGAACAAATTGAATTGCAAAAGAAAATTTTAACAGCGATCTGTACAGAAACTAGAAAAGACTTTCTTTGGTATCCATGACGTCTTATGAAATTATATAACATGATGTATGAATCTAAACGGCTAAGGCAAAAGGCGTGAAAAAACATCTAAGGTAATGATGAATGAAAATGAAAAGCAAAATCTACCGTTTGAAGACAAGTGACAGTAATGATCACATCGAATCTTAAACGAAGACTCTGCATTGAAGAGAAGCAACAGTGAAAATCACAACGAATCCGAGAAGAGTGCAAATAATATAAAATATATGACTCTCTGAAGGAGTAAGAGAAAGAAGGAATTAAATTCACGCCAAATTTCCTAATTCAGTTGAAACATCTGATTTGACACCTCAGGTCTTAAAAGCAAAGAATAACAAAATGGATGATTCTTTCATGGATTAACAGGAGGGAGGAATTGAATTCACGCCAGACTCTATTAGCTCATTGTTATTGCTTATTCGACACATCATGACTTAAAGTAAACGAATAACGATTATATGTACCCCACTTAAAGGAAAAACAATGTATTTATTTTAAAAAAATAGTTACAATTTTATGCCTTGTTATTAATTTTCCCTGGGTAGTTGCATCAAACCTAACCTGGAGCCATAAAATCAACAAGAAGTTCACATTGTCTGCAGTTAGAAGACAGTCTGCGAACGATTACGACGGAAGAAGATACCGGGTTTCGTGGTTTTGAACTTTGACCATGAGACTTGAGTGGCATGAGACCATGAGACCTAGTGGTGTAGGAAAAATTCTACAAGATCTGAAATGGTATCTACGAATTTACTACGGAAGACTTCAGCCGGCTAACGGATTATAAATACGTGCTATTGGAAACACTGCGCTAACATATTCATTCATTTACGCTGAAGTTTTTGACATCTTATGAATAACAGCGACACTCTTAACGAAAGAAAAGTTAAGCATCGTCGTAAATATTACGCAAGAGGGAGGGGGTAGCCACGATCATACACGGGATAATTTTCTGTTGTTTTTAAGCTTTAACATCACTCTTTACTTTAATTTGAAGAAAACTGTTTTGGTTTTCTTATAGAATCCAAATAAAGCAGCAAAAGTTTATTTTGGATTAAATACTGCAGTAATTTGCATGTGATCATTAGGTCTAGATAGTGATTCATGGAAATTAAACGAAACCGGAAATTACGAGTTTCTATGTTTTCCTGGAAAAATACTTAAATTTTAAAAGTATTACGAGCCTTGACTTATTTTTTCAGCTTAAAAGACTCCCCGAAACTAATACGAGGCTAATGAAAAATTACTATAGGGAAAATTTCAAGTTTTTTTTTTTTTATGGAAGTAACGACAAAAATAGAAAGGAACATCCTTGGGACTTCCCGAAAGATGGAGTCTTAAGCAGATATGTTGAAAGGAATGGTTACTTCAGCCCCTGTTTTTCAAAGATACTAAATTAAAAGGCTTTTCAAATAAGAGTTTTGCAAAGCAAAATAAATAGGTATGTTAAAAAGTTCAGAAAAAAATTTATAGACCAAATCACACTTAAAATGAACATAAATTACTTGAGTGAATGAATAAATGGAGCCTAAAACTCATGGTAAATTTGAAAAAAGTTGGTCATCCAACTATCAGCTCCAAAACGTCTTGAGTTGACGTGGAGTGACTCTTTGTCGCTGTGCATACAGCGTCTTTCAGATGGACCATCATCCAAACTCAGCAGCATAGATGGAAACCGTTAAATACGCGACAAAAGATCCAAGAAAAAAACTTTATAGTAGGTTTTAAAACAGCAAAATCATCACTTGTATCAAGAAACATTTCAGTATCATGACACATATGAAAATGTTAGTTTTGACTTATAACATTTGTTCGTTTGCGAAGAGAATCACGATTGCAAACAAGAAAAAATCAGCAAAGCGAATTTATCTGGTGAATGTATGCAGTGTTGCAGAATAGAGGTATTGTTCGGAGAATCATGGCTTTCATAAAATATAAAAATGAAGGTGAATTGTAATCACAGAAAAGACGTTTCGTCATAATTCATAAGAGATGCAGAGGTCAGAAGTCCAGTCATAAATGAACCGGATTTCATTCTTACGTTCCATTTTAGTAAGTGAAAAAACGTATTGAAAATTATGATGAGAACGAGCAGGTGCTCTTTTTCATCACAATTTTTATTTTGGCGGGGGAGAGTATTCGCCAGATGAAATAATATATATATATATATATATATATATATATATATATATATATATATATATATATATATATATATATATATATATATATATATATATATATATATATATATATATATATATATATATATATATATATATATAGTACTAATGACTCACTGCAGCACCAAGTCGCCTGAGGCCAACACAGCTACGCACGCTCCTCCTCCAACCTAATCTACTTAAAGCCTCCCTCTTTACACCCTCCCAGGAAGTTTCCATTTCCTTTAAATCTTTATTTATTACATCCTCCCAACCCAGAGAAATCTGGGTTGGAGAAATCTGGGGAAGGTAAACAGGAAGGGTGTGCGAAAGCACAAGATGGCTGGCCCTCAATCCCCCGTTGCACTTCCTGGCTGAAGGGCCAAGAAATGGAAATCAGCACCACCGGTACGGACTGTAAAGTCTAATGCCGTATCCTTTACCTTACCTTTACCTCCCAACTCAGACAAGGACGACCTGCTTTCCGTGTAGCCCCAAACGGTTGGCCAAAAAGGACAATCTTTGGTAATATATCATCCTTCATCCGTAGAACGTAGCCTAGGCATCTCAACCTTTCTTTCATTATAGCCCTAGAAAGTGGGATTGAACCACATTTGTCGTACAACCTACTGTTTGAAATACGGTCAGTCAGCCGGGTACCCAGAACAATCCGTATGTAATTTCTCTGGAAAGCATCTAGTAAATTTCGTCCGCTTTTCGGAGCGCCTATGCTTCAGAGCCATATTTGACCACTGTCATCACTGTAGCTTCCAATATTCTAATCTTGGTTTGCAAACTTATCTTTCTATTCTACCAAACTTTTTTTAACTGTGAAAAAACACCCTGAGTCTTAGCTATTCTACTTTTAACATCTTCACTGCTCCCACCATCTTTACTAATAATTACATTAAAAAAAACTAGTTTTTTTAACTGAAAGTAAGGAGCGACATTAAAACTTAAAACGAACAGAAATTACTCTGTATATGAAATGGGTTGTCCCCTCCGCAATCCCTCGCTCTTTACGCTAAAGCTTTTAATTGTATTAAAAAGCAGAATTGTGGCAAAGAGTCAAACTCTTTAATTGTATATAGATAATTGTATATAGATTATTGAAGTTGGTTGGGAGTAAAGGAGGATACCTGTTCTGGGAGTTGTCTAAAGGTTATCAAAACTCCAATAATTCACCAAATTCTATCATTTGTAATTAAAACACCTAAATAGCCTGGGGGGGGGGAAGATATCAGTTCTGACAGTTGTTTAAAGGTTATCAAAGCTGCAATAATTCACCAAATTCTCTTATTTGTAATTGAAACAGTTAACGTCCTATTCTTTAAGTTTTTTGATTTATATGCTAACATATCAAACACTTTGTGTAATGAACTTTAAGAATGGAGCGACAATAGTAATCGGAACTCAAGAAAGGGAAATTTGATATCAATCGAATATATGATCGGTTTATTATGTTGATTCCAATTATATAATATTCATTAATGAATTTTCATTAATGAATTCAATTCATCCCTTAAATGGCCAAGAAACTGCGAAAATTTGCCTGAAAGAGGGAGGAAACACCCACTAAAAGTTAAATAATTTTATTTAAAATCAAACCGTTAGATTCGGCATATCAGAGAACCATACTGTAGAGGTTTCAAACCCCTATCTGCAAAAGTGTTTAATTTTGTATTATTTGCGAGAAAAAAAACAAGGTCCTAGATCGAGAGAGGTCTCATTTGAACGGAAATCAAAATTTCTGGTGTCCCTTTTATTTGAACAAAAATATAGGATGGCTACTAGCCCACCTTTCACCTCCCTTTTTCCCTGAAAATTGTTCGATCAAAAGTTTAAGATAGCCATTTTGTTTAGCATAGTTGAAAGGTACCAAAGGTTCTTTTAGATTTAACAATACCCACGTAGGTACAGAGGATAAGTGTGGGTGTGAAAATATGCTAAGGATAATTTGCTAAGGATAATAAGGATAATGTAGGATCTATGAAAAACAGTTTCATAGCCGCAGAGACAAATAACGGTTAAGAGAATATATTTGCACATTAGAATATTCAGGTGACAATATATTTGTACATTAGAGAAGTGGGGGTAAGGTTAGGCTAAGTTAAGCTAGGTTACTTTACCCCACCCCTCCCCTAATATACAAATATACAGCCCAAACTTTATTATTATATAAACTAGAGTATTGTATTTTCATCATGTTTTGGCATATTTCATTAGGATTAACATTACTTTTTGGGTGTGTTCCGTATAATTAGCAAGTACATCTTTTTTTTTTTATTAAAGAAGCAATAAACCCGATGCTTATCGAAATTAGTGAAGGTTGGGATAAATCTATTCTATGAACATATAAAAAAAAACAATTTCAAAATTGACACTGATGTCCCAGTTATTATACGAGCTGAATTAGAGTAAAAAAAAATAGTTTCTATATTTTTTTTTGGGGGGGGGGAATGAGGTTTTGAATCGACAACGAAGAAAATTTAAAATTAGAAGCTAGGATTCTTCCCTAATTTTTGGTCACTTTCGATTCTTAAAAGGGGGTTACTAAATTTCGATTTCTGGTCGAATGAACTGATTCCAAAGTTTATACGACCGAGATTTCCATAGAAGCTTTATGTGTTAGCGGTAGGCTGCTAGTGTAACTCACGGCCTTTCCCCCAATGACTGGGGGGAATTCTAACCCGGAACCGTAGCTGTTCGACAATTTGAAAATTCTGAACAAAATGGCTTACTCAACATTTTAATCGGAAGCATTTAATTTTTAGTTTTTGATCGGAAACGGAAGTTTTTAGAAAAAAAGACCCAATAAAACATCAAAAGCTTATGGTCTTTATGACCTTAGTTTTATATAGTTTAAAACTTAGTAGCAGAGTAAGACTAATTAAAAAAAAAACCTTATATACGGGATAATCATTTACAAGCAGTACATAGAGTTATTCTCCCATTTGCGCTGCAAATGGGGGGATATTATGAGTTCTGGTTTAATGCTAAGAGGTGGACGGGGCTAGCTGTGCACAACCTTCCCTTGGAGCCTTGTTTTCACTAATCCTAGTGCACAACTGAAAAAATAATAAAACCCAGAAACCTTATTGCCTTTATAACCTTGAGTTTTCTATTGTCTAAAACTTAGTAACAGAAAAAAAAATTAATTTAGAGAACTAAAATAAATTTAAACAAAAGATAATTATTCACAAGCAGCACATAGAGCTACCCTCCCATCTGCACTGCAAATGGGAGGGTATTGGGGGGTCTTGTTTAATGTTAGGGGTGGGTGGTGCTGGGTGTGCACAACCTTCCTTTGATGGCCTTGTTTTCACTAATCTTTGTGCACATCGAAAAAAAATAGAATTTCAAAACCTTATTACTTTTATGACCTTTAGTTTTTCATGGTCTAAAACTTCGTAACAGGAACAAAATAATTACAAAAACTAAAATAACTTATCTTAAGATATAACAACTCACAGTAAGTAGGCTATAGAGAGCTATCCTCCCATTTTCGTGGCAAATGGGAGGATATTAGGGGTGGGGGTCGGTTTTAATGCTAGGGTGTGTGTCATTTGAGTCCTGGAACTAGCGATTTGTTCCTCCTCAAAGTTTTATACGACCAACTCTTCCATTTGAACCTTATATGCACCCCAGCAAAAGTTACAGCCCTTTCACTGGGCTCTGGAGGGGGGGGGGGGGTATGTTGACCCCGAAGTTTTTGTTATCTGATCGTTGAGTTACTTCAAACAAACTGGTAATTTCAAATTCTGATAAAAAAAAGGTGTGTCTGTAGGGGGGGGGGGGGCGTAAATGCACTCCTATCCCTTTCGACTCATAAAATGGTAACTAGAATTTTCAATTTCCAATGAAGTGAGCCACTTCTGAAGTTTATACGACCTCTCCTTACATAAAAACCTTATATGTCCAGAGGCGTAGATTAAAATACTTGCCCCCGGTTTCTGGGGTTGGTGTCAACCTTGGAGTTTCTATCATTTGATGTTCGTACTATTTTTAACAAAAGCAAATTTTAAAATTTTAAGCAAATTTTTCAAATTTTAGTCGGATGTGTTTGGAGAAAATAGGGCGTGGTGGTGGGGGGATTAATTGGCCCTCAAACACTTTTGACTCTTTAAAATTGAACTAGAACTTTCAATTTTCTTCCGAATGAACCCTCTCTGAAGTTTATAGCCGCAGCCCTTCTATAAAAACCATATTTACCCCCAGGACATAGCTTACAACGCCAGCCCCTAGGCTCTGAGGGATTGTGTCGACACTGGATTTTTTGTTATCTGAACTTTGAACAATTTTGACAAAATGGCTGTCTCAAAATTTTTTCTGATAAATTTGGGGCAAAAGAGGGCGCGCGGGGAGAAGGCTTACTGCCGCCCAGCCCCTTTTGACTCTTAAAGTGAACTAGAACTTCCAATGTCCTATCAAATTAGCCCTCTCTGAAGTTTATACGAGTATCCCTTCCAAAAGAACGATATATGCCCCCAGGGTATAACTTACAACGGCTGCCCGGGCCCTGATGGGCTGTGTTTTCACCGACGTTTCTGTTATTTGATGTTTGAACCATATTTTAAAGAAATGGCTATCTCAAAGTTTTTATCAGACGGGTTTGGGGGAAAAGGGCAAAGGGACAGGGGGGCTCTAGTTGCCCTTCGATCTCTTTTGACTCTTAAGAAGTGAACTTGAACTTTAATTTTCCAATAGAATGAGCCCTCTCCAAAGTTTATACGAGAATCCCTTCCATAAGAACCATATATACCCCAAGGTATAAGTTATAACGACTGACCCCGTGCCCTGCGGGATTGTGTCGACACCTGAGTTATTGCTATCTGACCTTTTAACCTTTTTAACAAAATAGCTATCCGAAAATTTTTACCTTATACATTTGAGAAAAAAGGCCGTGGCGGGGGGTAGTTACCCTCTGATTTCTTTTGACACTTCAGAAATGAACAAACTTTACTTTCCAAACAAATAAGCTCTCTCTCTCTGAAGTATATACGAGCATTCCTTTCATAAGAATCATATATGCCCCCAGGGCATAAATTACAACGCCTCCCCCCGGATAATTTTTCTCTGTAACTAAGGCTTAGACAATAGAAAACTAAAGGTCATAAAGGCAATAAGGTTTTGATATTTTATTGTTTTTTTAGTTGTGAATTACGATTAGTGAAAACAGCGCCACCACGGGAAGGTTTTTTATAGGCAGCTCAGCTCACCCCTAGCGTTAAACCCGACCTCCTAATATCTTTCCGTTTGCAGTGCAAATGGGAGGATAGCTCTATGTACTACTTGTGGCTGCTTATCTCTTATTTAAAGTTATTTTAGTTTTTTAAATGAATTTGTTTCTTTTACTAAGTTTTAGACAATGGAAAACTAAAGGTCATAAAGTCAATAAAGTTTCTAGGTTTTATCGTTATTTAGTTGTGCACTACGATTAGTTAAAACAGGCCCACCACGGGAAGGTTGTGCAGAGCCAGCCCCGTCCACCCTTTAGCACGAAACCCGTACCTCTAATTTTCTCCCATTTGCGGCGCAATTGGGAGGATAGCTCATTATTCTGCTTGTGAATGGTTATTTCTATATAAAGTTGCTTTAGTTTTCTCCAATTATTTTTTTTCTGTTACTAAGTTTTTGACTATAGAAAACTAAGGTCATAAAGTCCATAAGGCTTTGATGTTTTATTGGGTCCTTTTCTAAGAACTCCAAATGTCAAACAGCTACGGTTCTGGGTTTGAAATCCCTCCCCAGCCATTGGGGAAAGGGCCGTATTGTATACTAGCAGCCCATCGTTAACATATAAAGCTTCTATGGAAAGCTTGGTCATATAAATTTTGGAGTAAGTTCATTCAACCGGAAACGAAATCTAGTATCCCCCTTTCGAGGGTTGAAAGTGATAAAAATTAGCAAGCCCCGCCTCCCCCTTGTGTCTTTTTCCGCCAAATGCATCTTATCAAAATTTTGAAATAGTCATTATGTTCAATATAGTCCAAAATTGAAATTACTATAACTTAGGGGTTGAGAAATCGTCCATACCCCCTGGGGTAATGACAGTAATTTATGTAAGTTCCCTATTACTAAAATATAAGTTATTTGTTGAAGGGGTGGTCTTTTCAATTTCGGACGGGGATGATTAGACCGAAAATTGAAACTTCTAATTATTTTTAAGAGTTAAAAGTGACCAATGGGTAACTAACCTACAACACACTTTTAAAAAAGGCGGCAGGCCAAAATTGAGATTGCCATTTTGTTCAAAAAAGTTCAAATGCCAAATAACTAAGCTTCCAGGGTTTAACCCCCCTTCCCTAGCCCCGGGGAATGGCTCTGAGTTACGGAAATTGCTTGTTGTTACTTTGCCACTTTGTTTACTTCCATACTCGGATCTAGTGATTTACCCCGCAACTTCGATTTACGGTGCGAGGGCTGTAAGTTCCGCAAAAGAAGTTTTTCAAAGAAAAGTAAAGGCCACTTTAAACTTAAGACCAATAGATACAAATACCTCTTAAAGTTCAAACTCAAAACGACCAGAAATTACTATCAAAGAATAAATGAAACCCAGAACGAGCAGAAATTGAATAAACCAGCATAGCAAAAAAAACACAATACAGCAAGTAATGACATAAATGAATAAATGAATCTTAAAGCGAGTAATACTTAAATTGAATATGCAAATCAAGCTTAAAACGAAAAAATGCTTCGTTATTGAAGCATAAAAGAAACCCAAAACGAACAAAAATTAAATAAACAATCAATGCAAACAAGTATATAATAAATACTAATATAAATGAATAAATAAAAGCGAAATACGAATTGAATATGCAAATTAAGCTTCAAACGAACGAACATCACTATAAACAAGAGTTTTGGTATAGCCTCCTTCTCTCGCTGTAAAAGTCTAAAACCTAGTGCGCCATTGGCGCTTTACTGAAAACTATATGTGTCTTGAACAGTCTTGAAAAGTATAAACAGAATCAAAATGAAAATTTGATATATAATGATATTAATTGTCGAAAGATCCATCAGTTCAAGATGTATAGTTCCATCAATCAATTCTAAAAAAGAAAGATCCATCAATTCTAAAATCCTTATTTTTGAAGATAAGGGCATGAAACTTCAGCAATAGAAGTTTTCTTTTGCTCCGAAAGAAATCCCTTTCGGGGATTCCCGCTTTTCAAAAAGGGACAATTTTCCCAGGATCATGACTTTTGCTCGGTAGTTTTAAATTCAGTCAGCTTTCAAATAATCCATGGCAACAAACTGTACCCTAAGTAAGGAGGCACCAAAGAGTAACTGTTTCTAAAAAAAAAGGAATTCGATAAAAATAAATAAATTAAAAGAATTAGCTTTTTTTGGCTGATTCCAAATCTATAAAATTTATTAAATTCAAAACTAGCCGTCAAAAGCTAAAACATGAAGGAAAATGGGGTAGAATTAAAAAAAGGGGGGGGGAAGAGCCTCAAAATGTTTTCCCAGAAGAAAGATCAAGAACTTGTTCTTATTTGCTTTTTCCCCTAGGGTTGATCTCATTGAACCAATGTTCTTTGAAGATCAGAAAATGGACCACTTGAACTGGAACAAAAAAGTTCCGGTCAAAAGGTGAGTCAAAAGGCGATCAGTCTGGAGTAAGAGGAGTTTTACTTTTTTAATGAAAACTGTATTTTTTGTTTTTATTACGTTTTATTATGCGTAAGACGTAATGCAAAATTTCTATTAAAAATAGTGGTTCACTCTCTGCAGAGTTTCAGAGTCTTGTCGGTAAAAATGTTAACAAACAGCGTAACTAAACAATAACTTGCATGGTTCGAGACCAAACAGTCAAGTAGTTAGATTGATCAAAAGACGCTGAGTGGTGTCAGGTTATTCGATTTAGTTCAATGATTGAATAGTAGATGTAGAATAAGTAGCAACAGAAGCAGTAACATTAGTGGGCATAAGACTTTTAGCTTAGTACCCCAAGGCGTTGCTGAGATGCTATAGATACACGCTTTAAGTAACCTGGATATACAAAATGTTTTATTATGTAATTCAACATCCTCCTCTGAGTGCCCTGAAAGCTTCATCTGAATTTCTTAGTTGTCCTTAAGATATTACTGATAAGCTGTTTTAACAAGCTAGATTACTATGATTTGTTTTGGTTTAGTTCATCACAACTCTTACTATCCCTTGAAAGTTTTCCCTTAATAAGCTAAGGTTTATCAACAGTGGTAGTCGTATGAGTACTTACAACATGGAAGCATATAGTGTTTTTTTAGTTTAATTCAACATCCTCCTAAGGATTTCCTTAAAATTTCGCATTAATATCCTTACTCTTAGTTCAATTAGTAGATTAGCAGTAGAAGATGCCATTGCAGCAAGCGCATAGTGCCTATTGGTTAGTCCCCCTCTTTCTGCCCTGAAGTGCTCTAACAAGTTTCGAGTGCTCTAACTTGCATGCACGTAGTGAGATTTGATTTAGCACAACATCCGCCTAAACATTCCTGGAAAGTTTTAAAATATCCATGGCCTCAGTGGCAAAAGTAGTAGCAGTAGTATTAGTAGCAGTAGTAGTAGCAGTATTAGTGGCAGAAGTAGTAGTAGTAGAAGTAGTAGTAATATTAATAATAGTAGTACTAGAGGTAGTAGCCATAGTAGTAGTAGCAGTAGTAGCACTAGTATTTGTATTATGATTATCAGTGGTAGCAATAGAAGTAGAAGTACTATTAGTAGTGGTAGTAGCAGTAGTAGTAGTAGTAACAGTAGTAGTAGTAGTAGCAGTAGTAGTAGACGCAGTAGTAGTAGTAGTAGTAGTAGTAATAGTAGTAGTAAGCACTTAGTGCCTAACTACTAGTAAGTACATCCCGTAAATTTTCCCTGAAAGCTTCAAAGTAATACTCTAAGCTGTTCCTGAGATATTATAGAAACACAATCTCACTGAAACTTTCACCTTTTTAGTTTTAGCCTTAGTAGCAGTGACATCAGTATGAATAGTAGTAGAGCTCGTTGTTCCACTAGCAGTGGAAATAGTAGCAGCAGCAGAAATAGTAGCAACAGTACTATTAATAAGCAAATTGTGCTTTTGGATTAGTTCGACATTCCTTCAATATAGCCTATAAGTTCTAACTCAATAATCTAAGCCGTTCCTAAGATATTGCAGATAAACCCTTTTGACAACTGCATGCACATATTGTGTTTGATTTAATTCAATATCTTCCTTAAAATTTCCCCAGTATCTTCACTAATACTCAAGCCTCAGTAGTAGTTGCAGTAGAAATAGCTGAAGTAGCTGTAGTAGCGGCAGTAGTACTACTATTAGTATCAGTAGTAGTAATCGTTGTAGTAGTAGCAGTAGTAGTAGAAGTAGTTCTGCAGTAGTAGAAGCGTTTACTTAACTCCTTTTGACCCATTGAAGATCTTCTTCATCAGGCTTTCAAAGTTTCAACTTAATACTCTAGGCCGGTACTGAGATTGTGCATCTATAAACTTTTCAACTTTGATGAACTAAATGACTATCTCAAAATTGCGTCCTGTGGTGGCGCAGTGGATTTGACCTTAGCTTGGTAATACGGGACCCAGAGATCGAACCACGCTGCAGGAATGCACTGCAGGGCCGACACAGTGACCTTAGTAGTCAAGAAGCGTCGTTAATTCTTAAATAATAATAATAATCTCAAAATTGCTATCAAATGTCTTTGGAGAACAATGGGTTATGGGAAGGGGGCTAAGACTTTAGTATTCTCAACTTTTTTATGACCAATGATCAAGTATGCCCCCTCCCCCTTTCGAAAAAAGGCATGCTATTTATAAACAATGGGCAAAGTGTATAATTTTAGAGCCCTTGCCCCAAGGGTTGTGGAGTTCATAGCTATTGGACTTTTCAACTATGATGAACAAAATCAATAGGACTTTTCAACTATGATAAACAAAATCAATATCTCAAATTGTTATCAAATGTCTCGGAGAACAAGGGGGTATTGGAAGGTTGCTGCTTTGAAAAGACACTAGAACTATTAATTTTTTAGTTCCATTTGCCTTCCATACGAAGGGCCTTGCTGAAAAAAAACATAGATAGTGTACACAAAGCCCACTTTGATCTTTGTTCAGGCAGTGCCATTGTGCTAAAAAATTTGCGCTACCGTAATATTTGTAATATTTGCCTTCAATTTGTATTTTCACTTTGTTGTTCATTTAGTGTTCAATTTGTATTTTCACTTTCTTATTCAATAACTGTTTGTGGATGGAGGCAAAAAAAAGTTTATACGCGCAAGTTAACGCTGACACATACAGACCTCGTGGACAGAATTCATCCAGATTTTTGTGTCACTGTCCTGATCTTAGCAGTATATTGTACGAGGTCTGATAGGGTGAAACAAAGCAGAGGCTGATGATAGTGAAGTCAAAATAATTTAAAAATCTAAACAAAGTGTGACTACACAAAGTTTTAAAATTAAATAAATTCAATATTTTTTCAAGCTCCTAGCCGCTTCCAGAGTTCCCTTACAAACTCAGTCATCTTTGACAAAAATTGTTTGACGAAATCTTGCTGTTCTTCCTCTCTTAGAACCTTCCTTCTAAACTTTTAGAATATAATACTTTTTTGCAAATCGCTCGAAGAGCTCCATATACAAAATGCTAAGTAAAACTTAGTCCTAAAGAAAATTCCAACGAACTAAAGGCAATCTACCAATCCTCTACCAAAAATCACCAACATTTAAAAGACTATTTCAACGATAAAGCGGAAGCACTGTATCAGTGTTTTCTCATATTGTTTTCAATGTAAAAGTCACTTTTCTCCCAACTCAAAACCTTCGCATTAGATCATAGTTTTTTTTTATCTTTTTTTGGGAGAGGGAGGCTAAAAGCTTGTCTTTTTAGGTTATTACTTTAGTCTCATAACAACGGCAACGTCACAACTAGACTAGCTTTTTGATAGACACAGCTTTTTCAATGCTCCAGTACTGAGCTGCAGATTACGTTTATCTTGCTCACAGCATACAATCTTAACTCACGACGTCCATTGTTCTTCATGATTGTGAATAAACACACAGCAAAATATATTGTCAAAAAGTTCTTGAACAAAAGTTTAAATGAATAAAGTTATCAATCAAAACTTAGCCACTTCGCGTATTTAGAATTAACAGTAGTCTCCACGTTATTGTTCAAGTGCTTAACGATTTGAATGCTTAAATTTTGCTGGCTTTACATCTGTTCCATTTGATAGAAACGCGCATTGAAAAAAAACTCCTTCATTCCTTTAATTTTGGAACTCTGAAAAAAAGCAGTTGTCTGTGCAAACTACATAACATTGCCTGGTGTTTTGCCTATGATTGAATAAATAAAAAAACATTTTTTTTAACTGAAAGTAAGGTGCAGCATTAAAACTTAAGACGAACAGAAATTACTCCGTATATGAAAGGGGCTGTTCCCTCTTCAACACCCCACTCTTTACACTAATTTCGACTCTTTCTCGCAACTCTATTTTTTAAAACATTAAAAAACTTTAGCGCAAAGGGCGGGGCGTTGAGGAGGGAACAGCCCTTTTCATATTCAGAGTAATTTCTGTTCGTTTTAAGTTTTAATGTCGCACCTTACTTTCAGTTAAAAAAAACTTTTTTTTATTTAATTTCTGAACGATTTTGAATTAATGCTTGTTTTGATTTTGGCTCTCCGTACATGAATAATGAAAACAAAACTTGCATTTTAAAATTTTTTTTGGCTAAACGGCTTTCTCGTAGTTTCGATCGGACGATTTTGAGGTAAAGGAGGGGGGAGTAGGCCTAGTTAACCTCCAATGTTTTGGTTACTTGAAAAGGCAACTAGAACTTTAATTTTACGAACGCTTTTATTAGTAAAAACATACGTAACTTACGAATTAACTTATGTAACAAACTTCTAAATTCGTATGTTTTTATTACGTATATGAGGGGGTTCACCCCCTCGTCATTACCTCGTTCTTTACACTAAAGCTTAAATTTTGTCCCAATTCGTAAGAATGACCCCTGAATCACAAAGGTCGTAGAATAAATAGGTGAAATTAATAAAATTACTCTAGCGTAAAGATTGAGCTATTAGGAGGAGGTTAACACCTCTTAAGCGTAATAATTTCTGTTCGTTTTGAGTTTTATGCTGCTCCTTACTTTCAGTTGAAGGAACTTTTTCGTATTTATTTTTTCATTGCTTTTTAAGAAAATGCTAAAAAATCCTGCACCCCTTCATGGAAATTCTCTTCCTCCATGACAAATTCCTCCATGGAAGGTTTTCCCCGTATAACCCCCTCCCCTCAACCCCCAACCAAAAACCCCCCGAAAGTGTCTGTACACTTCCCAATAACCATTACTATGTGTAAATACTGGTCAGAGTTTGTAACTTGCAGCCCCTCCCATCGGGACTGTGGGGGAGTAAGTCGTCCCCATAGACATTAAAATGCAATTCTTTTGATGTAACTATTACTATCAAAATTATGTTTTTTAGAGATCGGTTTCTATTGAGCCGGGTCGCTCCTTAATACAGTTTGTTACCACGAACTGTTTGATAGTTTGTTCAATCCGTAATTGAAGTTTATTATCTGTAAAAATAAAAAGGATTAAAACAAACGGGTTTTGAGCAACTTAAATCAGAATTTTCGGACTTGGATGAAAAATGACAGCAATATTGTAATTAAAAGAATAGTTTTTTCTTATATATTCATTATGAGAAAATTTGCCTTATTTTCGAAAAAGGGTGAAAATGCCGTCAAAATGTTGAATTTTTCAGCTGGAAGTTAGAAGTAATAGTAAAACTGAGAACAACAGAAGTTATTCCGTCTATTAGGGGGGGGGGACTACCACCCACAAAAAATAAAATAAAATATATCATGGTAGTGTTGCTTCTAAACTAAATGTATTTATATTTTTCGTGACGGAGAGGTTGAAAGCTGAGCATCTTCTTTTTTACAACAACAACAGCAATCTTAAATTTACAATCCAGCGAAGCAATATTGATTAGTACATTGTTTTGCTCATTTTCGATTGTTTCTGTGCTTTGGAAGCATTATCCTGGTTATGAGCATCATTTAACTCGTATTTTTCTGTTGGTAATGTTACTTTTCTGTGTCAATAACTTCTGTCAAACAGTTCGTGGTAACGAACTGTAGTAAGGAGCGACCCGGCTCAATAGTAACCAAAACTCTAAAAAACGGAATTTTGATATCAATAACTACATCAAAAGAATCGCATTTTAATGCTAATTTGAAATATATAAGTTTCATCAAGTTTAGTCTTACCCATCGAAAGTTACGAGCCTGAGAAAATTTGCCTTTTTTTAGAAAATAGGGGAAAACAACCCCTAAAAGTCATATAATCTTAACGAAAATCACATCATCAGATTCAGCGTATCAGAGAACCCTATTATAGAAGTTTCAAGCTCCTATCTACAAAAATGTGGAATTTTGTATTTTTTGCCAGAAGACAGATCACGGATGTGTGTTTATTTGTTTTTTTTTCCCAGGGGTGATCTTATCGATCCAGTGGTCCTAGAATCTTGCGAGAGGGCTCATTCTAACGAAAATGAAAAGTTCTAGTGCCCTTTTAAAGTGAAAAAAAAAAATTGGAGAGCACCTCGGCCCCCTCCCACGCTAATTATTTTCCCAAAGTCAACGGATCAAAATTCTGAGATAGCCATTCTGAGAAAACCTTATAACTATGTCTTTGAGAACGACTTACTCCCCCAAAGTCCCCATGGGAGGGGCCACAAGTTACAAACTTTGACCAGTGCTTACATATAGTAATGGTTATTTGGAAGTGTATAGACGTTTTCAGGTGGGTTTTTAGGATGGGGGGGGGTTGAGAAGAGGGGGATATGTTTTGGGAACTTTCCAGAGAGGAATTTGTCATGGGGGAAGAAAATTTTCATGAAGGAAGCGCAGGATTATCAAGCACTATTTAAAAAAATACAATGAAAAAATAAATATGAAACAGTTTTTCCAACTGAAAGTAAGGAGAAGCATTAAAATTTAAAATGAACAGAAAATATTACGCATATGATGGACTCACCTCCTCCTAATACCTCGCTCTTTTTAAAGCTAAAGTATTTTTTAGTAATTTCAACTACTTATTCTAAGGCTTTTGTGACTCAGGGGTCATTCTTAAGAAATTGGAACAAAATTTAAGCATTAGTGTAAAGAGCGAGGTTCTGACGAGGGGGTGAACCCCTTCGTATAAGTAATAAAAACATGAGAATACAGAAGTTCTCTACGTAAGCTAATTTGTAAGTTACGTATATCTTTACTAATAAAAACATTCGTAAAAAATTAAAAGTTCTAGTTGCCTTTTTAAGTAACCAAAATCGGAGGGCAACTAGGCCTCCTCCCCCGCTTCTTTTTTTCTAAAAATCATTCAATCAAAACTATGAGAAAGCCATTTAGCAAAAAAAAATATACAAGTTTTGTTTCAATTATTCATCTGCGGAGAGCCAAAATCAAAACATGCATTGATTCAAAAACGTTCAGAAATTAAATATAAAAAAAAACAAGTTTTTTTAACGGAAAATAAGGAGCGATATTAAAACTTAAAACACATAGAAATTACTTCGTATATGAAAGGAGATGCTTCCTCATCAACGCCCCGCTCATTACGCTAAAGTTTTTTACTGTTTTAAAAAGTAGAGTTAAGAGAAAGAGTCAAACTTTAGCGTAAAGAGCGGGACGTTGATGAGGAAGCAGCCTCTTTCATATACGAAGTAATTTCTGTTCGTTTTAAGTTTAAATGTCGCTCCTTACTTTCCGTTAAAAAAACTAATTTTTTTTATTTAATTACACAAAGCATCAGTAGTTTGTAGCAAGTGAGCTTGTTTACAGTGCTAATTGTTTTCAGTGCTTTGAAACATTAAGTTTTTTTAAAAAAAACACAGTTTTTCCGAGGGAAGTATAGAGCGAAGTTGAAACTTAAAACGGACAAAAATTATTACTTCACAGCCTATGTAATATATATCAATAAAACTAGTACAAATAAACCAACTAATTATGTTTTCCTATGTTTTTAAGATTATAAAAAAATCTGTCTACGATGTTCTGGTAGTCTGCTAGTGCCACCGCTTGAGAACTGGGACAAAAAGCGTCATCTTAGTGCCATATGGCGCTTTCAGAAGCCAGAATTTATAGAAACGTAGTAATGAGAAATAGCTTCTGAATGAGCCATTAATCATCTATCTATGATGTTCTGGTAACCCACTAGGCCTGGAAAAAAAATAATAAAAATAAAGAAGAGACAGATCAGTGCTATCGATGCAAAAAAAAAAACGATTTTCCTGTTGCTCAAGGACGGGGACTGTAATTTCCCTGTTTCAGGTTTTCACCCATGCTAATTCCAATGGTACACTTTTCATTTTGATCCGACGCCATTTTTGAGGGATTTCAGACTATTTTTCAAAATCACTATAAATTTCTTTTCATAATAAACTTTTTCTTTTAAGACGAACCATTTGACTGCTTAAAAGGGTTCTCACCTTAGATGTGCGTAGAATAATTTAAGGTTTAGTCTCTAGATCTTAGTAAGTTATCGTCACATTTAAAAAAAATATATATAATAAAGTATTAAGACACTAATTATGTATAAGAGAGTTTTCTGGTTCAGTAAGTTCTTTAAAATATTTTATGTTATATTCTCTTTTTCCTGAATTAGTTTTAAGAAAAGTGACGAATAAAGTGAAGTCCTGAATTAAGTTACTTTATCACTATCCTATCTTCTGGACAGTATGCATTAGCTCATCACACTTTTTTTCGCAGTAAGGAAGAGGAATTTCTATTTTGGAACTATAACTCTTTACTGCATAAGATGATCTTGCAGATTTTATAGATGTGACAGAATCAAAACCATTATCTTCTTGATAAGAAGAAAATTGCCAGGCATGAAATAATATGTTACTAACATAACCTGCTGTCTCATCTTGACATTATGATTTAGATCAATCATGATGATACGCTAACTGTAACAAATCTTAAAGCTTTGAGACTACTTTTTTAAAGCTTTTGTTTCTTCCAAATTGTATATCTAGCGGAAACGCTTTCTTGGATACATAAAACATAATATATACCTCATATCGAGAAAAGTTTATAGTTTTGATATAGTCACTGTATCTTCATTGTACTTATTTATAGGTTACCTTAAATTGCTCACACCTAATGAAAATTTTAACTGTCTTCTCATCCACAAAATTGACTTCTACAGTTGGCATACATTATTGTCACTGTAGTGAAGACAAAACAGGAAGTGATGTTCATTCCTTTGTAATACCCTCAAAGAGATTTGACAGCAACGAAACTTTCTTCCGTGCCCTTTTCCGTCCCCCAGTTCCCTGGTACACTAATATTCGATCAAAATTTTGACATTAATATTTTTTTTCAGAAATGTTGAAGTCTCGGTTAATTATATTTTTGGGGCCTAATTATCCGCAAATCCCCATGGCCAATGGTCCCGAATTATCTAAGTTACTCACTGGTCATAGATAGGTTTTAGTAAAAAACCTGTCCAATCACATAGGAGTTCCTAAAAATTGTCCGCTTAGTCACTATTCCCAGAGTCCACCAAAGGCATACTCGGGAAAATGACATGCGTGCCTGAATAAATGAAAAAAAAAAAAAAAACGAACATAACATTTCAAATTCTTTACAATATCTTGGGGAATGATTGAGGGATTGAAACTATCAGGGAGTTTCGGAAGGGGGAGAGGTCAAGTGAACCTCAGATGTTGAATTGAGAGAGTCAATGTGCGTTAGGAGGAGGTTGGGAGTTTGGGTGAGAAGGAGGTTGGGAGGAGTCTTTACGGGTAATTTGCTGGGAATCAAACATTTCGTGGTAACGAACTGTAGTAAGGAGCGACCCGGCTCATTAGTAACTGAAACTATATAAAACGGAACTTTTATATCAATAGTTACATCAAAAGAATCGCATTTTAATTCTAATTATATATATATATATATATATATATATATATATATATATATATATATATATATATATATATATATGTATAAATATGTATATATATATATATATATATATATATATATATATATATATATATATATATATATAAATATGTATATATATATATATATATATATATATATATATATATATATATATATATATATATATATATATGTATATATATATATATATATATATATATATATATATATATATATATATATATATATATATATATATATATATATATATATATATATATATATATATAAACTAAAGTTTTTTAGTGTTCGAAAAAGTAGAGTTGAGAAAAAGATTCAAACTTTAGCGTAAAGTGCGGGGTGTTGAGGAGGGAATAGTCCCTTTCATATACGGAGTAATTTCTGTTCGTTTTAAGTTTTAATCTCGCTCTTTACTTTCAAACTTGTTTTTTTTATTTAATCTGCAACAAGACCTAATTTGTTCACAAAAGTTAAATTCCCCAAACAACATGCGCACTTGAATAAATCAAAAGACAGTATAAATACCAAGTTATAAAGGTATCTACAGTACCACACAAATGGCTTTGAGACCAAGTTGAAACTTTCAGGGAGCCTTAAGGTTCAGATTAAGTGCATCTCAAATTTTACTTTTGGGAAATGTAGAGGTAAATCAAAAGACATTGTATGAGCAGTAAGGGGGGGATACTACTGAAGTAGCCCCAGAGCAGGCAATTACACTGATGTCGTCCCCCTACTGCTGCCGTCTATTCCGCTATAGTGTTTGGTACGGCTACCCCATGTCTCAGTTGGTCATTTCCAGCAGTTGTTATATAGATACAATCATCCTTCCCATACCTTTACGCATCCTGACGTCGAACGAATGCCTCGCTGTATACTACGATGCCCTGCCTTATCTGTTGGGGGGCATTGAAATCTTAATTGGCTAGTGGGCTAGTTAAGGCTTTTCCCGACATCGATCTTTGAGATTTTTGTTTATTGCCTATCATATCTTTCATAATGACCCTCAAATCATTTCTGTAAAAACACCGTCTGAAATAAACCCTCAAATCGTTTATAGCCTAATACCGACTTAAATAACGCACCAAATCGCTTTTAGCATAGGACCGTCTGCGATAACGCTTTTAACAATACATTTCTAAGGTCTCCAAAAATTAGCAAAGAATGATGCAAGTTATGACACAGGATTAATCCAAGGCAACTCAGCTTTCTGCGTGAAGGTTTAAGGTTTTGATAGCCACTATCAAAACCTTACAAGGTTTTCTAGGTAAATTTAAAAATCCTTTGGTTATTAATTGATTAAAACTATCTTCACAAGGACGCAGTTTGTGCAATTGTATTTTGATTTTAGCATTAAGTAGTTATTTCAGACGGTCATGTGGGAGAAACGATCGGAATGGTTATTTCGGATAGTCCTACCCTAGAAATAATTCGAGTGATGATTTTTTTAGATGGTCCTTTGCCAGAATTGATCGTAGGGGGAGGGGGTATTTCAGAAGGCACCATGGTATGAACAATTTGAGGGCTTATTTCAGATGGCTCTATGAGAGAAATGGTAAAAGCCAAGAAGTGTTTAATTGATCCAAATGAGGGACGTAGATTTTTACAAAATGTACTTCTGAATTTTTTTTCATCCTTTCGGTGATTATTTTTTAACAGTAATGTTGTAGAATAGCCCTTTTTACACAGTTTTCATGCTAATGAACTTCGGTGCAATACAAAATCTAAGGGAAATTAGGTTCCATTGGTAATGCGTTTTGTTTTAATATATGAGGATATTAATAGCCTTAGAGAACATATTTTCACTTCTGGAATATATTTATTTTGAAGGCAGGACGCTGTAATACAAATGATTTGAGAGGTTATTTTAGAGAGGCCTTCCTTGTTGAAATGCACACATTTAAATCGTGAATCGTATTTTCTTCATATCTTGTATAATTTCGTTGCAAAACACGGTAAAAAATCATACTAAGCAGTATTCTATGAGCTTTCCGTGGAAAACACCCATTTTTTTAGTTAAAACTAGGCCTTTCTGATTGAAAGACACACATTTGGATAACGAATCGTACTTTTCTCTGTATCTTGTATAATTTTGTTTCAGAACACGATGAAAAGCCATATTAAGAGATATTTTTGAGGGCTTTCAATGGAGATAGCCCATTCCCAAGAGTCAAGACTATTCCTTCCTGTTCGAAAGGCACATATTTGAATCATAGAATCGTATTTTCTTCGTATTTTGCATAGCTTCTTTTAAATACATAGTGAAAAGTCGTACTAAGCAGATTTAAATTAGCTTTTCGTGGATAAGGCCCATTTGCTTTGAGCCAAGACTCTGCCTTCCTGATTGAAACGCACACATTTGAAACTCAAAACTTAAAGGCATGAAGGTACATCTTTTCTCAAAAATAAAGCATAAGCTTTCTTAAAATGTTCTTACGAAAGTAATAAAATTGGGCATATTTTAAACAAATACGTCTGAAATATTCATGGTCCACAAGTTACCTGAGATATACTTTGTAAGTATGGGATAACGCTTTGAGCCTTAAAAATATATTTTTTTTCAATGTGAAACCTAAATTTCTGAAGACGTTCTAACAATAATAATAAAATCGGAATTATTTTAAGCAAATGTGTGGAATGTTCATGTTACATAGGCTAAGTAAAATATACTTTTTTAAGTATAGGATGACATTTAAGGCATGACGGTACATTTTTGCTAGAATCTGAAACCTAAATTTCTTAAAATGTTCTAAAAATAGTAATAAAAGCGGACGTATTTTAAGAAAATGCGTCTGAAAAATTTACGTAAAACAAGTTACTTGAGATATACTTTTCAAGTATAGCATGCCGTTTTGATGTAAGAATATACATTTTTTTCAAAAAGTTCTAAAAATAATAGCAAAATCCGGTATATTTTAAGGAAATGCGTCGGAAATGTTCATAGTCCACAGCTTATTTGAGATACTTTTAAGTATAGGATGCTGTTTAAGGTAAGAAAGTACACATTTTCTCAAAACTTAAACCTTAAAAGCGGTAAACCTAACCTGAACCAGTAATCGCTGTCATCTCTTCTGCTGGAATCATGCATGAAAGAAGTAAGGACTGTCCCTCGCAAATAGATGGTAGGACTACTTAATTTAAAAGGGGTGAAAGTTTCTTAACCTAAACTAATCAAACTTTAAAGCGGGAAACCTAACATAAAAACGTGAAAGCTACTTAACGAAAAAAAACCTAGCTTAAAAGTGATTCACGTATCGCTTACTTAGGAAAAAAAAAATACTGTTTGCTTGTTTTTCTGACTTTTCGAGAAAAATCTCATTTGTGTGTCTAGCTTTGGAAAAAGAAACCCGTTGAAAATTCTCTGGCTCTTAAAATACAATCTTTTTACATTTTTTCTAACTTTTTAATAAAAAAAACCATTAGTATTAAGAAATGTTATTCAGAAAAAACATTATTCAGCAAAAAGTTATTACTATTAAGAGAAAAGCTTTTTTATACTTGTTAGCATCACGAAAAAATTTGTCGCCATTAAAAAAAAATGTGCTACTATTAAGGAAACGCTTGTTACTATTAACAAAAAAAAACTTGTTATTATTAAGAAAAAACTTGTTACTATGATGAAAACTTGTTAGCATTAACAAAAAATCTGTTACTCTTGAGACAAATCTTGTTAGTATTAAGAAAATACTTGTTGCAATTTGAAAAAAAGTCTTGTTAACACTAAGAAAAAAAAAATGTTAATAAGAAATAGCTAGTTACTATTAGAAAAAAACTGTTAGTATCAGAGGCAGCGCTATAGTGTTGCCTATAGTAAAGGCCATACGGCTCCAATACTTTATTATTTTTTTCCCAGAGGTACTTCTTATGGAAGGGGCCTTTGTATAGACTACAGAGGGACCTCATTCGATTGGAAAACAGAAGTTCTAGTGCCCATTTTAAGAGTCAAAAGTGATCGAAGGGCAACTAGCCACCCAGGACCTGGGGGCAAGCATTTTAAGTTATGTCCTGGGGGCATACATGGTTCTTATGGAAGGGATGCTCAAATAAACTTCAGAGAGAGCTCATTTGATTGGAAATTGAAAGTTCTTGTTCACGGTTTCAGAATCAAAAGAGATCGGAGGAAAACTAGTCCCCCATGCCTTTTTTTCCAAAATGCATACAGTTAAAATTCCAAGACAGTCATTTCTTTAAAAATAGTTAAAAGATTAGATAACGGAAACTACTGAGTTGAAACAACCCCCCAGTGCCCAGGGGCAGGAGTTGTAAGTTATACCCTTGGGGCATATATGGTCCTTATGGAACGGATGCTTGTACAAACTTCAAAGATGACTCAATTGATTTGAAATTGAAAGTTCTAGAACACTTTGTAAGAATCAAAAGATATCAGAGGGTGATTATCCCCCTGATATCTTCAGGGGGGTTATCAGGCCATAAGAACCATATATGCCCCTGGGGGCATATATGGTTCTTATGGAAGGAATGCTTGTTTAAACATCAGAGAGGACTTATTTGATTAGAAACTGAAAATTCTAATTAGCTTTTTAAGAATCAAAATAGATCCGAAGGCAACTAGCCCTCCACCACGCCCCTTTTCCCCAACCCATGCAATAAAAATTTTCAAATACTCATTTTGTTAAAAATAGTTCAAAGGTCAGATTAGAAAACTCCGGTATTGATACAGCCCCAGGACCCGGGGGCAAGCGTTTTAAACTATGCCTTGGGGGTATGCATGGTTCTTATGGAAAGGTTGCTCGTATAAACTTGAAAGAGGGCTAATTTGATTGTTTGTTGAAAGCTCTAGTTCGCTTTTTAAGAGTCAAAAGAACAGCAACAGAGGTAAGAAGTAACAAAAGCTCTCAACTCTGAGGTTAGTTTAATTTCTTTTGATTCAGCACTGAGCGACCGCTTTGTAAAATCCCCGCCATTCCATACTTTTGAGGAAAACAAAACTGTTTTCTATTCATTCAATGAACTGGGAAATAAACAAATTTTCTGCGAGGCACTTGATATGGATAAGAATAATTTGACGTAAATCCTTAAACTGAAGCATGAGTAAGTTGGCTACACACTAAGCCCAAGGACATAGGCAAAATCTCTGGACAGTTCTTATTTAAATTAGAATGACCCCCCTCCCACCCCCATAAACACAAAATACCTGTGTAAGTGTTTGGCTTTTCCCAATGTATACAAATTTAATTTAATGCTTTAGTAGATTTAACATTATATTAGGCCTAATAAAATAAGTATCCAATCAGATTGAGTCTGTATCCAAAAAATATCCAAGGATAGCTGCCAAAAAATTCAATTTTTCAATAAAAAGGTATGACATGAATCATATAACCTCTCATATAAGTCTTAGCTGACTTTAATGAGGCAGAGAACCTAAGGCTATGTCAGTTGTTATTTTTCGGTTTTTAGTTAATCGTTGTCTTATCGGAGTTTTTTTTAGTGACTTAAATTTTTATCGGTTTGCTTTAGTTTACTTCTGTATTATATTTTGCTGAATATTAGTCATATAACCGAATATTTGCAATATGTCCAATATCTAAAGGATGCAATATGTGTTTTACAAAGCCTGGGAAGGAGAACTTTGTTAATCTTTTCGATTTTTTTTTTCCATAATACCAAAATAGGGAATTTTTCAATGAAAATTGTAGTCTGTATCCAAAAAATATCCAAGGATAGCTGCCAAAAAATTCAATTTTTCAATAAAAAGGTATGACATGAATCATATAACCTCTTATATAAGTCTTAGCTGACTTTAATGAGGCAAAGAACCTAAGGCTATGTCAGTTGTTATTTTTCGGTTTTTAGTTAATCGTTGTCTTATCGGAGTTTTTTTTTAGTGACTTAAATTTTTATCGGTTTGCTTTAGTTTACTTCTGTATTGTATTTTGCTGAATATTAGTCATATAACCGAAATATTTGCAATATGTCCAATATCTAAAGGATGCAATATGTGTTTTACAAAGCCTGGGAAGGAGAACTTTGTTAATCTTTTCGATTTTTTTTTTCCATAATACCAAAATAGGGAATTTTTCAATGAAAATTGTAGTCTGTATCCAAAAAATATTCAAGGATAGCTGCCAAAAAATTCAATTTTTCAATAAAAAGGTATGACATGAATCATATAACCTCTCATATAAGTCTTAGCTGACTTTAATGAGGCAAAGAACCTAAGGCTATGTCAGTTGTTATTTTTCGGTTTTTAGTTAATCGTTGTCTTATCGGAGTTTTTTTTTAGTGACTTAAATTTTTATCGGTTTGCTTTAGTCTACTTCTGTATTATATTTTGCTGAATATTAGTCATATAACCGAAATATTTGCAATATGTCCAATATCTAAAGGATGCAATATGTGTTTTACAAAGCCTGGGAAGGAGAACTTTGTTAATCTTTTCGATTTTTTTTTCCATAATACCAAAATAGGGAATTTTTCAATGAAAATTCCCAGACCCCCCCCCCCAAATAGGGGCTCTAGGGGCTTAAGTACCCGAAAAGCTCATTTGCAAACCCAAATTTTCGAACTTCAAATAAGAGCGCTCCTCCAGGTCAAAATCGATGGCAGAGGAGTTTACCCCCTTTATCTCAATGAGAAAGAAGCACATGACGGCCGAAGAAACAGGAAAATTTAGAACCAGTGGAAACAAGAAAACAAATCAAAATTTTCAACCCAGAACTCCTCTCAGTCGTACTCAATGTAAAAGGAATAGAAATGGAGTTAATACATGACACGAAGTAAACAATGCTAGATAATTTTAACTTCTGCGCCGAAGTGTCTACACCAGAATTTGAGGAACCTATCTGGACTGAGAATGCAAAATGGATACAGAGTATATGATAGGTCCCCTCTTATTGTGTCACAGGTTGTTTTTAATGAAAAGCAGCAGTTTTCAAAGATAATGACGCAGTTTTGAAAGACTATTGTAAAAAGTTGAACTTCTGCTTAAAAAGCGTTTGATGGAGGCGGTAGCATACCATATTCTTTGAAAAAGATCTCTCTCATTATGTAAACCAAACATATCTGAGTGAGCCCTTATTCTTGAAATACAAATTGTATTGTATTGTATTCTTGTTCACGCAATATTTTGTTTGTTTTACAAAATGAAAAAATTTCTGTATGAAGAAAAAAGAGGGGAGAGGGCAGTGACAGTCCCCTCCTATTTATTACAACCCAAAATGTAATTTTGAAAACAACCAGAAGCAAAATGATGTTTTTCAAATGAAAGGAAAGAATGAAATTAAAGCTTAAGAGTTGAGGGAAATTGCCGACCCTATCAACATGTCAGCAGTAACCCTTCTTAGTTATAGGATAATCTCTCCTATTTTATTTTAATTTTTATCATGAATCTTTACTTTTGTTTGAAAATTTTTTTTTTTTAATGCGCTTGAAAATCTTGAATTTCGTTAATATTAGTTAGTCTGTTTCAAATTGTGATACCTCAATTGAATCCTTTTTCGTCCATATCTATATCCACCAGTATGCGTAGTAGAATTCTGTTAGGCCTAATTAAGAGTCATGAAATCCACAATGGGTAACTGATAAATTACTTTTATCTATTAGTGAAACATTTTTTAAAAAGACCGCAGTTTAAAAAATGACTGCGAAACTCCTCTGCAATAAATTTCATTGAGTCCTTCGAAGGTAATGATTCAGAATTTACTAATTGTGAGATACAGGCCTTCCAAAATCGGTGGCACTAATGACAGAGATTAAATCTAAATGCTTTTGAGTCACCTACTGACTGAAGCCGATCCTGCTACTTAAAGGTAGATAAAAATCAGTCATTTTTCAGCTATTTGTCTGAAAGTGGGCTATTTTTTTTAATTAATTTCCGACAAAGCAGTTAAATCTGCGGTTTCTTCGTTCTCACAGATTAGTGGGCGATGCATATTTTTGCCATTTTTCGTTTATTGTGGGAATTTGACTTTAGTTGAAAAGATTTCCCAATCATCGGTTCCGCTTATTCTTGTGGCTTGGATGTCTCGCCAGAACGAACTTCCTTGGCACATGAGAAATTTCAGTTTTTTTTTTCAATCTTCTCATTTATATTTTCTTTTGAGAGTTTTCGTGCAATTATCTGCAATTATAATTTATAATTCGATAATTACGCTACAAAATTTTTTTCTGAGATTGCAAATGTTCTATTCAAAGAACCTTTACAGTGCATATGGGCATAGGAGCTCGTGGCTGCATTGTGGCTCGATGCAGCTACGATGCAGTATTCATGTCTCTTAAGAAAATATTCCCGGCGTTTACGGCTTTTAAATTAAAAAAAAAAAGGTTTCTTTAACTGAAAGTAAGGAGCATCATCAAAACCTAAAATGAAAAAAATATTCCGGATAAGAAGGCTTTTCAATACCTTCCTCTTTACGCTCTAGTTGTTAGAAATTTTAAAAAGCTTCCTATTCTAAGGAAACGACCCCTGTGTTTTATTAGCCTTTCTTATAAAATTGAGACAAACAGTCAAAATTAAGCATAAAGAGCAAGGTATTGAGGAGGGAACAACCCTTCATATGCGGAATAATTTCTGTTCGTTTTGAGGTTTAATGTTGCTCCTTACCTTCAGTTAAAAAAACTTTTTTTTGTATTTAATTTCTGACCGTTTTTCAAGTACAGCAGGAAAATTTGGCTCACCCTTTATGAAATATACCCCCCTCAATGCCTCACGGGAAACTCCTCTGTAAGAATGTCTTCCTATGAAAACTGTGCCCCTCCCGTCAAATTCTCTCCAGGCAGTTCCATCCATGCTGAAAATCCCCCCTGAAATTTCTTGTGAACGACTCAGCCTGAATAATTCTCTTTAGCATACTTTCATTTGAAAAAGACTCTAGTCCCCGAAAAATTCCCCCGGAGTATCTTCACTCAAATTGAGTTAGCATAGAGAATGTAAGACAGTTAAAAAGAATTTCGTATAGTAATTCTGCCAAGTCACCCAAGTATAAAATCTCCTCTGGAAAATGTACCCTCCCCCCTACTCTCAGAAATTTTCCTCCCTAAAGAAGATTCTTCCTATGGAAATCCACCCCAATCACAAAATTCCTACCGAAAAATGTCTGTATACTTCCCGATAACAAATACTATATGCAAGCAATGGGCAAAGTTCATAGCTTATAAGCCTCTCCCCACGGACTATGGAGGGTCATTTTGCAGCTAAGGACATAGTTATTTGATCTTTCAACTATAGTGAACAAAATAGTTATCTAAAAATTTTGGTCAGATAATTTTGAGGGGCAAAGGGGGGTTTGAAAGGGGGGTTAGTTACCCTCCAATCTGTTTGGTCATTTCAATAGGGCACTAAAACTTTTAATTTCCGTTCGAATGCACCCTCTCCCGATCTTCTAGGACTATTACTTCGATACGATCACCCTGGAAAAAAAAATAAATAAAAAAAACACACATTCGTGATCTTTCTTCTGGCAAAAGTAGCAAAATTCCATATTTTTTGTATATAGGAGCTTTAAAATTCTACGGTATGGTGCTCTTGTACGCTGAATCTGGTGGTGTGATTTTCATTAAGGTTCCTTGGAATTTAGGGGTTGTTTCCCTCCTATTACAAGAATCACGTAAATTTTCACAGGCTTGTAACTTTTGATGGGTAACACTAAACTTGAGGAATCTTATATATTTGTAATCAACGTAACAGGCTGATTTTTTTATGTATCTATTGATATTAAAATATCAAGTGATGATATTAAATGATATTAAAATTCCAGGTTTTAGAGTTTTTGGGTTACTATTGAGCTCGCTACTTATTTTAATTATGTATAACATAAATTATTTTAAAATTGTGTCATTTTAAGTCTGCTTGGTGCAGTAGATAGCTTGCTGCAATTCTACTCTGAAGGTCGCAGGTTCAATTTCTGCCACAGGCAATTTTTACACATGTGTCAATTTGAAGTCTAAACAAAACTACTATTAAAAACTACTTCATGATATTTTCTTTACTAACACCATTTATAATCATTTTCATCCATTTCTTGTATAACATTTATAATGAGCAACATCGATGCATTATGTAATTACATGAAAAAACTAGTTTTTCTAACTGAAAGTAAGGAGCGACATTAAAACTTAAAACGAACAGAAATTACTCCGTATATGAAATGGGTTGTCCCCTCTGCAATCCCTTGCTCTTTATGCTAAAGCTTTTAATTGTTTTAAAAAGCAAAATTGTGGTAAAGAGTCAAACTTTAGCGTAAAGAGCGAAGGATTGCGGAGGGGACAACCCATTTCATATACGGAGTAATTTCTGTTCGTTTTAAGTTTTAATGTCGCTCCTTACTTTCACTTAGAAAAATTAGTTCTTTTTATGTAATTTCTGAACGTTTTTAAATTAATGCATGTTTGATTTTGGCGCTCCACACATAAATTATTAAAATGAAATTTACATTTTAATTCCTTTTTTGGCTAAATGGCTTTCTCTTAGTTCTGATCAGACGATTTTGAGAAATAAGGGATGGGGAAGGAGGCCTAGTTGCCATGCAATTTTTAGGTTACACAAAAAGGCAACTACAAATTTTAATTTTTAACGAATTTTTTTATTAGTAAAAAATATACGTAACTTAAGAATTAACATACGTAACAAACTCTTATATTCTTAAATTTTTATTATGTATATGAGGGGGTTTGTACCCTCGTTAATACCTCGCTCTTTACACTAAATCGTAAGTTTTGTGCCGATTCTTTAAGAATGACCCCTGAATCAGAAAGGCCGTAGAATAAATAGTTGAAATTACTAAAAATACTATATCATAAAGAGCGAGGTATTTTTCTCCTCCTAAATACCTCGCTCTTTATGCTAAAGTATTTTTAGAACCCCTCATATGCGTAATAATCTCTGTTCGTTTTAAGTTTCAATGCTACTCCTTGCTTTCAATTGAAAAAAACTTTTCCATGTTTATTTTTTCATTGTTTTTTTTTTATAGTAATTTTAGAAAATCCTGCGCCCTTTTCATTGAATTTCTGTTCCCCATGACATATTTCACCAGGGAAAGATCCTCCCACATAGCCCCCTACCCTCAACCCCACCCCCAAAACCAAAAAAAATCCCCTGAAAACGACTGTACACTTCCCAATAACCATTATTATATGTAAACACTGGTCGAAGTTTGTAACTTGCAGTCCCTCCCCCAGGGACTGTGGGGGAGTAAGTCATTCTCAAAGACATAGTTATTATGGTTTTTGACTATGCGGAACAAAAATGGCTATCTCAAAATTTCGATCTGTTGACTTTGGAGAAAACATGAGCGTGGGAGGGGGCCGAGGTGCCCTCCAATTTTTTTGGTCACTTAAAAAGGGCACTAGAACTTTTCATTTCCGTTAGAATGAGCCCTCTTGCAACATTCTAGGACCAATTGGTCGACACGATGACCCCTGGGGAAAAGAAAAAAAAAAACAAAAAAAAAACCAAACAAATAAACACGCACCCGTGATTTGTCTTCTGGCAAAAAATACGAAATTCCACATTTTTGTAGATAGGAGCTTGAAAATTTTGCTATAGGGTTTTCTGATAGGCCGAATGCGATGGTGTGATTTTCGTTAAGATTGTGTGACTTTTAGGGGGTGTTTCCCCCTATTTTGAAAATATGACAAATTTTCTCAGGCTCGTAACTTTTGATGACAAAGACCAAATTTGATGAAACTTATATATTTAAAATCAGCATGAAAATTCGATTCTTTTGATGTATATTTTAGCATCGAAATTCCGTTATTTAGAGTTTCGTTTACTATTGAGCCGGGTCGCTCCTTACTACAGTTCGTTACCACGAACTGTTTGATACTCTGAAGTCGCATATTAATTCTTACCTTGGGCAATTTCTAGACATTTGTCACTTCAAAGTCTAAAAAAACTTCTATTAATGACTACTACATGAAATCCTTTTGACTAACTCCATTTATCATAAACAATATCCATCTTTTATGTAACTTTTTCAATATTGTCTCAAAATGAATAATCTTTCATAATGTAAAAGCCTCGGTGGCTAAGTTAGTAGAGTGTAGGTTTCATAACCACAGGGTCATGAGTTTGAGCCTAAAATAAAGCATATTCTGATTTATTTTACAACGGGCTATTAATTCCTTTTAATTATTATTAAGTTGCCTATACATCTTAACATAGACAAGAGTTAGTTCTTCATTATAAAATTGATATGACTCTATTTTTAGAAGTATTGGATGTGATCGTATCTTACAAGGTTGCTAGCTACCACTGCAACCCAGATCATGCATAATTATTTTAACATTTAATTATTAAGGGCTGAAGTTCGTTCTTTATTTAAATTCCTGCCAAAAGATAAGTGCGTTGCATTATCATGTATATTATTATTTATTTTAATATGTCAGTTACTATGAGCTAAAGTTTGTTCTTTAACATACGTGTTTTACTATAAAATTATTTTCAAACAGTTCGTGGTAACGAACTGTAGTAAGGAGCGAACCGGCTCAATAGTAACCAAAACTCTAAAAAATGGAATTTTGATACCAATACCTACATCAAAAGAATTGCATTTTAATACTGATTTTAAATATATAAGTTTCATCAAGTTTAGTCTTACCCATCAAAAGTTAAGAGCCTGAGAAAATTCGCGTTATTTTAGAAAATAGGAGGAAACGCCCCCTAGAAGTCATAGAATCTTAACGAAAATCACACCATCAGATTCAGCGTACCAGAGAACCCTACTGTAGAAGTTTCAAGCTCCTATCTGCAAAAATGTGGAATTTTTTTATTTTTTGACAGAAGGCAGATCACGGATGCGTGTTTATTTTTTTTTATTTTTTTTTTCCCAGGGGTGATCGTATCGACCCAGTTGTCCTAGAATGTTGCAAGAGGGCTTATTCTAACGGAAATGAAAAGTTCTAGTGCCCTTTTTAAGTGGCCAAAAAAATTGGAGGGCACCTAGGCCCCCTCCCACGCTAATTATTTTACCAAAGTCAACGGATCAAAATTCTGAGATAGCCATTTTATTCAGCGTAGACGAAAAACCTTATAACTATGTCTTTGGGGACGACTTACTCCCCCACAGTCCCCGTGGGAGGGGCAACAAGTTACAAACTTTGACCTGTGCTTACATATAGTAATGGTTATTGGGAAGTGTACAGGTGTTTTCAGGAGGATTTTTTTGGTTGGGGGGAGGGGTTGAGAAGAGGGGGATATGCTGGGGGAACTTTTCATCGATAATTTGTTATGGGGGAAGAAAATCTCCATGAAGGGAGCGTAGGATTTACTAGCATTATTAAAAAAAAACAATGAAAAAATAAATATGAAAAAGTTCTTTCAGCTGGAAGTAAGGAACAGCATTAAAACTTAAAACAAACAGAAATTATTACCCATATGAGGGGCTCACCTCCTCCTAATACCTCACTCTTTACGCTAAAGCATTTTTAGTAATTTCAACTATTTATTCTACGGCTTTTGTGATTCTGGGGTCATTTTTAATGAATTGGGACAAAATTTAAGCTTTAGTGTGAAGAGCGAGGATCTGACAAGGGGGCGAACCCCCTCATATATGTAATAAAAATATGAGAATACAAAAGTTCTTTACGTAAGCTAATTTATAAGTTACGTAAATCTTTTACTAATAAAAATATTCGTAAAAAATTAAAAGTTCTAGTTGCCTTTTTAATTAACCAAAAAATCGGAGGGCAACTAGGCTTCCCCCCCCCCGCTCTTTTTTTCTCAAAATCATTCGATCAAAATTATGAGAAAGCCATTTAGCCAAAAAAAAAAAAAAAAAAAAAATATGCAAATTTCGTTTTAATTATTCCTCTGCGGAGAGCCAAAATCAAAACATGCATTGATTCAAAAACGTTCAAAAATTAAATAAAAAAAAAACAAGTTTTTTTTAACTGAAAGTAAGGAGCGACATTAAAACTTAAAACGAACAGAAATCACTTCGTATATGAAATAGGCTGCTTCCTCATCAACGCCCCGCTCTTTACGCTGAAGTTTTTACTGTTTTAAAAAGAAGAATTGAGAGAAAGAGTCAAAGTTTAGCGTAAAGAGCGGGGCGTTGATGAGGAAGCAGCCTCTTTCATATACGAAGTAATTTCTGTTCGTTTTAAGTTCGTTAAAAAAACTTGTTTTTTTTATTTAATTACTAAAAGAAGTGATCGCCTCTTGCTAGGTTGCTAGCTACCACTACAGCCCGGGCTTTTTATTTAAATATATTAATTACAAATGTCAATAGTTTGTGCTTTAATATAATTATGGGCTATTAAGTTTTGCAAGGTTACTACCTGCCACTGCTACCCGGATTACAGACAGAAAAAAGCCTGTGGCGTTATCTTAGTGGAAATAGTAAGAGACAATTCTTAGTATATTCATCAATCTCTGAAGTTGTTCTTTATGCTAAATATTTCAGTTAGTATAGGCTAGAGTTCGTTTTTTGTTATAAAATTGATTCTATTTTAAAAACTATTTTCTTTTTAATTACAAAAGGTACTAGATGTAGCAACTTCCTTTAAAATGAGTTATTAAGCAGCTCTCTATGATTTTCCAGTACCGAGGTAGCTGAGGAGGGAAAACAACCGAAAAAAAGATGCCATCTATGCAGAATAATGTGCTTGCAGCCACACTTCTTGTCGTTCCTTAATGTTTCTTTAGGCAAATTACGACTTATAATTGCTTTCAGTTAGGACGTGTGAAGCTATACGAAACATGATTGCCTCCACAATTTGCGCACATAGGTGACAAATTGCAAGGCGAGTCTCTATTTGAGACATGGGGACCGGCACATTGCGCACATTTTGGTGTTACACTGGAACAAGACGATTGCAGATGTTCAGGGGACCGGCAAATGTTACAACAACGGGGAATCACCTTGAACTTGACACCGCTTAGGCTTTCATATCGTACTTTTATACTATGTCATAATGCTTCGGCTATTGACACTACGTCAGAGATATCCCTGCGTCAGTGGATTTCCCTAGCCTAGAACCGTCAAAAACACCAAGGCGGGATATCAGGTGAGTTAACTGGAAATCGCTTGGAATTCCCTTCAAGAGGCCGTAAAACTTTTTAGTTTGTACTTTTGCAGAAGAGCCAGTTATCGCTCAGGCTACTAACGAACGGAAAACCTCGGCAACTGATCTTGTTTTGATCTGACCGTATTTTTAGTAGTCATGGGCTATTGTAGTTTTTTAAGGGCCATGATCGTATTCTACTAAGTTGATGGCTACCACTGCATCCTGGATAGAGCGGTGTAATGTAAAGGTTAAATGGATATCCATAGGTCACTAGTTCAAATCTGGCGCGAAGGAATTTCTTGTCACCTTTGTTTCCATCCGTATTCTGTCTCGTGTTTTAAATTATAAGACCTCAGAGAATCAGGCAGCTAAGCAGCTCGAATATATGCTTTTATTTGTTCTTTAGTAGTTTTCAGATCGATATCTTATGTAAAAATCAAATTGCTACATATTGTTGCTTTAATAAATCGTTCTTTATTATAGAATAAGTTTCCTATTTAGGAGTTTCAGACTAGGTAGTTCTAATGGTGTACTTCTTGTTTCGTTCTAACACTATTTTCAAGATTTATGAGCTATTAAATTTCCTAGTATTTGACATGATCGTCTCAACCTTATCAACCTTACTAGGTTGATAGCTGCCGCTGCAACCCAGATTTATTTAATCACAAAAGCACGTAGAGATGAGAAATTTCTAATGTTAATAACATAAGCTACTACAGTGCTATAGAAGAATGTATTTTTCGCAAAAATCGATTATATCTTAAAAATAATTTTTTTTTTAACCCCATCAATTTCCTTTAAAAAGAGCCTTTAAACAACTCTCTACGATGTTCCAGTGCCAAACTATCTGAGGAGAAAAAGAAAAAAGAAAGAAATAAAAAAGAGGCCGTACATGCAAGATATTGTGGTTGCATCCAGTTTTCTTGATTTTCAAGCCAATATATTTTCCTCGCTATTCAAATCAAGGGATGGTAAGTTTCCTCTGTAGGGGTTTTGGACAAGGCAGTTCTAGCAGTGTAATTCTTGTTTTGATCTGATTCTTCTTTCGGAGATATGGGTTATTGCATTTCCTAGCATTGTACATGATCGTCTCTTACTAGGTTACTAGCTACCGCTGCAATCCGGATACTGTGAAATATTTTATGGAATTTTATCCACGCAAGCGTACTATTTTTCAATATTGTCTCAAAAAGAATGTTCTTTCATAATATAAAAGCCTCGGTGGCTCAGTCGGTAGAGCGTAGGTTTCATAATCGCGGGGTCACTAGTTCGAACCTAAAATAAAGCATATGATGATTTATTTTATTATGGGCTAGAATTTGTTCTTAATTATTAATATTTTTGCAATTTGCAGTCAAATAAAATTATTTTGTTTAACATTTTTAGAAATTATACTAGTTTCTTTGGCGAATCATTTTTTTTTACCTTCCCCCTCCCCCCAAAAAATACTGCATTTTACATAACTATGTGCTTTTTATAATGGAAACAATTTTTTGTAAAAATATTGATTTTATTTTAATTTTTTTGTTAATTGCAGATAGGAAAAATTCCTGATGTTAATAACATGAGCTACTACAGCGTTGTGGAAAATGCTGTTTTTCGGAAAAAGATAAAATCACCCCTGGAAAAAAACAAACAAATAAAAAACAAATAAACATGCATCCGTGATCTTTCTTCTGGCAAACAAAACAGCAAAATTCGACATTTTTGCAGATAGGAGCTTGAAACCCCTACACTCGGGTTTTCTGATATGCTGAATCTGGTGGTGTGATTTTCATTAAAATTATATTAGTTTTAGGGAGTGTTTTCCCCCCTTTTAAAAATGAAATAAATTTTCTCAGGCTCGTAACCTTTAATGTGTAAAACTAAACTTAACGAAATTTATATATTTGAAATAGCATAATCATTTGATTCTTTTGCTATATCTATTGGTTACTATTCTATATACTTTCTTATTTGTAGTTGTATATACTCTTCTATAGTATATAGGTCTATATAGTTTCGGTTACTTTTGAGCCGAGTCACTCCTTACTTACAGTTCGGTACCAGGATCTGTTTGAACAGTTCTTCACCACGAACTGTTTGATTGCGTGTTTATCCAAGACGATTTTACATTTATTTCATTCTTCTTTCTATTTCTTTTTGCAATGTAGTCCTTTGAAGCAGCAGGGATTTTTTTAAGGGGAGGGGGAATATTAAAGATTTTGGGGAGGAAACAAAAAAAATTCACTTTATAATTTGACTAAACAGTTTCTGAAATTAAAGAAATATCCCGAAATCTTTAAGGCTATAAAGAGTTAGACCTTGACGAGTTTACGTTTAATTTATCCTTCATTTATTTCATTTTGTAGCGTAGTCTGGTACATACCCAGGATTTTTTAGGGGGGGGGGCAAAGAAAGAAAATTGAAGGGGAGCAATAATAAAAGTAAATATTATGTGACAATTTGAAAAATATGACTCCCCCTTGGTGCCTTCCTGGTGTATTCACACTTATATTGTTACACGTCAATGCGAAGATTGAACTGGCAATCTTATTTTGCAAACCAAAAGGAAATTAATAAGGGCTTCGCAAGGCATCATGATAAATGGAAAAGCTTAAATCTTTTATTGCTCTTGTGTTACAATATTCATTGTAGATATATTGAGAAACAAAAAGTCAAACTTTAGCGTAAAGAACAAGTGTTATGAAGAATTAATCCTATTTTTCCTAAGTGCTAATGCCCGTCTTTTCTGAGCATGTTTCTATTCAAGTTCTCTTTTTCTTAGTGTTAATTAAAAAATTTCCACAAAAGAGTTTTTCAAAGAAAACTCAAGAGCTCCATTAAATATAAAATGGGCAGATATTAAGTCAAATAATCTTCCAAGAATAAAACTACCACGAATCACCATCATTAAATAAATAAAGCCCAAAATGAACAGAAATTACAATAAATAAATGAGTCGAACTCAAAACAAGCAAACATTAACAGGAGTAGGGCTAACAACCCCCATGCCTTATTAAGACCAGAAAAAAAATGAATGTGAATTGACAGTTTATTACATATATATTGATATTTATTCAATCCAATAAATATCAATCGTCAATCTTCCACGAGTAAAACTACCACGAATCACCATCATTAAATAAATAAAGCCCAAAACGAAGAGAAATTACAATAAGTAAATGAATCGTACTCAAAACAACCAAACATTAACATGAGTAGGGCTAACAACCCCCATGCCTTATTAAGACCAGAAAAAAAATGTGTGAATTGACAGTTTATTACATATATATTGATATTTATTCCTTAAAGTCTTGATAATTTTTAATTTATTAAAGTTAAAGAGTTAAAAACTTTAAGTATTTTTTTTTCAATCATAAAACATTGCTGACACGCCTTTTTAACAACCTGCACAGAGACAGCGTGTTGCAAATCAGTTCGCCCTCACCCTCAATATTCCCTGAGAATTTCACTTTCATACCCATAGGCATATTGTAATAGTAGTCACAGTAGTATTGTTAGTGTTGGTAGTAGTAGTATTAATAGTAATAGCACTAGTAATAGTAGCAGCAAATGTATTAACATATTGCCTTTTGGACAGTAGAACATCCCTCTCATCAAGTCCTGAAGATTTCAACTTAAGAAAAAATGTCCGTTGCTATGACATTGCTGATACGTCCTTTTTATAACGTATATATTCATATACTTCCTGAAACTTTCATCTTAATGCTCTTAGCCTTACAAGTAGTTGCAATAGAAGTAGTAGTAGCAGTAGCATTGGTAGTAAATGTAGCACTGGTAAATGTAGTAGTAGTAAATGCAGCGGTGGTAGTAGTAGTAGTAGTAGCGCACAAATATTGCCTTCTAGTCATTTGATCGTCCCCTTTAAGCATTCTCTGAAAGTTCCAACTAAATCCCCAAATCTATTCTTGAGATACGTCCTTTTGATAATATGCGTGCACATAGTGTCTTTTGATATAGTTCAAACTTCACATCAATATTTTTTCAGATTTTTACCTTCATTCACTTAGCCTTAATAGTACTAGTATCATAATAGTAGTGGTGGCAGTAGGAGAAGTAGTAGCAGTAGTAGTGCAATATTAGTATTTGTTAGTAGTAGCAGCAGTATCAGTAACAGCAGTAGCATGTACCTGTTGCCTTTTGTCAGTTGAACATCCCTCCCATGATACCCCAGAAGTTTCATCTTAATGCGGTAACCCGTTCCAAAAATATTGCTGATGTGCTCTTTTGACCCCCTTTCGATGCTCTTTTCATCTTAATACTCTGGACCTTCCAAGTAGTTGCAATTGAAAGAATAGTTGGAGTAGTTTAGCAGCAGTAATATCGGTAGTAGGAGTAGCAGTAAAAGTATCAGTGGTAGTGGTGTTAGTAATAGCATGCACATATTACCTTTCGGTCAATGATCTTCCCCTTTAAGCATTCCCTGAAAGGTCCCGATTAATAACCACACTCATTTTTGAGATACGCTCTTTTGACAGTCTGTATGCACGTATTGTGTTTTGATTTAGTTTAAGTTCTCACTCAATATTCTATGAAATTTTCACTTTCATACGCGTAGCATTAAAAGTACTAGTATCATAGCATTAATGGTAGTAGTAGGAGCAGCAGCAGAAGTAATAGCGTTGCATTAGCAGAAGTAGTAACGGTAGTAGCAGCAGTATTACTAACACTACTTGCAGGTCTATGATGCCTTTTGGTCAGTTGAACATCCTCCTCATGTTACCTCAGAAGCTTCATCTTGGCATGGCAGGCCGTTCCAACAATATTGCTGATACGCCTTTTTGTATGCACAAGATAAGTTCTGATTTAGTTCATCTTTCCCCTCAACATTTTCTCAGATGTTCATTTCAATATCCTCAGCCTTGGTAGTACTCGCTACAGAAGCAGTAGTTTTAGCGGTAGTAATGATAGTAGTAGTAGCAGTAGTAGTGGTGGTGGTAGCAGCAGTAGTAGTCGTAGTTGTAGTGATAGTAGTAATATTGCGCAAATATTGCCTTATTAGTCAATTGATCATCTCCTTAGTTACATATCAATATAGGCCTACTCAGTCATTCTTGAGTTACGCTCTTTTTTACAACCAGTATGCACATAAATTGCTTTGATTTAGTTCAACACTCCCCTCAACATTCTCAGAGAGGCTCATCTGAATACCCTTCGTCTTTTTGGAAGTTGAAGGTCAAACATGCCCACCTTTCTCAATAACCTTTACTATGGGTAATGAATGGACGAATTACCTAAATCGAACTTCAATTTCTCTCAGGGCTTTGGGAGAGGTGGGGGGGTTTGACATCCCTAAGGACTTTATTACTGGACCTTGCAACAATGTTTAACAGAATAACTGTCTCAAAATGTTGATTGGGCGTGTTTTGGTAAATGATGAGCGTGGGAGAGCAGGTTGCCCTTCATTTTCATTTGACTCTTAAAAAAGGCAGTAGAACTTTTGATTTCCAATCAAATGAGCCCCCTCCAAAGGTAACACGACCTTCCACTAGTTTTTTATATATGTCCTGGGGGCATAGCTTACAACCCTTGCCCTGGACTCTGGGAGGTTTAGCCAACCCTGGAGGATCTTATATGATCTTTAGACTATTTTGACAGGCACTCCAATTAGGAGGGCAGGGAGGGGGTAATTTTCCCACTCTATGGACTTTGAAAAATACTTTATTATTTCTATTTCATAGCTATTTTCTATTTTAGTTGTGTGCTATATTAAAGCAGCGAGACTTTCTAACTGGTCGTTTTCATTTGTCACCCTTGTGCTTCTTTTTTTCACAGCTATTAATTAGCACTTTTATCAAAAAACTCCTAAATATAATGTTATATTGAAACACAAAGTGCACCATTAGAACCGCCTTGTACGAAAACCCTGTAAAGAAAACTGTTTCCCGGTGAAGGAAAATCCATTGGCTTGAAAAACAATGGAAATGCATTTAACCACATATTCTGCATCAAAAGCATCTTTTTTTCGTTTCTCCTTCTCTGCAGCTAGCGGGGCACTGAAATATCATAGAGAGCTGTTTAATGGCTCACGTTAAAGGAAATTGCTAAATGTGATGCCTTTTGTAAATAAATCGAAAAATTATTTTTTTGAAATAATTTAATCGTTATTGCAGTGGTAGCTGCAACCTAATAAATCATGGTTGTTGCGGTAACTACTAATTAAGAAAATTAAGATCTATGGTTACCCCTTGTTTTAGGTATATTTGCTCGATGTTGTACTTTTTTTTACCTTTATAAAAAAATCCTTGCCCCCCTACATTTTGTGAATTGGCATCTCTGATTCTGAACAAAATACCAATCTCCCAATTTCAATCAGATGCGTTTGGGGAAAATAGGGCGTTGCAGGGGGGGGGAGGCTAGTTGCCCTCCTATCACATTGAACTCTTACAAAAATACTAGAACTTCTAATTTCCAATCGAATGAGCTCCTTTTGAATTTTCTACCTCAACTCCTTCTATATGAAGTGCCTTGGTCAGGAAAAAATAATACATTGTGCCCACTTCGCTCTTTACTTATGCAGCGCTATTACGCTGCCTATGATCATATTCAGCATTATCATATGCATGAAGAAAAGGGGGGCTGCTAGCCTTTTACTCCCGTGAACAACACACTAATGTTTGACTTTTCTATAACAATGCTTTGAGAAGTAAGGCTCAATCAGAGGTATTTACTTTTCAAAATAAAATTTATCTTTCCAAAATAAGAGGAAAATTATCATCCCATAAAACCTATGCGCTTTCCCCTTAAGATCAACTTCTTGACACAATTTTACAATTTTCGAAACATACTGTTTCGGGGTAAAACCTACCATTTCAACAATAGGAGAGGTGCCGTCAACTCCTTCAGAACCCAAATTCCGGCTTAGCTCATATTTATTACTCCAGACGAAAGGAGATTTGAGGTAAAAACCCCACTCTATATTTATGTGAAGCTCTTTCTACGGAAATTTCAAGCTAAATAATGGACATTTAAGGCCTCGACCCCCCGGCAAAAATGAAGCAAATTGTGAAGATCATAAAACAGGGATATTTCCAGTCAGTGAAAAAAGAAAGGAACAATATGTATATATTTGGTCGGACCATCGCAACACCCTCCTCGGTGCATAAAAGTAAATGAAGAGTGCAGATAAAATACAAATGTACAGATAAAAGCATACAGATAGAAAATAAAAGATAAATAGATAAAATGTACAGATAAAGGTCCTAAGGACAAAATAAAAATAACTCAACCCTCAAAACCAAAACACGAAATTAAAATAGGTCCTTTCCAAAGAATAGTAAAAGGGTAACTAAGTAAAAGCATCAAACATTGAGGGAGTATGCTATCAATTGGTCCAAGCGGGCCAATACCCCAATGCACTATTGGAGTCCTTCAATGGATACAAGCGCAACCCTATCCCAATGTGATATTGGAGTTGCTATCCCCTTTTATCCAGCTATACTTCTACGAGGAAAACATTACAACTAGTTTGGGTACCCACATCACCCTTCAGGGCCCCATTTTCACCTCCAGGGCCCGACATCCCTTCTAGGGGCCCCCAGAGCCCTCCTCCCACTTTTTTCCCCTTCCATTTTTGAGCTTTGATTTTTTATTTGTTACTTAGATTTTTTGGGGAGGGGACATAGATTTTTTTAGTATTATATTCTTTTTTTTGGGGGGGGGGGGGCAGAATTTGTTTTTACACACAGGAATGCAGTCACATGTCACGCTCACAAATGTTATAACCTCCAGTCAAAGTGGATGGTTTCATTCGAATGTCTCCCACGCCAACTCCTTGAAAAAAGACATGTATCGAAGGGTTTTGTACGTTCATCTATAGGCACATCCTCTTCTTCCCAGTTTCCAACCACACCTGCTCAAAAAACGCACTGAACTTTGTCACCGTGAACAACAAAAAAGAATCCAGCTTTTGCAAGTTCTTTGATAACAATAAAATCCATTGACCGCTTTCCATTAAATGTCCTTGGTCTAGCATCCTCTTGTTTAATAGCACTAGCTTCTTCTTGTGACAATAAAGGCTGGGGGATACACCTTGATGGTTGCAGATGAAAATTAATATAGTCTTGACTATATCTTCTTGATCCCATTTATCATTCAAAAATGTAATGGCCTCCAGTTAAAGCAGAAGCTCTCACTGGAATGTTTCCCACATAAACTCCTTGAACCAAAGAACGTGCTTCAAAGTGTCTTCTATGTTCATCTATAGGCAAACCACCCCTTCCCATTTACAAACATACCTGCACAAAAAACACACTAAACCTAGTCACAATGGTAAAAAAAAAGAATCCAGCTTTTGAACGTTCTTTGGTACTTTGACCACATTTCATTAAATGTCCTTAGTCTAACATCCGCTCGTTGAAGAACACTGCATTTTTCCTGGCCAAAATTTATAGGATGTTGCATTTTACAACTGAGCTTAACATAAGACAGTTTGAAATGATTTCTGCTTAAATTTGACAGGCTATTAGAAAATTGTTGTGTCAAGTGAATATTTTTGGAAGGGGATCATAGGACAACAGCTTGTTAAATCAAGGATTTTTGTTGTAATTGGCTTGTTTTAAGGAATTGTTTGACGTTGCAGGCTAGAAAATGAGGTTGGCAAAGACAATTTGAAATAGATTTTGCATAAATTTGATAGGCTATTAGAAAATCCTTCTGTTAAGTGGAAATTTATGGAAGGATCCCTTAGGTCAATAGGTTGTTAAATTGGTAAGAATTTCAGATTTAAACCAAGGTTTTGTCTAGCAACTGGTCTGTTTTAGAGAAATATTTGTTTTTACACTCTAGAAACAAACTTGAATCATAGAATGTACCCTGAGAAACATTCATTGATTTTGAAAATTAAAGCGATTTTAACAAGTTCGTATTAGAATTTGGCATAGTTTGCTGGTAATGAGGTTGACATAGACAATTTGACAGGTTATTAACAAATGATTCTGTCAAGTAAATATTTTTGGAAGGGAACCATTGAACCATAGGTATTTAAAACAAGGACTTGTCTTTGCATTTGGCTTGTTTCAAGGAAATGTTTGACATTGCATGGTAGAAAATAAGATTGACATAGACGATTTGAAAGGATTTCTGCTTAAGTTTGACAGGCTATTAGGAAATGGTTCTGTCAAGTTAATATGTTTTGGAAGGGCGGAATAGGACAATAGGCTGTTAAACTGGTAAAAATTTCAGAGTTAAATAAAGGATTTGTTTAGCAACTGGCCTTGTTTAGGGAAAAGATTGGTGTTACATGCTAGAAACAGGTTTGAATCAAGGAACCGGGTACCTGCAGCCAGCCTGCAGCAGTCCAGGTACCTGTATCCAACCTGCTGTTGGGTGAGTACCAAAGAATTAATAAAACACTTTTAATGACAACAAACTCAGATACCTGGTAAATTCCGAGTGTTTTAGCGACCGACAGCTAAGTTACAAGGAGTTAATTGTTTTCAAGCTAGGTTTGTTTAATTTCACTTAGCGTGGCCCGCCATGCTAAGTGAGCATAAACAAATTTAAATGAACCAGGTTGGCTTCAGGTACCCCGGCTGCGGTAGGTCGGCTGCAGGTACCCGTTCCTTGATTCAAGTCTGTTTCTAGCATGCAACATCAATCGTTGAAAAAAGCATGTAGCAAGTAACGTCAAATCCCAAGAAAAAAGAAATCGAAGTTAAAAAAATGGAGGGGTCAAAAAGTAGGAGGAGTGCTTCAAGGACCCCTGGAGGGGAGCATGGGGTCCTGGAGGTGGACTCATTGTAAACTCATTGTAATGTTTCCGGAAAATGTTATGCCAGTCGTAGAAGTATAGTTGGATACAAGGGGCTACCAACTCCAATAGCACATTGGGATAGGGCTGCACTTGTACCTATTGAAAGTATATGAGGGATTAAAGACTCTAATAGTATATCGGGGTATGAGCCAGCTCGGACCAATTGATAGCATACTACTCATGAGGCCCTAATTAGAAGGATTAGAACAAGTTTTATCGAATAAAACTACATAGTAAGCGGGGCCATATCCTGGATTCTTTTCAGGGGGGAAGGGGTAAAGAGATTTTTACGGGGGGAGGGTTGACACACAAAAAAAAATCAAAAATACATGAGAAATTTCTTTATATCTATTTTTTACGTTTTTACGAGTCAGAAAAACATTTCGGGGAAATCTTTTACTCTCCCCCCTCCTCCTGGATATGGCCTAGATGGTGAGAGTTATCCTAAGCGTGTTGAGCAAGGGTGGAATCAAAATTTTTAGGCCTTTGGAGCAGCTTCATGACTTTGTCTATTGATGATTTGTGTTCTGGTAAGAACACAAATCATCACCTAGTTGTTGGTGGGTTCTCCAAATTTAGGAACAGCCCTCTTTGGGCAAAATAATGGGTCTGGGCAGCCAAATGGTAGCAAACGCCATTCTGTTGTGCCGGAGTCCTTTTGGCTAATTGATAAAACGCTAGAACTTTTAATTTTTGTTTGAATGTGCCTCTTCCCGATTCTGTAGCACAATTGGTTTGAAATGATCTAATAAAATTTGTCCCCCTTCTAGACTGTCCTTCTCACCTTTTCTAGAAATATGCAAACTTTCTTGTGCATCTTTGATAGCTAACTTCAAACTTAATGTTTTTTTTTTTTTTTTTTTTTTTTTGTATTGGGAACCACTGTGAAAAGTAGATCCTTTATAACAACGATAGATTGTTATTAAAATCCCTTCTTTAGAGTTTCTTTAACAGTGGGCTCGGGTTGGTCTTCACCTACAGTTAATTACCATGAACTGCTTAATTGTAACTTCTAATTGCTTATGGTTTATTCTTAACTTAATCCTAAGATCATTCATCTATACACCAAACAAATTAAATCATTGGACCTAACGACGACTTTTTGTATACGCTTAATTACGTACTCAAACATGCTTTACAATCTGAACCATATCCAATATGCGTACACTTTGTAACTAAAGGCTATGGAAATAATAATTCTACCGCCCTTTCTTTACTAAGACGGTTCAGCATGGCATAATGCTAAATGCTCAGATTGAATTAATGCTAATAATAGGAACAATAATTGTAATTATGTAACTATAATAGCCGTAATACATTTGTAATCGCAACAGTTAGAATAAAAAGCTATAAAGGCAGTGGAAGAAGTCCCTTTCAATAATACTAGTAGTACTTGTAGCAATCATAATAATAACACTAGAAAATACTTCTTTTTGTGATTGCAGTAATATTGTGTTGCCTCGTATCTTTATATCAAAATCAGCGTGCTTCAGACATCTGACTAGTGTAAATTAGTCATTAATTACTCCTTTGGGACTATGGTTGTCTTTATTGTTAATTAAATTTGCTCCAAGCAGTTTTTGAAATTTCAAATCTTTGTCATTTTCAAACCTAAATTGTGCGCAAATAAACGATTTATTTAGAATACAATAAAATTAATTTGAAATAAGTCAATACATACATATATATATATATATATATATATATATATATATATATATATATATATATATATATATATATATATATATATATATATATATATATATATATATATATATATATATATATATATATATTACTACTACTACTAATAACTACTAATAACTCACTGCAGCACCAAGCCGCTTGAGGCCAACACAGCTACGCACGCTCCTCCTCCAACCTAATCTATTTAAAGCCTCCCTCTTTACACCCTCCCATATATATATATATATATATATATATATATATATAAATATATATATATATATATACTTGAATGGAATCTACATTATGCGGGTCAGGAGGCTGTATATATACATATATGAATAATGATAATATTTTTATTCAGTTTAAAATAAAGTTTAACAGACGGAATGGAAAAGACACAAGGCACGAAAAACGAATAACAATACAAATATAAGCGAGGTCAACTTCACAAGACTGATGTAGGAAAAATACGTGCTAATAAAAATAATACTAACTTTGCGGGATAAAAATAAAACACACAGAAAGGACAACATACCTTAAAGTTTTTACTTCCTTTCTGTAATACTGATAAAAGGGTCAGTGACACTGTACTTAGTTGTAGTTTTAGAGTTCCTGGCCTAGGGCAGAAGACTCGGGAAAAACGGACAATACGCAAGGCAAAAAGTTCGCAGAACTCTTTAATCGAATTCCGAAAAACTGCCAGAAAGAAGATAAAGACAGGCAAGTAAAAAACCATCAAGGTTTAATTTACAACAAACTAGGAGTCCATAAATGCAGAGATCTATTTCAGCTAAATTTTGCAGCGGTAGTGATCATCTAGTAAAGAGGGATTGACGTACGACCCGTAGGAAGTAAAAATATAAAATGTAGATTAAAAAAAAATTATAATAATATACATTGAGAGTCCGATTCTAATTGAGAAAAAGTAATGGTTTTCATCGTAAATTGCACAATTAAATTTACATATAAATGGTAGAAACAGCATTCTTGTAATTATGGAGAGGGGACGGAGTATCAAAAAGAGGGGTGTTAGTCTTGAAACTCAAATTCTACCTCTGATGCTCTAGTTAACGTTCAATGTATTTATTTCTGTTTTTCCCTGGAAAATTTGTATGGAAGGGGTGGTCATGGGAACTTGGGCGAGGGCTTATTCAATTGCAAATTAAGAGTTCTAGTGCCGTTTTAGGATAGTCAAAATCAAATGGAGGGCAACTAGACCCCACACATGAACTTTTTCTTACTGGGCCTCCCATAACCCCATCAGGGTATTAAATAAAAATTTGAGATTCCCATTTTATTAAAAAATATAGAAGAGTCTAATAAATGAGGCTTGGCAGATACATCGAACTTAATAGTGTTATGCTCATCAAGGTTACACGCCCTTTTAGGGGTGTTCTCCACTTTTCCTAAACGCTACAAATTTTCTTATTATATCAGCTTTTCGTCGGTAGGTTCAAAATTAGTAAATTTTTCATATCTGTATTCAGTATAAACATCCAATTCTAAGCCAGAAGATCATACTTCTATTTTTGAAATTTCAACTTCAATTAACAGAGCTTGCTCGTTACTTATCGTTTATTACTAATAATGATTTGATAAATATATTTCGTAATTTCGTAAAGGTCTTCACGGGCCAAGGTTTGAATAGAAAAAGGATCAAACACACTTGCGCTATATATCTCGTCTCTATGGGACTCCTCATCAAAGACGCAACAGTTAAAGGTTCGATCCAGACTCTGCCGTTATTTGAATTTTCCGTTAAATTTTCCAGTTATATTTTTATAAACAGCTATCTTTTGCAAAACTGTTCAGGTTTCAATTCTGTAGATGTGTTTAGCTCTCAAGAGTGAGATGTTTTCAAGAGAAGCCTAGATAATTCATTTCTTTTTTCGCCATCATGGTTGCGGCGGTAACTGCAGCATAGCCAAGGACAAACACAAACTACGGTCCATAGTAACCAAAAATAAAAAAAAAAACATTTAAAAAAATAGACAAAAAATTACGTTTAAAAGAGAGGACAATGATGTGCCTTTTTTACTGCCACTGGGATATCATAGAGAGCTATTTAAGTGGTCATTTTAAATGAAATTGCGACATCTAATTAAAAAAATAAAACATTTAAAATGAAATAATTTTTGACAAACATTTTATCTTCGTACACAAGGTGATGTTATACTTGATACGTTTTTCATAACAAGTTTTCGAAGTTATTCTTGAAGAATAGTAACGTATAGTTTTCGTATTTTCTATGATTTTGTTGCAAAACAGGGTGAAAATAATAGAGCCATAAAAATCACACATTTGAATCTTAGAAACGTATTTTCTTCAAATTTTCTATCATTTCGCGCCAAAACACAACGAGAAGTCTTATTAAGAGCTATTTTCGTGAGCTTTTCACAGGGAGTGCCCATTTCTTCGGGCTAGGATTAGGCCTTCTTGATTAAAAGCCACACATTTGGATCATATAAGTGTATTTTCTTCGTGTTTTCTATATATTGGTGCCACAACACAATTAAAAGTCCTGTTCAGAACTATTTTTGTGAGCTTTTCATGGAGAAGGCCCATTCCATCGAGCTATACTAGGCCTTGCTGATTGAATGGTACACTTTTGAATCATAGAAGGGTATTTTCTTCGTATTTTCAATAATTTTGTTGCAAAGCACAATGAAAAGTACTATTAAGAACTGATTTTGTGAGCTTTTACTCGATATTTCTTTGGACCAATACTACGAATCCCTGATTGAAAGGCACATATTTAAATCATAAAACCGTTTGCGAGCTCTTCATGGAAACGGCATATTTCTTTAAATCTAGACTAGGCCTTCGTGATTGAAAGCCATACATTTGAAAAAATAAAAATGTATTTTCTTCGTATTTTCTGTATTTTTTTTATGCGAGTATTGTTTTGAGAAATTATGGGCTTTGTATTGGCGTCGTTTAGAAGTTGAATGGTTTTTCGCATTTTTTTTTCTTTTGTTTTTTCGTTTATTTACTCCGCTTCTTTTTACATGTTAATAAGCGGGCAAAAATAAACTTATCTTATGAAAACTTATCTTATCGTTTGTGGTAAAAAACTGTAAATGAAGAGTGACTCGTGTTGATATAAACCAAAATCGCCAAGAAAAAAAATGATAACAATACGTCCATCCAACCGGTTTATTATGTTGCTTCTAATTAATCGTAATTCACTAAATTTAAGGCTACCCAAGAAAGACCAAACTGAGAAAACTTACCTCTTTTTCAAAAAAGGAATAAAACATCCCCAGAAAGGCAAGTCATCCATTTGGAAAATGTACTATCAAGTTCGGCATATCAGAGATGCCTTAGATGCCTTCTCTCAATGTTTTTAATCCCTATCTATATTTTTTCCAGGGTTTATCGTATAGATTCAGCGGTCCTAGAAAATTAGAAAAAGGCTTTGAACGGAAACTAAAAATTCTAATGCCTCTTGAAGTAACCCCCAAAAAATATTATTCCACAGTCAAGTGGGGTTTTCTGCCATTTTGTGGCAGAAAACAACAGTTTTGTCCCAAGAGTTCAAAAAAGGTGTTGATATTCTGAGATAGCCCATCGATTTAGAAGTTTCAAAAGTAAGGCAATGAGCATCCAGGCTTCAGAGGCAGCAATACCACAAGGTGGCGCATTCGTTCCTAAAGATGCAGTTACTCCATGCAAAAGAAACGGTTAAATTTATATTTTTTAAAAGCTTCGTTAAACTAAGTTGATTCATTTGACTTTGTTGATTCAAAATCATTTACAATTATATTTAATTGTGCTTCAGCTATTATTGTGGATCTAGCGGATCTTCGTATAGGTTGGAGGGAAGTGTGCCTGAAGCCTAAGAAAGTGCATTTTTATGCCTAAATTTTCTAATTCTCTGTGAACCTTCAGGTAAATATAGAAGGTTTTTTTTTTCGTTGAGGGTGGAGTTTGTCTCTCATCTCCCTTCATTCGTGGGATGTATTTGGATTAAACCTGTAGTATGGAGGTGGCGAGGTGAAAGCTCACTTGCTGCAGAAAGATTTTTCTCTGTAACATAACAGAGAAACATAATTTTGTGCTTACCGGTACAAAAGTTGAAGAGGTGGAGATAGGGTAAGATTTTTCTCTGTAACATAACAGAGAAACATAATTTTGTGCTTACCGGTACAAAAGTTGAAGAGGTGGAGATAGGGTAAGATTTTTCTCTGTAACATAACAGAGAAATATAATTTTGTGCTTACCGGTACAAAAGTTGAAGAGGTGGAGATAGGGTAAGATTTTTCTCTGTAACATAACAGAGAAACATAATTTTGTGCTTACCGGTACAAAAGTTGAAGAGGTGGAGATAGGGTAAGATTTTTCTCTGTAACATAACAGAGAAACATAATTTTGTGCTTACCGGTACAAAAATTGAAGAGGTGGAGATAGGGTAAGATTTTTCTCTGTAACATAACAGAGAAACATAATTTTGTGCTTACCGGTACAAAAGTTGAAGAGGTGGAGATAGGGTAAGATTTTTCTCTGTAACATAACAGAGAAACATACTTTTGTGCTTACCGGTACAAAAGTTGAAGAGGTGGAGATAGGGTAAGATTTTTCTCTGTAACATAACAGAGAAACATAATTTTGTGCTTACCGGTACAAAAGTTGAAGAGGTGGAGATAGGGTAAGATTTTTCTCTGTAACATAACAGAGAAACATAATTTTGTGCTTACCGGTACAAAAGTTGAAGAGGTGGAGATAGGGTAAGATTTTTCTCTGTAACATAACAGAGAAACATAATTTTGTGCTTACCGGTACAAAAATTGAAGAGGTGGAGATAGGGTAAGATTTTTCTCTGTAACATAACAGAGAAACATAATTTTGTGCTTACCGGTACAAAAGTTGAAGAGGTGGAGATAGGGTAAGATTTTTCTCTGTAACATAACAGAGAAACATAATTTTGTGCTTACCGGTACAAAAGTTGAAGAGGTGGAGATAGGGTAAGATTTTTCTCTGTAACATAACAGAGAAACATAATTTTGTGCTTACCGGTACAAAAGTTGAAGAGGTGGAGATAGGGTAAGATTTTTCTCTGTAACATAACAGAGAAACATAATTTTGTGCTTACCGGTACAAAAGTTGAAGAGGTGGAGATAGGGTAAGATTTTTCTCTGTAACATAACAGAGAAACATAATTTTGTGCTTACCGGTACAAAAGTTGAAGAGGTGGAGATAGGGTAAGATTTTTCTCTGTAACATAACAGAGAAACATAATTTTGTGCTTACCGGTACAAAAGTTGAAGAGGTGGAGATAGGGTAAGATTTTTCTCTGTAACATAACAGAGAAACATAATTTTGTGCTTACCGGTACAAAAGTTGAAGAGGTGGAGATAGGGTAAGATTTTTCTCTGTAACATAACAGAGAAACATAATTTTGTGCTTACCGGTACAAAAATTGAAGAGGTGGAGATAGGGTAAGATTTTTCTCTGTAACATAACAGAGAAACATAATTTTGTGCTTACCGGTACAAAAGTTGAAGAGGTGGAGATAGGGTAAGATTTTTCTCTGTAACATAACAGAGAAACATAATTTTGTGCTTATCGGTACAAAAGTTGAAGTGGTGAAGATAGGGTATCATCAGTGCCACTGAGAGATCTCTCAGGACGAAAAGGCAGTGGAACTAATGCTACTTGGAGCTTTGTTTTTTTTCTGAAGTACAAATTGGAATATCTCTCCTTTTCCTCTATTTTTATGTCTTCTTGTTTCTTAGGGATCATTATCCGCTTGGCACCTGTTCCGGTGTACAGGTGTACGGTGATAGGGAGATATCCCTATTTAGAAAAGATTTGTTCGAAGAACACATATTGACAACCATTGAAATCATAGCCCTAAGTTTTTTTTCTATTATCTCACCCCCCCCCCCTCTTAATAAGTATTGAAAGAGATGCTTTTTTTCAGAGATGATTAGCATTTTTGAAGCAGTGCTATTAGAATAGTAAACTTGATTGTGAAGTATTGAGTTAGAGGAGAGAGTGAGCCTTGGATCAAACCGTTCGTAGCAACAAACTGTAAGTGGAAAGCGGTCCTTACCAATAGAAACCGAAACTCTAACAAGTGAAGTTTTGATTAAAAGCTATAAAAAAATCTATTATTCATGCTAAACAAATACAAAGTTGAAACAATAGAGGAAATCTTTTCAAGACAGTGGAAATCAATTCTGTGAGTATTCCGACCCTGTGTGCAAGGGCCGTCTTCAGCAAAATACGAGAAATAGTGAGAAAAAAAATATGTATATATGAATAAACTTGGATTAAAATCCGAAAATTAAAACTAATAATGTTAAAAACTTTTTTTTAAACAGCCCTAGCATCCTTACTTCAACAAAATTCAACCAGGAACTTCGTTAGTTGAACTTCGTTGAAGTAAGGATGCTAGGGCTGTTTTAAAAAAAAGTTTTAAAGATCATTAGTCTTAATTTTTGCATTTTAATATAAGTTTATTTATATATACATATTTTTTTTTCTCTCTCTTTCTCGTATTGCGCAGAAGATGGCCCTTGGACATAGGTCTGAAATATTCACAGAATTGATTTCCACTGTCTTGAAAAGATTTTCCTTATAGTTTCAACTTTGTATTTGTTTGTTATGGAAAGCCAGTGTGGTCTTCGTCACTATTTATTATTCATGCTGATTCGAAATATGTGAAAAGTAAAGATTTCTAAGCTGCTCATGAAGCGATTAGCACATGGAAATTTGAATGGTTTTAGACACAGGAATTAAGCTTTCTCAAAAGCTGTGGGGTCCAAAAGGAAACCATGCAACGAAACTCAACATGGGGGCCTATGAGACCCCTAAACCCATTATCGACAAAATATGACATTTCTTACCGTTCCAGAGAATGTTGGTCACGAAGGTGACAAACTATAGTCCTTAGTCGTAGGGTTCATTCAACAGAACATAGATTTCCCATCCTTTAAAAGCATTAAAAGAGATTACGTCTAAGGATATTTCCATATTAATGCATTTTGTCCCTTAAAAATACTGACGTGCAGTATACCTTCGTCGCTAAATATAAATGCAGCGCACAGAAATTACTCGTAATTATGGACAGTCTATCCGATAAAATTAACGACTGTAAAAACCCATTGCACATTATCTGTTAGGGTGCTCACCAACCAATTTCCTTATGGGGAAAGGGTGGGGAAACTAAGCCTCCCAAAACCATTTCACGTATTTTTCGAATTTTCTATGACAAGTGCTAAGGATGAATTGAATGAACGTTCAGATTCTTCGTTTTGAAAGTACACTAAATGAACTCTTTTCTAAATGATTTTTGGTCTGCAAAATTTAAACTCTTAAAGCACTGAATTTAGGGGAGGGGGTTGGAGGTTAGCTCTTGTTATATTCGGGTCGAACTCCATCACATTTAGTTAACCCTAACAATAAAAACTAACAAAAGTTAGATTTCCTTTTCACGTGAAAATACAGAGCGACACTAAAGCTTATGAAACTAACGTAAATTATTTCTTATTTGAGGAGGACTTCTCCTTAATCCCCTTCTCTTTAAGCCTTAAGCCTTAATTTTAAGCCTTATTTTGTGTCCCCAGAACGTTAGGTGGCTCCTCAGTCACAAGGGTAATTAGAATGGAACAGAAAATGTTTTTCATCATCTCAAGAATAGAAAAGTTGTTGATATGGATTTATATAAAACAATACAATTTTCAGTTGAAATCTTTTAAAAGATAATCGGTTACACATTTGTTGCACTTGTAAATGTTTCCAGCACAGCCAGAGGTGGATCCAGGTGGGGGCGCGCGCCCCCCTAAGGTAGTGATAGATTTGGGAATAATATCATGTTGCCATATTAAACACCATATTTTTCGTAGAGGGTGAACAACTCTTCATTATTTTATGGCGGGGTAGTTTCTATAACTTGCTTTTTTTTGTATCAATATTTTTACATCATTTTAATTTCAACAGATTCATTAGAACTTTAACCCTCGGCAGATTTTAGGTCAAAATTTACGACCATTACCCCAACCTACCTACGGCGCATAATCGTTGAGGTCCCCTTTAAATCGCTGGTATTTCTTTGTTTGCAAGTTTATCGGAGTAAAATATTTTGCGCTCCTCGCTAACAAAATCCTCGATCCGCCCCTGAGTGCAGCACTGTAAAACTTTAGCGTAAAGAGAAGGGGTTACGGTAGGAACAGCCCCACTCACGTAATGACTAATCTATGTTTGTGCTGAGTTTTAATGTCGTTCTTTACTTTCATTTGAAACAAATCTTGTTTTCTCATTAAATCCTACGAAAAAGTCGTTGATATATATTTTTGTTTGTTTTTTTTATCCTACGTAAATATGTTATTTATATGTTCTTGTTATTTATATATTTCGTGTTTATGCTTCAGGGCCGTTTATTTAATTGCTCCTTGGTAATACTTATTTATGTAGTGTTTGTAATTTCTGTCTCGTCAATTATTGTGTTTATTGCTTAAATGTTTTTATTTTTGGTTTGTTCCTCCATCATTAGGGCTATTTATTCTCCTTTTGCTTGAGAAGGGCTATAAATAAATTTAATTTTTAATGCAAGAGTTACTTTTGAAACATGCTCTCTGCTAAATATAGCCAACAAGGCTTAAATTTAGTGGCTAATTTAGCCTTTTGTTGAAAGTCAGAAAAAAAAAACCCTATAGAGGTTAGTATGGCGTCATGTTGGTTGACGCATGATGAGATGATAAATGGATGACAAAATGACATTCCATTATTTGAGAAGGTAACTCAGCTACTGCTACAGGAAACAGCTGAAAAAGCGTTGAAATCCCGCGAAATGATTGCACCAGTTTTATATCTGGATAAAAACTTATTCATCATTGGTGGCATATGACAACTATAACAAATTATCAAAGGCTTTGAATCTTTTAATTACTACAATTTCTGTCATGAGCAAAGTCGAATGAATAATAGCCAAAAGTGGCCATGGTGTGGGGTCTTTAAGAAAAGCTTCACAGAAAGAGGGACAAAATTATGCATTTTGATTGAGTACTAATCAGTAACTGTAATTACGGAAGCACATAAATTTGTCGCCTTGTGCTAAAAACAGGACTTAAGAACCGATGCCGAAAGGGCATTGTTTCAAATAATCTACTTAAACTCAACTGCCGAATAAAATGGAACAAAAATAGCTATACCAGCCTGACTTCCATAAACCCTCGCACTCACCGTGCGGTCTATGACTTAAGTTTTAATAAGATAGTAAAGACATTTGCGGAACATTACGGGTTTCTGCACTGTCAGTATTGCCCGTGATTTACATTCTTTCTGCTCTTTCAGTTCTCATCTGTGAAATTCGGCTATTAAAATATCTAATTTTGCAGATCTAGTTTAACTTGGTTTCTTTTGAGATGGTATGTATAATAATAACAGAGAAACGTTGTTTTCACGAATTGCTAACAATTCTTCTCTATCGTCCATTCAGACTGCAAAACAGAAGTGACCCAATATAAATAACATATACACAAATTTATTTGTTCTGAAGTCCCATTGGTAAGCACTGTAAAATGGAAAGCGTGATACGCTATATATTAAAGAAACAAAAACTTCTCTGAAAGTAGGGAAACAAGACAAAGTCATAACTTTTATGGGATTTCTATTCTTCTAGGAGGCGAATGAAGATCCCAGCATTAACTAATTTTACTTACTTCTTTTTTATGAGTGGCGCTAAAATAATCCATTCCATCATTCTAATTTTTGTTTTTTACTTTACGAATAATTTTAAAAAAACTTTTTGAAAAAGAAGGTTCACAAAGAAATGTAAGGAGCCATATTAAACTTAAGGCCAGCAGAAATAAATTCCAATAATAATTCAAATTCTAAACGACCAGGAATTACTATCAAAGAATAAATGAAACCCAAAAGGAACAGGAATTAAATCAACCATCACAGAAAACAAACAAAAACAGGTACTAATATAAATGAACAAATAAATCTTAAAACAAATAGATTTTCAACTAAATATTCAAAAAAACTTAAAACGAGCAAAAATCACTACTAGCAACAGTTTAGCTACTGTCCCCTTCCCTCCCCCTAACTTTAAAAGTTAACATACGGTGTCATTTGTGTTTTATTGAAAACTGTATGTCTTTTGCTTTATTTATATCTGCTGATCTTAAGTTTAATATTGATCTTTATTTTTCTAAAAAAAAAACTTCTTTTCAGGAAAAATTCGTTTTTTATTGCCAAAGCTTGTAGTTTTTCAACATTGCCCATTTCAACATAATTTTTTTTTCAACATTAAAGTTTCATCAAAATATCAAACATCAAAGTTTCAAAGTTCACCATCCCACTCAACATTCCCTCAAAGTAGACAAAGCAAGATATAGTTGCAGATGCAAGCAGTCATAGTAAACAAATGCAAGTTTCCTTAGTTATAAGTAATCAAAGTTTCAGTCGCGAGAAGTTTCATTTGCAACCACAACAGTAGTAGTAGCCTTGAAAGGTTCAAATTAATGCACCTACCCTTTGCGAAGATATTGCAGATATACTTTTTTGGTAACTTGGATCCATAGTTTCTTTTAATTGAGCTCAAAATACACCTCAACTTTACTTGAAATTTTACCTCATTACCCTTAGCCTTTTGGGACACACCCAGGATCAAACAATCCTCCTTTCCTAGTTATAAATCCTGCATGTAAAATATGGACAAATTACATAATTTACATTCCTTGGCCCGGGGCTGTAGGGGCATGGCATCCCCAGAGGGATAGCTATCAGAAGCTATGACTATTTTGAATAAAATACTTTTTTTAGACTTCCACTAGTATTAAGAGGAGCTCCTAAAAGGGTAAGAGGAAGGGGGTGGCTATCCTTCGTTCCTGCGTCAACATCCCTCTCAACATGCCTTTAAAGTTTCAACTTAATACCCTTAGCCGATCCATAGATATTGCTGCTGTGTCCTTTACGAACTCTTGCCCTTTGAGCCGGCATATAGTGTGCTTTGATTTTGTTTGACAGGCTCTTCAACATTTTCTAAAACTTTTGCCTTAATAGACTCATGATCGATCATACCCCCTTACCCCTTTAATCATCCCTTGTATAAAAAAATCAACAACTTATGTAACTTACTACACTTGTCCCAGGAATTGTTGGGGTCAAATCATCCCCAAAGGTATAGTTATTTTACTTTTCGACTATTTCGAACAAAAATGTATTTTCAAAATTACGATCATATTCCTTTGGAAAGAGGACAGCTGAAAAGAGAGTGTGGGAAGGGGGGACTGTTTGCCCTCTAACCACTTTTCAACATCCTCCTCAACATGCCCTGAAAGTTTAAACTTTAAACTTTCAACTGTTCTTGTGTTATTCTAGATTCACCTTTTCGATAAATAGGATGCACATAGTTTCCTTAGATTTAGTTTAACATACTCCACAATATTCCCCAGGTTTCACCTTAATACCCTTAGCCTTTTCGAAAGCACCTAGAATCCAACATCCCCCCTTTGCCTAAGGTTAAATCCTGCATGTAAAAAAGGCCAAATAATGTAATTTAAAATCCTTACCCTGGAGATTCTGGGGGAATTTCATCCCTGGAGGCATTGTTAATAGACCTTTTGACTGTTTTGAACAAAATCACTTTTTCAAAATTTTGATCAGGGGTAAGGTAAGGGAGAAGTCTAAAAAGCGCAATATATTCTGATGATAAGATGATAGTTTTCATTGTATTTCTTTGGGAAAAGAGCACGGGGGCGGGTTGCCATCTTAGTTACTTACGTACTTACTTGTACTTGTGGTGGGAGTCAGGCGTTTCTGCCTCGCCCGGCATCCAGGTTCCTTGTGACCTCTTTGGACCAGGTTTCATAATCTGCTGCCAATCGCTCTGCGAACGGGAGCCACTGGGCCGACCATCTATGTCCAAATTTCTTAAAGCCACCAATGGGATCCAGGTCAAACTTGATCTGGGTCCACCAGTTCTTCTTTTGCCCTCCTTGATGCCTCTTCCAAGAGTCGTGGGGCTCAACTTGAAGGATTTAACGGGGAGGTATTCTGGTGGTCTTCGCAGGACGTGATCCAGCCATTCTAAGCGGCGCTTTTTAACGGTGGTAGCGACATCTCTTCTAATCTTACAGAGTTGGCGAATATCGGAGTTAGACACACGATCTTGCCTGCGAATTCTAAATATTTGGCGTGAGTATTCATGCACGAAAACAGCTAGTGCTCTATTGTGCTGAAGCTTCAAGGACCAAGTTTCTCATCCACAGAGTAGGATGGTTCGGACCATGGCCGTATATATTCGACTTTGAGTCTGAATGGAAATTTCTCGGCGGTTTCAAAGGGGCTTTCGGAGGGATGAGAAAACAAACTGCACCTTATGTATTCTTTGCTGGATGTCTAAGTCTGAAGAGCAATCAGTGCGAAGTATGGAGTCTAAGTAGGTAAAGCACTCAACCCTTTCTAGCTGAGTTAAATTCAGGCTGAAAGATATTCGGGTCGGATGATTCATGACCGTACATTTGGTTTTCTCTGCGCTTAAGTCCGGTCAGACTTGACCATTTGACAATATCATCTCGCATCTTTTGAGCATGATCAAGGTCAGAGAGGAGTCCGACATAATCAGCGTAATCCAAGTCGGTCAAGGCCAGATTTTTTCTAGTTTCGGCACTATTGTGTTGCATTATGGCATTTTCTAGCACCCAGTCTATACAGTAATTAAACAGGATTGGAGAGAGAACACAGCCTTACTTTACTCCACTTTCGACTAGAAATTCTTCAGTTTCCTCGCCATAGATTCTTATCCGGCTTGTTGACTTTAAGTAATATGCCTGAATTAGTTCAATAAACTTTACAGGCAAGCCATCGATCTCTAGGATTTTCCAGAGTTTGTGACGAGTAACGGAGTCGAAGGCCGCGGTGTGGTTGAGGAATATCAAAGGCAGAGGTGAGTTATATCTTTGGAACTATTAGATAATATGTCGGGTGTCAAAAATATTATCAATGCAGCCTCTGCCTGGTCTGAAGCCAGCTTGATTTTCGAGGGTATTTTTCTCCCGGGCACTTCTGAAACGATTCAAGAGAATTATCCTGAATATTTTTACCGCGATATCTTTACTTATTCCTCGGTAATTTCTAAATTCAGTCTTGTCTCTTTTCTTATAAAAGGATAGTATAATTGAAGTTCTCTAGTCCTTTGGGAAGGAATTCGTTTTCCATGCGTCTTGAAGGATGCCATGTATCTGTTCAGCTGTTACTTTGGGGCATCTCTTGTATAGTTCAGGAGGAAGGCCATCTTCACCAGGGGATTTATGGTTCTAAAGTGTGTTTATTGTTTTGAGGATTTCGGCTCTTGTAGGAGGGCCCAATTCAACATCATAGGGCTTTTCTCAACAGATGGGGGAAGATCGTCAGAGGGGGATGAATGAGAGGGATTTAGCAATCCGTAAAATCACACTGCTTGCCATCCGACCACTTTTGACTCTTAACAAGGGAACTAGACCTTTCGATTTCCAATTGAATGAACCTCCTCCAAAGTTTAAACGACCGACCCTTTCCTAAGAACCTTGTCTGTTAACAATGTACAGCTGGGATAACTTACAGCCCTTCTCACATAGGCTTGTGGGAGGGGCTGTCCAACCTGGAAGTATGGTTATTTGACTTCTGGAGTATTTTGAAAAAAAATGGTGTTCTACAAATTTTGGCAGGATGTATTCGGGAGAATAGGGCATCAAGGGAGGGAATGGTTGCCCTTCGATTACTTTGGATTCTTAAAAGGAAACAAGAACTTTCACTTTTCAGTCGAATGAGCCCCATCCGCAGTTTATGTAACCACCTGTTTCACGAAGACCTTATATGTTAACAATGGGTAACTTTAGAAACTTACAGGCCCTGCCCTGTAGGGCTGTGGGGAATGGTCAAATTTTGATCAAATAAATTTGAAAAAAGGGCAAGGAGGAGCTGGCTGCCCTCTGACCTTTTTAAACTCTTAAAATGGGCATTAATACTTCTGATTTCTAATAAAATGAGCCTCTTCTGAAGTTTATACGACCACTCCTTTCATAAAAACCTTACGTGTCAACAATGAACAACTTGCATAGCCTACGGGACTTGCCCTGGGCCAAAGAAGGGGAAGGTGGTCAAACAAATTTTGATCGTAAGTATTTGGGAGGAGAGGGGGTTTTCTGATTGCCATCTGATTAGTTTCGACTCTTAAAAAGGGAACAAGAACTTTCGATTCCAAATCAAATGAGTCCTCTGAAGTGTCTAAGACCACCCCTTCCATAAAAACCTTATATGTTAACAATGGGCAACTTGCATAACTTATATCTCTTCCCCGGAGGTTGGGGATTTTTATCAACCCCGGAGACGTAGTTATTTGACCTTTGGACTATATGAACAAAATTACTATCTTAAAATTTTGATTGGACACATTTGGGTAAAAGAGGGCGTCCGGGGGCTAGTTGTCCTCCGATCACTTTTGATTCTTCGAAATAGCACTAGAACTTCCAAATCCCAATCGAATGAGCTCTATTCGAACTTTATACGACCACCCATCCCAGGTGAAGCGCCTCTGGGAAGCACAAAATAATAGATAATGATAGAACATTGAGCCCTTATGGCTTTTTACTCTAGGCAACACCATAGAGTTCCCTCAGATGGTTTCTATTTGATTGATAATGCTCGTTTTCGCATGTCTTCTGACCGCAGATTTTGTTGTGAATCATTTTTGTTTGCGATTCATTGTGATTTTAGCCGTCTGCTCATACCCTCTAAAATATCTAAATTACGCATTAGTACTATTATCGAATTTATCTTTAGTTTTAAGTCATAGGGTGGCAAATCAGCAATTTCGATTTAATTAAAAAAAACTTGCGTAGATTCAATCACCCCTTCCTGTTTATTCTTCACAAAATCGTAGAATATATATAATTGGTGTTCTCTTAGGAGGCGATCAACAGCATAAGCCTAAATTTTATTTACTTCTTTTTTGAGCGGCGCTAAAACGACGCGTTCTTTCATCATACTTTACTTTTTATTTACCTTCTAACCGCAGATTTCATTGCGCATCATTTTCATTCGTAACTCGATGTGATTCTTGCTGTTGCTCGTCTGCTAACCACTGATTTCTGTATGCATCATTTTCATTCACGATTTCATTTGTGATTCGTTGTGATGCTCATAGTCACGTATCTTCTAGCAACAGATTTTGTATGTTTTATTTTCGTTCATCCTTACCCCAAGGGCCGGAAAAAAGGCGATCGGAACGATTGGGTCCAATTGTGCCCCGTGTTTTAAAGGGCCCCACCCTGGCATCAAAACGAACAAATTTTTTTCGACATCGTTTAATAGCCTGTTCTTGACGATTCCAATAAGCACTGCTTTTGGAGAGAGGTCGCTTTCCAGGCTAAAATCAATTGAAAATTATCAGTGATGTAAATTTCAAAACATTTTCAGCAGCTTCAGAATATCTAGAGGACAAAAATAATTAAAGTAATCTCAGAATGAGAACAAAAAAGGACAAAAGAGGACAAAAACGTAAGCTCCAAATAAACAAATTGGACCATCAAATGAGACAAGACAAGAGAATATCCTGAGAAATGTAAATTTATGGGTAAAAATGAACAACCTAGCCCATCAGAAGTGACAAGACTAATCCGAGCAGCTAAGGTAAAGGGCATTAAAATAACTCTGAAGTAATGATAAACAAAAATAAAGAACAAAGAAATGTGTAGTTAGAAGATATAAAACAGCGAGAACAAAGAGACATGCAGTTAGAAGATAAACGACAGTGAGAATTAAAAGCAACAGCGGGAATCAGAACGTGCCAATAATGAAAGTGAAGAAGAAAGATTTGAAGGGTTAGCAGAAACGTGACAGCGAGTATCAGAGAGTGTTAAAAATTGCAACAAAGAACAAAAAACGGTGATATTAGAAGACAAGCGACAGTGAGAATCGAAACGAGACAAAAATGAAAGTGAAGAAGAAACTATTGTTACGTTAGAAAAACAACGCCATCGTAATCTTCGACACCAAGGAACTGTGGCGCAAAATCCAGTAAAAACCTACAAAGATGTCGTCAACTATGCAAGTGTTGATTACATGTCATTGGATCCTTCAACGTTGTATGTGTTCACTGTGGAGTCCTCCATTCTCAAATGTCCTCCAATGTTTTCAGCTTCAAAGTAGCTGGACAAATTTATCACAAAATTAACTTAGCAGAACATCCATTACACACCCCTGAAGGTAATTTTGAACCACACTCATATTGCCAAATGTACTTTTTATGCCCCGATGAAGCTGTTAAAGAACACATTGCACATCTTTTAAATTATGGGATCACTCGTATTTCAATGGATCTCTTGGAAGAAATATTGCGATGCATAAACAAGCATGCTAAAGGTTACACGAAAATACGAGACATGGAGGACGGTTTAAAGCTACCTATTGCTTCATACTTGTTGCTTCACTGGGACAATAGGCTCGGATAGAATACAAGTGAAAATGATAATCAATACAATATATTGATTCTCATTGACAGGCTTTTATATTATAAAAGTCTGTCGCGTAGCCCTTGGTGTCCCGGTATTTTATACCGGACATATATATATATATATATATATATATATATATTGGAAAAACTTATTTTTATTGGGAAAACTTCCAATGGAGGCCCCGCACCTAGCCGATTTGGCCCTCGTTACCCAGAAATTTTTTCATGCCTTTGTCTGTAAGTGTTGAGATCATTCATCTTGACACCTCAAGAGAAGGAATCAGGATTTTCCCCCTCATACTTTGAGGTTTAATAATTTTGCAAAAGTTTAACATATAATGAAAAAGAGTAGGCTTTATTTTTGAAAATTCCTAAAGTCCTAGAGTTCTGTATGTAGGCTGTCCCAGAAAGTAGTTGATTCAGGTGAATAATGCTTTCAGGAGTATACGGTGAGCCTAAATAATGCCTCCAGAAGATCTTTTGAACAATCTACCTCTTTTCTTTATCCCCCTCAAAGGGGGTCTCACCTTTGATGAACTTGGAAAACGTTGTGGTAAGAAAGTGGAACTCTTAGAAGTATATCTACAGCACAATCAAGGCCCGAAGAAAGTGTTTTCAATGTCATAACTTTGCTAAATTCTGATTTATAATAACCTGGTTTTTAATAACCTGGAGCCATGTGTTTTAAATTTGAAACAGAAACACTTATATGGCTTATAATCCTACTCAAATTATTATAAACAAGTTTTCAAAACCAAGAGTCAAAGAAGAAGTGAGTTAAAACAGCATTAAGGGAAAAAATCTTTTTAAAGTCAAAGACCTGACTTCTTTGCAATTTTCTAAGCCTTACAGGGAACAGTAGAAATAGAAGCTTAAAAACACCTTTTCAGACCTGAAAAGGTATTTCAGGAATGTATTTCTGAAATTGGTATTCTCCAAAGTAAGCTTCTTTCCAAGATAGCAAAAAGCACTTCATCAAGACTTTTTCCGAGCTCTGTAACGCAGTCCAAATAAAAGTCTTCGCAAGAATTACAAAGGGTTGCACTCACATTTTAAAGCGTAGCAAAGTTGAATGTCTTCTGCCGTAATGCATCACGTTACTTTCTGCAAATAAAATATAGTTAGTTATGTCCTTTCTTTCTTGTCCAATATAAAAGCTACTACCAATATAATGGGAAAAAACGTCATAAACTACATTTTTCGTCTGAAAGAAGATGATCAATTAAGACTCCTTGTCTCCGTATATCAATAACTCAACATCACGGCGACTGCAATTTATTTTTAACAACAAAGCTTTAAGGCTCTTATGGTATTTTAGAACTCCTTTTGCTGACAGTCACTTAAAATGCATAGCTAATAACTGCCTCTCAAGTAGTTTTGATGGAAAACCGACTAGCTTGTCAAAAAGCACCGAAGTCATTGCTTGCCGCTTATCCACTTTATTAAAAGCATAATAGGTCATCAAAGAATTTATGGGCCTATCAAATAATTGTTTGGATGATAATCCATTTTTCATATAAATCCTAAGATGTACCCAAACGACACAATTTGAATAGTGTCAGAGAAAATGTGCATCATCTTCAGTAATAAGACCTCCTTCAATATTTTGCAAGTGGCCTTTTTCATAGGAGGTTGATATCATATTTGTTGTCTCTTAAAGGTTCATGACACATATTGTTAAAGGTAAAAGCTAAAAATTTGCACCGTTAGAATCAGCATTGCAGAAATAGCTGCAACCTAGTAAAGAGCAAACCACGGCCCGTAGTAACCAAAAGTTTAAAAATGCGTTTGAAAAGAACGGCGCAGTGAGAGAATTTCTCCGTTTGCAGTTGATTCAGGAATGATGACTATTATTTCAATTAACTTTGATTGTAATATGTTATTCTTAAAACTAAATTTACAGGAATTTCACAAAAGGTCCTTAAACCTCTCAAAAATGGCATTAGATGGGAATGAAAAGTACACTAACGGAATCGGTATTGCTGGAAACTTAAACAGAATAACTACAACCACCAACCTAGAACAGTAAGGAAAATCCCTTTTTTCGCAAGTGTAACACTGATGAGTCATCGTGTTTTTTCTTCACCTCTAGCAAGAAACTGGAGCATTATAGAGAGCAGTCTGTGGGCTTATTCAAAAGCAAAATTTTTGTTGTAATCCATTTTCCAAACTCGAATTGATAACTATCATAACCATCCTAAAAAAGCCGTATGGCAGCCAAAAAGTGCACTTTGGCTGCCATAACCAGAATGGTAGGAAGAATGAAAAGAGAGCAACCGCAATTTCCATGGTTGAAAACCCTAGGGCGAAGGCTCGCGATCCCGCTCTTCTATATTCCCCTCCCAGCTCTCTTAATATGTTTCATAAGCCTTCTATATACTAGCTGAACTATGAGGCTACTGCAGCGACAAAGAGATCTGTTTGAAATATAATTTAGCAGCTATTAAACAGCATTTAACAGCCTTTTACATCTATGTGCTTTTTATAAATTTGTCTTGATAACACCGTCAATAAGTGTCATATGGCACTAAAAATTACACTTTTGGTGCCATACTGCATTTTATGAATGGGACAGAGAGACGTATTTATGCAGAGCATTTATATATAATCAAGAGCTTTCTTTTTTTGCGCAATCAAAAGCAAGAGCATAACAAATTTTGGTGCAATTTTTGGGGTATAATTGCTGGAAAACATGAAAAGGGTACCATTCAAATCTACATGGTCAAATCCAACAACCTTATTTTTAAAAAAGGAAACCTTTCCTTTTTAGTGCTACTCCACTAATCCTCTTTAACAACCTTGTCAAGAGCGAACCCCAACCCATGGTAACAGAAAGTTTACAAACGTGAGAAAAAAATGCTTATTTAGAAAAATCGTCGTTTGAAAATGATTCAAAAGCTGTAAATATTATTTCAGTTAATTTTAATACAAAAACCTTATTACGAATACTTTTATCTTGAGCGCTCGCGATTGTCCCTTCATCTTCATTCCTGGTTCAACGCGCTCACGCACTCAATCAAGCTTAAAATTCTGGGTTGATTCGATAGCACAAAGATAAGAAAGCTTTATACCTTATTTTGTCTTTACTTTCCATATCGTGAATTAAAGCCTCAAGTTGTAGCTTGCAATTATTAAATCTTTACTTAGTCGTCTCCTTCTGTTTTTTTTTTTTTGTACCTTTTGGTCGAATGATTTTAGTTCTCCTCAAATGTTGAAAAAAAAGCAAAAATAGTGTAAGCATACTTTCGCACGAGAAGCTTAAAATTTTTCACGGCAATGCAGCAGAAAAACTGTGATAAATTCGTTTAATGTCTTTCGTTTTCAAAATCTTTCAAAATTCCGCACAGGACCGTATTATGGCTGCAGCTACAGCTGTAAACATGACAGCTGTATCCTTCTCAAAACTTTCTGAAAGTTTCAAGTTGAAACTATTAGCCTTCCCTGAGATGTTGCAGATACACCCTTTGGACAACCTGGATACATATAGCGTCTTTTGATCAAGCTCAACGTCCCATTTAACATAATCTGACATTTTCGACTCTACCTTTAGCTGTTCCTGAGATATTGCAGATACGCTCTTTTGACAACATGGATGTACAGAGTGTCATTTGATATAGTTTAACATGCTTCCCAACATGCCCAAAAAGTTTATGCTTATTTCATTTCGTTGTTCCTCTGGGAATGAAGATATACCCTTTTGACGACTTTGATCGACGTAATTTCTTTTGATATAGTGCAATACAACCTGAAAGTTTCAACTTAACGCGTTTAGCCGTTCTCAAAGCGATATTTAGCCGTAACATACCTTGAACATTTCAACTTAAAACCCTTAGCCATTCATGATACATTGCAGACATGCCGCTTTGAAAACCAGTATAAACCTAGCGTCTCTTGCTTCCTTCAAAATCCTTTTAAAATGTCCTGAAACTTTCAACTTGATACCCCTTGATGGTTCCTGAGATATTGCAGATATGCACTTTTGACAACATGGATGTGCATAGTATCTTTTGATAGAGTTGAATATCCTTCTCAACATGCCCAAAATGTTTAGACTTATTTCCCAAAGATGTTCCTCCGGTAGTGCAGATACACTTTCGTGACAACCTGGATCCACATAATCTGGTTTGAATTGGATAGATTTGCCCAGAAAGTTTCAACTTAACACGTTTGGCCATTCCTGAGAAACCTTTTAATCGTAACATACCTTGGACATTTCAACTTAATACCTTTAACCGTTCATGAGATATTACAGACATGCCCCTTTGATAACTTGGAGTTAGTTCAAAATTCCATTAATATGTACTGAAGCTTTCAATTTAATACCCTTGTTGATTCCTGAGGTACTGCAAATACGCCTTTCCGACAACCTGTAGGTTCCTAGTGTCTTATAATTTAATTCTAACATCCCTCTCAACATGTCTTGGCAGTTTTAACTTAATACTCTCAGCTATTCCTGAGATATTGTAGATAAATTCATTTGGTAAACTGTATGCATATGGTTGGAAAAAGAAAAAACAAACAGAAAGATTGTAATTAAGACATTTTAGGAGAGTATTAGGCTTAAGTGGGAAATTCAATAGTTTGGTGTCAAAGGGCGATCTAGGATTGATTTCATTCAGAGTAAAATGACTGGTTATAATGATAAGAGCTATTACCCTACAGACAAATTGGTCAATAAATGTAGCTTATCTGAAATTTTTGGAGGATTAGAAGGAAAATTATTTTAACGTTCGCTACTAGTTAAGGGGATTGGATAGCTTCAAGGATAACCCTGCCTTGTTCTTAATTTTTCTTTAGTTTGTGTGGTTAAATTATTTAGAATACATATGACGGTTTTGTCTAACTTCTTTATCCTTGGATCAGATTAACGACAGAAAACTAAAAGACGACACCTTTTTTCTCGGAAATCCTAGAAAAAAACATTTAAATTTGGCTGTTTTGCGCTTGAGATATCCAGATTTGATAAAACGTACATGGATAGATAGTGTGAATTTTATTTTTTTCATTGAACGGAACAGATTTTTTTTGCGACCAGAAAAGAGTAGTCCCTTATAATATTGTAGCATAACCGGCATTGAACAAAAACAACAACAAAACAAGAGCTAAGAGCTCATATGGCACTTGTGACGAGGCGAGAAGAGCTAAGAGCCAAGAGATCATATGGTATGAGCTCTAACAAAATTCTATGAATCAATAGATTGATTTAAAAAGGAAAATAAGAGGCTTAATGCCGGTCAAGATTTAAAATAAGAGCTCTGAGTCACAAAGTCCTTCTAAATATCAAAATTCATTAAGATCCGATCACCCACTCGTAAGTTATAAATACCTAATTTTTTCTAATTTTTCCTCTCCCTTTTGCCCCCCAGATGGTCGAATCTGGGAAAACGACTTTATCAAGTCAAATTGTGCAACTCCCTGACACGCCTACCAATTTTCATCGCCCTAGCACGTCCAGAAGCACCGAACTCGCCAAATCACTGAACCCCTCCCCCCAACTCCCCCAAAGAGAGCGAATCCAGTACGATTCTGTCAATCACGTATCAAGGACATTTGTTTATTCTATCCACCAAGCTTCATCCCGATTCCTACACTCCAGGTGTTTTTCCAAGATTTCCCCCTCCAAATCCCCACAATGTCAAAAGATCTGGTCGGGATTTGAAATAAGAGCTCTGAGACATGAATTCCTTCTAAAAATCAAATTTCATTACGATCCGATCATCTATTCGTAAGATATATATACTCCAATTGTCATGTTTTCCAAGAATTCCGGTTCCCCCCTCCAACTCCCCCGAATGTCACAGGATCTGGTCGGAATTTGAAATTAGAGCTTTAAAGCACAAGATCCTTCTAAATATCAAATTTCATTAAGATCTGGTCACCCTTTCGTAAGTTACAAATACCTAAATTTTCAAAATTACCCCCCCCCCCAATTCCACCAAAGAGAGCAGATCCGGTCCGGTTATGTCAGTCACGTATCTTAGACAGGTTTTTATTCTTCCCATCCAGTTTCATCCTGATCTCACCGCTTTAAGTATTTTCTATGATTTCCAGTCCCCCCAACTGCCCCCCCCCCAATTACGCTTGATCCGGTTGAGATTTAAAATAAGATATCGGAGTTACGACATCCTTCTAAATATGAAGTTTCACGAAGATCCGATCACTCCTTCGTAAGTTCAAAATACGTCATTTTTCTTATTTTTCAGAATTACCCCCCCCCCCCGCAATTGAGCGGATCCGTTCCAATCATGTAAATCACGTATGCAAGACTTCTGCTTATTTTTCCAACCAAGTTTCATCCCAATCCCTCCAATCTAAGCGTTTCCCATCATTTTAGGTTTCCCTACCCCAAACTTCCCCCAATGTCACCAGATCCGGTCAGGATTTAAAATAAGAGCTTTGAGACATGATATCCTTCTAAAAATCAAATTTCATGGAGATCCAATCCCCCGTTCGTAAGTTAAAAATACCTCATTTTTTCTAATTTTTCAGAATTAACCCCCCCCCCACTACCCCAAAGAGAGCGGATCCGTTCTGGTTATATCAATCATGTATCTAGGACTCGTGTTTTTTTTTTCCACCAATTTCATCCCGATCCCTCCCCACTCTAAGTGTTTTCCAATTTTTAGGTTTCTCCCTCCCAACTCCCCCCCCCCAATGTCACTAGATCCGGTCGGGTTTAAAATAAGAGCTCTGAGCCACGATATCCTTCTAAATATCAAATTTCATTGAGATCCGATCACCCGTTCGTAAGTTAAAAATACCTCATTTTTTTTATTTTTCAGAAATACCCCCCCACCCCCCAACTACCCAAAAGAGAGCGGATCCGTTCCGTTTATGTCAATCATCTATCTAGGACTCGTGTTTATTTTTCCCACCATGTTTCATCCCGATCCCTCCACTCTAAGTGTTTTCCAAGTTTTAAGTTTCCCCCTCCCAACTCCCCGCCCCATCACCAGATCCGGTCGGGATTTAAAATAAGTGCTCTAAGACACGATATCCTTCTAAACATCAAATTTCATTGAGATCCGATCACCCGTTCGTAAGTTGAAAATACCTCATTTTTCTAATTTTTAAGAATTACCCCCCCCCCCCTTAACTACCCCAAAGAGAGCAAATCAGTTCCGATTATGTCAATCATCAATCTGGGACTTGCGCTTATTTTTCCCATCAAGTTTCATCCCGATCCCTCCACTCTAAGTGGTTTTTAGATTTTAGATCCAAGATTTTAGGTTTCCCCCCCCCCTCCAACTCCCCCAATGTCATCAGACCCAGTCGGGATTTAAAATAAGAGCTCTGAGACACAATATCATTCCAAACATCAAATTTCATTAAGATCCAATCACCCGCTCATAAGTTAAAAATACTTCATTTTTTCTATTTTTTCCGAATTAACCGGCCCCTACTCCCCCCCAGATGGTCAAATCGGGAAAAAGACTATTTCTAATTTAATCTGGTCCGGTCCCTGATACGCTTGCCAAATTTCATCGTCCTAGCTTACCTGGAAGTGCCTAAAGTAGCAAAACCGGGACTCAAGTTTCATCCCGATCCCTCCACTCTAAGTGGTTTTTAGATTTTAGATCCAAGATTTTAGGTTTCCCCCCCTCCAACTCCCCGCAATATCATCAGATCCGGTCGGGATTTAAAATATGAGCTCTGAGACACAATATCATTCCAAACATCAAATTTCATTAAGATCCAATCACCCGCTGATAAGTTAAAAATACTTCATTTTTTCTATTTTTTGCGAATTAACCGGGGCGCCACTCCCCCCCAGATGGTCAAATCGGGAAAACGACTATTTCTAATTTAATCTGGTCCGGTCCCTGATACGCTTGCCAAATTTCATCGTCCTAGCTTACCTGGAAGTGCCTAAAGTAGCAAAACCGGGACCGACAGACAGACCGACAGAATTGGCGACTGCTATGTCACTTGGTTAATACCAGGTGCCATAAAAACTGTTAATCAGCTCTTAGAACATATCATTCGAGTAATCAGACAATTTTAGGAGTTCCATGTTGTGCTACCTGCCCGGCTTGAAAACCTTGCTGACACAGCATGCATATTATATACGCTGTATGTCTATTGAATAGACATCGCATTGCTTAACAATTAGTACGAGATTATACGCTTTCTTTATTTTAAGCTGGCCTCCCGTTTACTTTTTGAACTGTTGACATATTTAAGATCCTTTATCAGTTTTAACAAAAATTGCTCTGGGAGTTCCTGTTAGTGTTGGGAAAGCTTGCTAATGGGATTTTTATATTTGAGACGATGAGCGACGCCGAGTTGCAAAATGATTTTTAAGATTCCAATTCCCCTTAATTCCATTGCGTGTTAATAGTGCAACAATGTTATTCAAACATTACTTAACGAACAACAGGGTAACAGGTCAAATATTGTATCAAGGTTTGTGTTTTCCATCTGAGTTACAACAACATGCAATTAAATGAGCTAAAGATTCGGAATCCATGTGTAAATTATTTTTAACCTACGTTTGCTTTACTATGTTCACAGCTTACATTTGACAGTGTAAGATGCATAAGTCTTATTGTTACGAAAAGTTACGCATTTCGCACTTACGCATAAGTTACGAAAATGAGCTAGGTCCAGGATGTGAAGTGACCCAGTGCAAACACAGGCTAAGTCCTGAGTAGATCCTAGCGCAAGCCAATTCATAACTCACTTCAGAGGGCGCTAGGTCAAGACTCGGTTCGAAAGCAAGTTTCAAGCTACAGAATGCATTGGTATGAAAATAGACTCAGTTCTGTTTTCAGTCTTAGTTCAGTGCATAAATTAGCTGAGGCTTGACTCAGTGCTTCCACTTCCCCGAATTTTCGGGGATTTCCCAGAAAATCTAGAAAAATCCCCGAAAAAATGACGTTCCCCGAATCCCCGAAAAATCCTCGAATTTCTTTCTTTCCCCTTGACCTACCCGAAAATAGAGCTATTGGAAGGCTTACTGTTCGTTCCACAATTTTAATACTGTTTTGCACCTTTATACTATGGTACGCTGGCGAACGTATGGTATTGAAAACTCCATTTTGCAAACCCAAATGGGAATGAAACAATTGGATGCGGATTCCTCCTCTCTTATTGTGAATATTGTAACGACAAAAATGTTGTCATATGTTAAGGCTGATGCAACTGCCAAAGAAGAAGCTACGATTATTTCTAGACTTCCAATTTAATAGTAAGCCAATTTTGTCATACTCTTCTAATTTTTCTAGCTGCTTATCGTTTTAAAATCGCTCATTCCTATTTTGGTTTCGGAACACCAAAAGCAGAATACTTTGAAGTGATTTTCATTTTTTTTATTTTATATGATAATAGACCAAATGATTGATGATTTTGTCTCTATTCAGCATTTAAGGTTCTATGTAAATATGGCAGTCATCAGAGATAGTTCATGGTAACAGACTGTTACTAAGGAGCAACGTGGCTCAATAGCAGTGGCAGTTCCATGGAAGGGGAGCGGAGACGCGCGCCCCCCGCGTGAGGTGGTGGATTTTTGGTTGGGAACGTTTGCTCTGTTTTTGGTTGGGAGGAAAGTTATTTGTTTAGTAACTGGTTTTCAATAAGTTTTTATGGCACTTGGTATCTACCAAGTGACATATAGCGATTGCAAATTCTGTCGGTCTCTCTGTCCCGGTTTTGCTACTTTAGGCACTTCCAGGTAAGCTAGGACGATGAATTTTGTCAGGCGTATCAGGAACCAGACCAGATTAAATTGTAAATTTTTGTTTCCCAGATTCGACCATCTGAGGGGGGGAGTGGGGTAGACGGTTAAATCGGAAAAATTAGAAAAATGAGGTATTTTTAACTTACGAACGGGTGATCTTAATGAAATTTGATGTCTGGGAGGATATTGTGTATCAGAGCTGTTATTTCAATCCCTATCGGATCCGGTGACATCACGGAGAGTTGGGGGCGGATCTAAAATCTTGGAAAACATTTAGAGTGGAGGGATCGGAATGAAACTTGGTTGGAAAAATAATCACAAGTTCTAGATACGTGACTGACATAACCGGAACGGATCCGCTCTCTTTGGGGGAGCTGGGAGGGGAGGGATAATTCTGAAAAATTAGAAAAAATGAGGTATTTTTAACTTAGGAAGAAGTGATCGGACCTTATTGAAATTAAATAAAAAAAAAACTAATTTTTTTAGCTGAAAGTAAGGAGCGACATTAAAACTTAAAACGAACAGAAATTACTCCGTATATGAAATGGGTTGTCCCCTCCACAATCCCTCGCTCTTTACGCTAAAGCTTTTAATTGTTTTAAAAAGTAGAATTGTGGCAAAAAGTCAAACTTTAGCGTAAAGAGCGAGGGATTGTGGAGGGGACAACCCATTTCATATACGGAGTAATTTCTGTTCGTTTTAAGTTTTAATGTCACTCCTTACTTTCAGCTAAAAAAATTAGTTTTTTTTTTTATTTAATTTCTGAACGTTTTTGAATTAATGCATGTTTGGTTTTGGCTCTCCGCACATAAATTATTAAAATGAAATTTGCATATTAATTCCTTTTTTGGCTAAATGGCTTTCTCTTAGTTTTGATCAGATGATTTTGAGAAATAAGGGGTGAGGAAGGAGGCCTAGTTGCCCTGTAGTTTTTCGGTTACTTAAAAAGGCAACTAGAACTTCTAATTTTAACGAACGTTTTTATTAGTAAAAAATATGCGTAACTTAAGAATTAACTTACGTAACAAACTTTCATAACCTTATATTTTTATTATGTATACGAGGGGGTTTGTACCCTCGTTAATACCTCGCTCTTTACACTAAATCGTAAGTTTTGTCCCAATTCTTTAAGAATGACCCCTGAATCAGAAAGGCCGTAGAATAAATAGTTGAAATTACTAAAAATACTTTAGCATAAAGAGCAAGGTATTTATCTCCTCCTAAATACCTCGCTCTTTATGCTAAAGTATTTTTAGAACCCCTCATATGCGTAATAATCTCTGTTCGTTTTAAGTTTCAATGCTACTTCTTCCTTTCATTTGAAAAAACGTTTTCATGTTTATTTTTCATTGTTTTCTTATAGTAATGCTAGAGAATCCTGCGCCCTTTTCATTGAATTTTTCTTCCCCCATGACAGATTCCTCCAAGGAAAGATCCTCCAACATAGCCTCCTCTCCTCAGCCCCACCCCCAAATAAAATAAAATCCCCCTGAAAACGTCTGTACACTTCCCAATAACCATTACTATATGTAAACACTGGTCAAAGTTTGTAACTTGCAGCCCCTCCCCCAGGGATTGTGGGGGAGTAAGTCATCCCCAAAGACATAGTTATTATGGTTTTCGACTATGCTGAACAAAATGGCTATCTCAAAATTTTGATCCGTTGACTTTGGGAAAAAAAAGAGCGTGGGAGGGGGCCTAGATGCCCTCCAAATTTTTTGGTCACTTAAAAAGGGCACTAGAAATTTTCATTTCCGTTAGAATGAGCCCTCTTGCGACATTCTAGGACCACTTGGTCGATACGATGACCCCTGGGGAAAAAAAAACAACAAAAAAACAAACAAACACGCACCCGTGATTTGTCTTCTGGCAAAAAATACAAAATTCCACATTGTTGTAGATAGGAGCTTGAAACTTCTACAGTAGGGTTCTCTGATACGCTGAATCTGATGGTGTCATTTTCGTTAAGATCCTACGACTTTTAGGGGGTGTTTGCCCCTATTTTAATTAATAAGTCAAATTTTCTCAGGCTCGTAACTTTTGATGGGTAGGACTAAACTTAATGAAACTTATATATTTAAAATCAGCATTAAAATGCGATTCTTTTGATGTAGCTATTGATATCAAAATTCAATTCTTTAGAGTTTTGGTTACTATTGAGCCGGGTCGCTCCTTACTACAGTTCGTTACCACGAACTGTTTGATTTGATATTTGGAAGGATATCGTGTCTCAGAGCTCTTATTTTAAATACCGAATAGATCCGGTGACATCGGGGGAGTTGGAGGGGAACCTAAAATCTTGGTAAACGCTTAGAATGGAGGGATCGGGGTGAAAATTGGTGATAAAAATAAGCATAAGGGCTAGATACGTGATTGACCCGGAACGGATCCACTCTCTTTAGGGGAGATGGGGGAGGTTAATTCTAAAAAATCAGAAAAAATTATGTATTTTTAACATGCGAAAGGAGTGATCGTACCTTAATGAATTTTGATATTTAGAAGGACATCGTGACTCAGAGCTCTTATTTTAAATCCCGACCGGCATTAAGCCTCTGATTTTCCTTTTAAATAAATCTATTGATTTTTAGAATTTTGTTAGAGCTCATACCATATGAGCTCTTGGCTCTTCTGGCCTCTTCACAAGTGTCATATAAGCTCTTTGCTCTTGTTATAACTTACTATTTTTGTATCAATATTTTTACACCATTTCAATTTCAACAGCTTTATTAGAACTTTAACCCTAACCAGGTTTTGGATTAGATGACGACCCTTTCCACTACCTACTTACGGCGTATAGTGGTCGAGGTTCCCTTTAAATTGCAGGCATTTATTTGTTGTCAAGTTTATCAGAGCAACCTTTTATGCGCTAAAGAAAATCCTGGATCTGCCCTTGCTCATAGTAATTGAAACTCTAAAAAACAACAGACATATCAAAAGGATTGACTTATTATGCTGGTACGAAATATATAAGATACTTAAGTCCAGTTTTACTCTTCAAAGACTACAAGCCTGAGAAAATTTGCTAAATTTTTGAAAAAATGGGAAAACACTCCATAAAAATCTCAAAGATCCTTAACGACAATAAGAGCATCAGGTTCAGCGTATCAGAAAACGCAACTGTATAGGGCTAAAGCTCCTATCTGCAAAAATGAGGACTTTCCCAGAAGATGTATTTTTCCATGAGGATGGCAACTATGCCCCCTTCTGCGCCCTTCCCCCTAGCTCGTTTGATCAAAATTTAGAGATACCGTAGCCATTTTGTTCAGCATAGTTGAGAGACCCAATAACTTTGGCTTTGGAGTTAATTTGACCTCCCACAGAACCAGGGGAAAGGCCTTGAAAATATATAATTTGCCCATTGTTTACGCATAATATCTGCTATTTGGAAGTATGCATTCTTTTTTCGGGTAAAGGGTGGAACTTTCTGCTGGAGGATTTTCCGCAGGGAGAATTTTCCATTTGGAAGCATATTTCAGGGGGACAAAATTTTTAGGGGAAATTTTACACTGGGGGGATTGGCCTGAATTCCTAAACAAAATTCTTTTTATTTATTTTATACTTTTCTTTGTAAACCTAATTTTACGCGTGGAGATGTTAAGTGTAATAGTTCGAGATAAATTTTTAATGGTATTGAATTGTCTAGACTATTTTTCCGGGGAGAGGAATAATTATTCCTTGGAGGTGGAGCTGGACTTTCTGGCATTAAAAAAAACGTTTGGAATAAAATAAAAGTTTTTTTTCTGTCTGAAATTACACCTAAGGAGCAACACTAAAATGAACAAAATATATTATAAATATGAAGGAGATTGCCCCCTCTTTCTTTACGCTTAAATTTGAATTTAATCTCGATTCTGTAAGAACGACTCCCGAAACATAATTGTAGTTTAAACAGAACAATGAGAAGCTTAAGTACTAAAAAACTTCAGCGTGAATAGTCGGGTGTTCAGAGGAGGCAATACCAATTTTATGTTATTGTTTCTATTCGTTTTAATTTTTACTGTTGCTCCTTGCTTTCAGATGAATTTTTTTTTATTAAATTCCTGGTTTAAGTTCATGTTTGCTTGCCGAAGAATATTCATTAATTTGGAGAAATAACTCCACTTGTTATTGCTGTGTATGCGATTGTTGCCTTTCTATACTTTATTTTTCTCGTCTTTCTGAAAATAAATGACATAAAAGTCTCGTTTTCGGGCTAAGAGAATAAAACAGCAAAGATAATATAAAGCCTAAACCAACAAAGTTTCAGAGTGTAATTCAGCCTATTTTTTAGTTTGAACACAGTTTTGAGGTTTTGTCCGTAATATCAGCAATAATCATTTTCAGTTATGGGTTCCAATCCCGTACTCTGGCTCTAAAACCTACTCTGTTGAAAATTTGATTTACTACGCGGACCAAAGCCCTACTGTAGCATGAAAATGAAGCTATAACCAATTATGGCTCCAAAATTTTTGGCAACAAAATTTCATTTTGAACTTGCCCCCGAATCTTGAAGACTTGTCCCCGAAAACTCCCCGAATTTTTAAAACTTGTCCCCGAATTTTGAGATTCGAGAGTGGAAGCACTGGCTTGACTGGATACAAAAATGAATTCAGTTTTGATTGGGTACAAAAAAGTACAAGCTGCGGAAATTCGATTATTCAATGCAATAACAAGCACAGTCCTTATTTCGTGCACGACGAGCCAAGACTGAGTTGGAGGATTTCGGTAATAAGGTGCAAAAAACGCCTCACCCTAGATGTGGTAGGATTCGGTATCAAAATGAGCTTTTTACCGATTTGGTGCAAAAATAATATGAACAATGACTCGGTGAAAAACAAGCCAAGTCCATGCTGACTTGGCGGGAAAACGAGCTATATCCTTGCTCGATACAAAAGTAGATCAGCCCTGGTCAGTACGAAAACAATCCAAGTCCAAGCTTTGGAGTTCCAGTGGGATAGTATGACAGTGACCTGTCAAATGCCTACGTCAAACAACCTGTCAAATCCTACTGTTTTACACCTTGTTCAACGATTCGTCGCTTGATTAGGTTTGGCTCTAAATGGTCACTCATTGTTATAGATAATTACTCGTGTACAACTACTTCTATAGAGGGGGACAGGAGCTCGTTAAAAAATTAGGAAGTTGAAAGTTTGAAAAAAAAGTGAAGCCAGAAAGGGGAAAAAATACCGAAATACTTGTATAGGCTATACTAAATAAGCAAAAAAAACTGCTTTTACATTTTCTGTTTTTCGAGGACAAGATAGAATGGTTCCCCTCTCCCCTCTTACGGGTCGCTCAAATCTAGATGACACATTTTAATGAAAAAAGAGTTTAAAAATATGCTAGTCTCGTGTATTAGCTCATTTATTTTCGATGATTTCACATGTTAGCGCAACACCTGCAGGTAGAAACAGTTAAGTGATCAATTGCAGATCAATCATAGCACTTGTAAACATGGGGACGATCAAATTTGTGGTATGCCAAGTTTATAAATCCCGCTCGTTTAAAATTCAAACCAGCAGATTGAAGAAATGAGGCTTTGAATATATAGAGATGTACACGACTGTGGACGAGTTTGCCAGGGAAGATTGGTTGTTAGTAAACTAGGTAAACCAAAACCATATCCTATACAAAAACTTGTTTAAGAGGGATCCTTGGCCAAACATTAAAAATAATAATAATACAACAAACTGTTAGCTTGACTAATATATTGTACAAGCTTTCGGTGAAAACTAAGTGAATTATTTCTTTTTCGTAAAATTAATCTCGTAGGAGAAGTCCTGCTAAACTAAAGCATTATTTTGAGCTTGATTTTTCAAAGTTCGTATTAGAATAATTAAAACTTTCATAAATTCCTAATTTTTCTTAAGGGTTACCCTCACTTTTAATTGCAAATTTGTGAAGATGTCTATTGGGAAAAAAGAATAGGAATACCATGAGTACCTTGAAACTGTCTTAACACCAACGACAGAAGTAAAAAATGAATCTAGTGACAGAATTTTTACATTAAAAACAAATGCTAAGAAATCCTAATGATAAGGCATGCACAGAGGGGGAGGGGGCTGGCTCTTGGCTCATGACCTCTTAATTCTTGATTTAGATCATTTACCTCTCCGTTTCCAATTATTTTCATATAAATTGTCTGTTGTTTTGTTTTCTAACGAGGTTTTCTTTCCCCCCAAGGTAATTCTTGTATACGCTTCCGCCTGTTCGGGGCTTCATGTTTCATTCATCACAGTGTTGAGGGTAAGTAGTTGTGTTCATTGGAAACGTCATTGGCGTCAATTCGATGCAATGAGAATAAATTCACTCTTTGACACATCAGTTAGGAACTGTAGCACTTTTTTTTTCTTTTTGAGTTATTCCAGTATGCGTCTAGTTTAAGGTTAACCTACACGGTCGGAGGAGGGGGGGGGGGGGTAATTTCTAAAAGGGCATGTCCCTAGTGTATACTCCAGTGAGTATACTTAAAAAGCTTGAAAGCATAAAAATGGATAGAACTTTTAATTAGGACAGTGAAGATTGAAAAAACAAATAACTTTTTATAGAAATGATAGTAAATGTTTGAATTTTTTGCTCCACATCTGACAGCATTGATCAAAGGGGAAAAACGAAGCTTAATACTAGATCAAACAAATAATATAAAAAGTTAGAAACACACACAATTCAGAGGCTTACCCCGCTTTCCCAGCCTTTGCACGAAAGTGCTTGATCGCTCAACCACTCATTCTCCTTGAAACATGTGGGTGCTTTAAGTTTGACCAATAAAACAGAGGAAAAGCATGTGGTGGGAAACTCGTAGCATTTCCGTTACCGGGTAGAATATATGAATTAACTCGCTATTTGTCCTGGAAAAGAATAGTTTCTTGGAAATTCATAAGATTTCTGCATAAAAAATTAGGTTCACAGAGCTGAATTTTTTTATGGACAGCCCAAGTAATCTTTTTGTGGGGGAGATGGATTCTAAGATGCTAAAAATGTATAATTTCACATCACTATTTTCTTCCTACTTGTGTGAAAAAACGGTGCATTTTAAAATTAATGGGATTAATTACGTTAATGAGCTACAAAATTGACCTTACACGTGCGTATGTATGCAGTACAATATCTTAAGAATAAACGCTTAAATTTACAGGGATATCTCCCATGGACCTTGTCAAGGGGAAGAGTCTCCTGGGTTGTTGCCCCAAGGGAAAAGGGAGGTATTACAAAATGCAAATAGGCAAGAAAACGGGATATATTCCTATTTGCTTTTCGGTAAAAACAAAGGTCCTGGTAGCATTTGCCCCCCCCTCCTCCCTCTTGAAAAATTTTGTAGTGTTATATAAATCTTCCCAGCTCTCCGCTGCTTCTGCTGGGATGTACTTGAATGAAAATCTTCTATGCTACGGAAAAAAAATCTCTTTGCAGTAAGAGCAGAGTTCACCACCCAGCAGCACCCATCTTGAACGCTTAATCTCAGAATATTCCCAGGAATGAAGGATAATTCTCCCCCCAAGTCAAATCTCCTTCTATATGAAAGGTCACAAGACATTAGAAAATTTGGGTATGAAAATGCACTTTTTGAGGCTGCACGCCCGCAGCCGCTGTTCAAACACTAAGATCCGCCAATTTTTCTCATTATTAGCTGATGAGCGAGTATATATTGATTTACTTAACTTTATTAAGCCTAAATGAATCAACTTAAATGAAGCTTTATGACAAATGCCTATATTGAACGTTTAATTTGTTGCGACCACTTGCATCTTTCGGAATGAATGTTTCGCTGTGCGGAATTATTGTTTCTGATACCGGTGATTTCAATAAGTAATTTTTCAATATTTTAAATCGATTGGCTATCTCAGTAATATCAACCAGTAGCTTTTTCTCCCTCTTTGAGACAGATTTTTTTGTGCCACAAAATGGCCGAAAACACCACTTTGGTGTGGTACAGTATTTTTGGATTTTAAATAGGGCACTAGAACTTTGAATTTCCACTCAAATCAGCCACATTCCAATTTTTTGGACCATTGGTCGGGTACAACCCGAGCCTAAGAAAATCAAAGAGTTTGAGGTAACGAACTGTAGTAAGGAGCGACCCGGCTCAATAGTAACCAAAACTCTAAAAAATTTAATTTTGATATCAATAGCTACATCAAAAGAATTGCATTTTAATGCTGATTTTAAATATATAAGTTTGATCAAGTTTAGTCTTACCCATCAAAAGTTACGAGCCTGAGAAAATTTGCATTATTTAGGAAAATAGGGGGAAACACCCCCTAAAAGTCGTAGGATCTTAACGAAAATGACACCATCAGATTCACCATATCAGAGAACCCTACTGTAGAAGTTTCAAGCTCCTATCTACAAAAATGTGGAATTTTGTATTTTTTGCCAGAAGACAAATCACGGGTGCGTGTTTTTTTTTTTTTTTTTTTTTTTTTTTTTTTTTTTTTTTTTCAGTGGTCATCGTATCGACCAAGTGGTCCTAGAATTTCGCAAGAGGGCTCATTCTAACGGAAATGAAAAGTTCTAGTGCCCTTTTTAAGTGACCAAAAAAATTGGAGGCCATCTGGGCCCCCTCCCGCGCTCATTTTTTCCCCAAAGTCAAAAGTAAACACTGGTCAAAATTTTGAGATAGCCATTTTGTTCAGCATAGTTGAAAACCATAATAACTATGTCTTTGGGGATGACTTACTCCCCCACAATCCCTGGGGGAGGGGCTGCAAGTTACAAACTTTGACCAGTGTTTACATATAGTAATGGTTATTGGGAAGTGTACAGACGTTGTCAGGGGGATTTTATTTTGTTTGGGGATGGGGCTGAGGAGGGGGGCTATGTTGGAGGATCTTTCCTTGGAGGAATCTGTCATGGGGGAAGAAAAATTCAATGACAAGGGCGCAGGATTCTCTAGCATTACTATAAGAAAACAATGAAAAATAAACATGAAAACGTTTTTCTCAAATGAAAGGAAGAAGTAGCATTGAAACTTAAAACGAACAGAGATTATTACGCATATGAGGGGTTTAAAAATACTTTAGCATAAAGAGCGAGGTATTTAGGAGGAGATAAATACCTTGCTCTTTATGCTAAAGTATTTTTAGTAATTTCAACTATTTATTCTACGGCATTTCTGATTCAGGGGTCATTCTTAAAGAATTGGGACAAAACTTAAGATTTAGTGTAAAGAGCGAGGTATTAACGAGGGTACAAACCCCCTCGTATACATAATAAAAATATAAGGTTATGAAAGTTTGTTACGTAAGTTAATTCTACGTATATTTTTTACTAATAAAAACGTTCGTTAAAAATTAAAAGTTCTAGTTGCCTTTTTAAGTAGCCGAAAAATTGGAGGGCAACTAGGCCTCCTTCTCCACCCCTTATTTCTCAATATCGTCTGATCAAAACTAAGAGAAAGCCATTTAGCCAAAAAAAGAATTAATATACAAATTTCATTTTAATAATTTATGTGCGGAGAGCCAAAACCAAACATGCATTAATTCAAAAACGTTCAGAAATTGAATAAAAAAAAACTAATTTTTTTTAGCTGAAAGTAAGGAGCGACATTAAAACTTAAAACGAACAGAAATTAATCCGTATATGAAATGAGTTGTCCCCTCCGCAATCCCTCGCTCTTTACGCTAAAGTTTGACTCTTTGCCACAATTCTACTTTTTAAAACAATTAAAAGCTTTAGCGTAAAGAGCGAGGGATTGCGGAGGGGACAAATCATTTCATATACGGATTAATTTCTGTTCGTTTTAAGTTTTAATGTCGCTCCTTACTTTCAGCTAAAAAAATTTGTTTTTTTTTATTTAATTACATATAGTAATGGTTATTGGGATATGTCCAGACGCTTTCAGGGGGGTTTTTTTGGTTGGGTGGGAGGAGGGGGTTATGCGGGGAGAAATTTCCATGGAGGGGCGCAGGATTTCTTAGTATTTTTTAAAAGAACAATGAAAAAATAAATATGAAAAGTTTTTTCAACTGAAAGTAAGGAGCAGCATTAAAACCTAAAACGAACAGAAATTATTATGCATATGAGGGGGTCACCTCCTCCTAATAACCTGCTCTTTACATTAAAGTAATTTTATTAATTTCAACTATTTATTCTACGGCCTTTGTGACTCAGGGATCATTCTTAAGGAATCGGGACAAAGTTTAAGCTTTAGTGTAAAGAACGAGGCATTGACGAGGGGGTGAAACCCTTCATATATATAATAAAAACATACGAATATAGAAGTTTGTCACGTAAGGTAATTCGTAAGTTACGTATATTTTTACTAATAAAAAAGTTTGTAAAAAATTAAAAGTTCTAGTTGCCTTTTTAAATAACCAAGAAATTGGAGGGTAACTAGGCCTACTCCCCCGCTCCTTTTTTCTCAAAATCTTTCAATCAAAACTATGAGAAAGCCATTCAGCCATAAAAATAAATTAATATGCGAATATCGTTTTAATTATTCATTTGCGGAGAGCCAAAATCAAAACATGCATTAATTCAAAAACGTTCAGAAATTAAATAAAAAAAAACAATTTTTTTTAACTGAAAGTAAAAAGCGATATTAAAACTTAAAACTTACAGAAATTACTCCGTATATGAAAGGGGCTGTTCCCTCCTCAACGTCCCGCTCTTTACGCTAAAGCTTTTTACTGTTTTAAAAGTAGAGTTGAGAGAAAGAGTCAAACATTAGCGTAAAGAGCGAGGGGTTGAGAAGGGAACAGTCCCTTTCATATACAGAGTAATTTCTGTTCGTTTTAAGTTTTAATATCGCTTTTTACTTACAGTTAAGAAAACTTTTTTTTATTTAATTAAACAAATAAAACGCATCAGTGATCATTTTTCTCAGAAAAAATGCGTAATTTCGTATTTAGTAGATAGAAGCATCAAATCTCTGCGACAGCCTTTTTTCATATGCTGAATTTGATGACATTATTTTCACAAAAAAAATACTTGATTTCTTGGGGATGTTTTCCCCATTTCACGAAAATTGGGCACATTTTCTCAGGCTCGGAAATGTTGTTGAAAAATTCAAATCTATTGAATTTTTCATATTTAGAATCATCATGGTAATCCAACTCTGTTGATAATACAGATATATTGTTACCAGAACTTCTTTTTAGAAGCTTCAGTTACTATTAGCGCAAGTCGTTCCTTAGTGCAGTTTGTTATCATAAACTGTCTGAAGCTAAGACACCAGTGAATAAAAAGCGAAGGCACTTTACAACGGGAGTTCTTTGAAGGGTGCCAATTCCATCTGACTCTCCAGGTGTGTGCCATGCAGTGGCGAGCCAAATTCACGATTTTCTTAGGAGGTGAGGTCAAGATTAATTTTCAAAATCTATGGGGGGTAGTAGTTTATTTTCAATTTTTTAAAAAACCTCAAAAATTTTTTTTTTATTAAAATACAATTAAAAGTGTGTTTTGAAATATAGGGTGGGCAAAAAATTCTAAGGGAGAATGGTCCACCCTCTAAATTAGTGTCACTAGTTTCAGAAAATAGAAAATAAAACCGATTTCAAGAAAAAAAACAGCTATTTTTGAGACAATTTTAAAGGAATTTGTTATTATCTTTAGTAAGAAAAATAATTGTTTTTGGGATCAACAGTTTTAAAATTTCAAGGGGATTACAACAACAGCGATTAATTGATGACAATGAAATAATTGCTCCAACAACACTCTCGGCGGTAAAGCCGACCAATGGCTGCTTAAAAAAATCACATTGACAAAGCAACATAAATCTAGTTTCATTATTATCACAGTACTTCGAGAATAAATATACTAATTTAAGTGTATTGGCTTTAATATAAGAGGTCTTCAGTAAGACTGGAAGCTTTAAAAGTTTTACTTTACATTTACTGAAAGGCAATGGGTAAGTACATCAATCGCCGTAAACAGTCGATTAAGCTTGCGTAAAGCCCGAACTATAGTTTATAAGGAAGGTCGTGACTCAAAGGGAAGGCAGCCGTCTTAATTGCTAAAGGATTTTAGAAATTATACCACATTATTAACAACAATTGTTGTTGAATTATCAACAACAATTTGATGTGACACAAGTAATGCTGGCCGTTCTTAACCAAGTAAAGAAAAAAGTAAATTTTAATTGTTGCTTTATTAGAGGTGCGCCTTCTCAATTAAAGTCAACGATCCTGTGTTCCGCTCGATAACGTTTTCAAATGAGAGTTTCTCAGTTCTGCTCTAATAGCTCCGAAACTTCGCATGGAGTAAACAATTCATGGACGACCTGGTGGATAACCACAGAATTGGGAACGGAACTATATCACATCGTTCACTCGTAGAACAATTAATCTTTTAAGAATCTCAATCATATTGTCTTCAGCTCGTCGGAGTTTCTCACCGAGGAAGTTTCAAATTCAATATTTTTCGCTTTTTTCATCATTTTTCTCTGTCGTTACAAATACCAATTGGTTGTCGATATATTGCCAATATAATTATTATTATTTGGCTTTCCAGTGTGCATTTCAAGCATTACACACACTTTAATTTATTGTAGGTAGTTGAGATGCTAATATAGTTACTCTTCAATTCCTTAAAAATGTAAAAATTACCAGTCTATTAACTAAAGAATTTTCTGACGATGAAACATTATTGTACAATGTAACTGGCAACAAATCTCTTCACGACAGAGGCTCACTGAAATCTTGAGATTTCTATGGTTTTTCCTGTGATCCCTTAAAGTTCCCGTGTCGTTTATATTTTTCTCTGCGTTTTTAAGTCCCTTCTCATTCCCAAATAAATTCATTTGCGCAAGTCTTATTGTAATCATTGAAACTGCTTCAGAGATGTACTTTTCTCAGCCCTTAGCTTGGCGATAGGTTGCCCTAGTTTTTGTAGCCATATATTGGTCGCATTTGACTCATTTCTTGCTATAAAGCACCAAAAAAGCTCTTAAGGGTATTGTCAGTTAGGAAGTGACAAATTAGTAATAACCAATAGCTAAGTCTCTTGTCACAGGAAACCCGTTGAATTTGAGAAAGGATTATTTTACGTAATTTTTTCTTTCATATTTTATTGTTTTTTTAGTCAATAGCCGATGGTACATCGAATACACCTAAATTCTTTATTTCTCTATATTCATATGCCAAACCAAATATTTATGGAAGACCGGCAGGTTAAGTTAGGATTAATTAGTCTGAACAAAGCAATTGCCAAGTACATAAAGTCTTGTATTCTTTTTTTTATACTTTGAATCAACTTGAAGACAAGAGGATAAAAACATTTAAATCAGAGTTTTAATAAAGGTTAATACTAAAATTCACATTTCTTGGGTAAATGCAAGATTTTAAAGCTTTTAAGTTGATTATATAACAAAGCTTAAGTTGCTGTGCAACAAAACTTTTTGAAGAGCTACTTCTGGATCTTTTGACCTAAGAAATATTTTTGAACAGTTCCGCAGGTTTCAGTGAGAATGCCATTTAGAGGGAGTCTTAAACTGTAAGCTTGATTGCGACTGATTTTATTTCTGAATATTGATAATAAACTTCGCTTATATTTATGGCGGAAATTACTAATTGTTTTCGAGCCACATTGGTAAGAATGTAGAAACTATTCAACCGACGAGGTAAATGATGTAATCAAATGAACCCTTTATTAGAGGGTAGGTGCAATGTTGATCGCCAATTACTGAGAGGCATGTTTCCGCTCTTGTGATAACCAAGTTTTCTTGAGTAGACGCTGAACATCTTCACTGCACCCAAGGCTGTTGTTAATTGTCCAGGCTGATAGTTATGGATCTATCCGCCTGATATCTACTAGCCAATCAGAATATAGCAAAATACTGGACATTGGTGCTTTCTCGATTAAATGCTGAGAAGGTATGAACACAGTGCAATATAGAAAATAGTATTTATCGTGGTTTCGTTGAAGATACTCGCATTGAAAGAGACTGACAAACATAATGGATATAACATATTCAGACCAAGACTCCAGCGATTTTTTAGTCGATGAAAGTGCACTATCAGACGATGGATATGTAAAATATTACCATTTACCTGTAAGTTATATACCTTTACATGTCGTCCAAAACGAACATCAAACAGATACAGTTTTAGACTTATTAGACCTTAGTGGCTCTCGATTAGCCGATTATGAAATAAATAACAACTCCGTTATTGCATACGAAAAACTGTACTGTGAACAAGATAATGAAGATTATTCTCCTATCGGAGAATGGACTGATCTTACTCCCAAATACGACCAGAATAACGAGGAAAAACCTGAAAGCGGTAGAAAGCAAAGAAAGACAAGGGGAACAGGTGGACAAGGGGTCAGAAAACGAGTTCCCAGAACACCGAAACCACCACCCATAGAAACTATGCGTCGGAGACGCTCAGCTGCTAATGCAAGAGAACGAAGAAGAATGAACAGTCTTAATGATGCTTTTGAAAAACTGCGAGAAGTTGTCCCTTCACTAGGTTCTGATAGAAAGTTATCCAAGTTTGAAACTTTACAGATGGCTCAAACATACATAAGTGCTCTAAGTGAACTTTTGTCACGGTTCTGAACCCTTTCATTTGATATTACGTATAGACGCATTTTGTGTTTCTCTAGTCTTCAGATTTTACGTAAGGGAGTGTGCATTTTAAAGATCCGTGCTGTGAACATGTGCAATAAAAGTGTTTAGTTATGATAATTTATGTAATGCTGCCAGTTGAGTGACTTTAATAGATGAATTCGTCGTTTAAATACACTGCGTTACTGTTCATTTAAGCCTTTAGATGCCTTTTATCATCAAATTATTTAGAAGCGCAAATCACTTCATTGAAAACGTAGCTAAAATGGTTACTTTTTCTTCCTGAGATATCCTCTCAATACCTTTTTATCTTAGTTTTTTACAGCTAATTCCAACTTTTTAACAGAATAGTTTGCAGGCAGAAAACATTTCTAGGTTGCGAAGAGTATTTCTTCTGTCTAAAAATGTCGATTAGATTTCATCTCGCTTACTTTCTGAAGGGGAAATGATCCTATATTAGCTTTTAACTGTTCTGATCTTGCATAGTGTATTCAATAAGATCATTTGTTACTGCTCCGGCGGTGACCTACTACTGTTATTTCTAACAACTCACAGCTGCACAAAGCACCCGGAGGCAAACACGGACGCTTGCGCTTTTTTTCAACCTAATCTATCCAAAGCTTCACTCTTTTCCCTCCCCGTGTATAGTTCCAATTTTTGATGACGATCAAAATTTTAATTTCTTCCCAGTTTTTTTTTTCTATGCTATCTTTACAGTATTTGAATATAAATAAAGCTTTTGTGTATGAGTGTGTGTATGCGTGTTACCGTGGCACAAAAAGGTGAATTGTCTCTAGCATAGTTGGTGTTTTGTTCGCAAATTTAATCAACATCAAGGAGATTCTACTGCAGACAAATTACACTATTATCTGCCATTCCATTTTTTCTAGGGTTCTAGGAAAAAGAAAACTTACCTCTCATATAATGCCAAGGGAAATCAATGCACTTTCATTACATCAGCAGTCTTTTTTTCTTCCATCGCCACTGATATACGTCATCCTAGGCTATTCATCCTATTCCATAAATCATTATCTGCAATAGGTGATTCTTGCAAAGAAGTCATTATGGAATAGGACCGCATAAGCATATTTAAGTTATTGAAGTTGTTAAAAATAAAAAAATAAAAAAATGCTTAATGCCGAGTAGGATTCTTCGTTTGCTAAATCTACCTAGTCACCCCATTCCCAACCTGATTGGCTTTACAGTGCGAAATTTCAAACCAATCGAAGCACCGAAAATTTATTGAACCACAAGTTTCTTAAAGTGAATTACGTGTCTGTCGATCATTCTACAAAAAAAAAATTGATAAGAAGAATGCGGCATTTCAAGAGTTTTCTAGAAACCGAGGCTTAGAAAGGTTTTTTAACGCCAGGTAGCATGGCTGTATACAAGTTTTTTTTTGATGGGGGGGGGGGGTGTTTTACACAAGGATTTTTTCGGGGGGATTACACAAAAAAATGAAATAAAAAACGCATAACAAATTTGTCTATATCCATCTTTGTTACGCTTTATGGGTCAGATTAGCATGTCGGGGGGTTGTAACCCCCTGACTCTTGCCCAGGAGGAATATTCGTTTTCTTACTCCCCCCTAAAAACGTGAGTCTTTCACGCAACGTTTCTAAACGGCGCCCAGACAGATGATAGTGTTCGGGGACAAGGTTACCCCCTCCTGCTAGCTAGGCCACCATCTGAAACATTAAAAAAGATGTGCTTCGGGATTGGGCGGAGCAAGGGTGTTTCCAGGCTCATTTGAAGAGACAGTGTCTTATAAACATAGAAAACCTATTTGGTTTAATACTATGTTGGTTGAATTAATAGTCCAAGCTGCATTTAATTTCAAGATATAAACTTAAGGTAAGCATGCTGGACAAAATGGAAGGATTGTCAATATATGCTATTGGAGGGAAAAGCAGGCCCATGATCACCTCTACAGCTCTGCCTTGCCCCTCACACTGCTGGCTTTTTAGCAATATTGCACCGTTTTTGAAAAGGTATTATTCAACATATCCAATCTTCATGTTTGGATGCCAAAGTAGGTCAGTAGTCCCTCCACCTACTTTCTCTTATTGAAATTCTAAAAGCCCATAGCTACAGTCAAAAAGACTTTCTAAAGAAGTTTTAGACCGTTTGCTGTTGCAGTCTTGCTATTGCTTGCTATTGCAAATCTCGGATCTGTACTGTTGGAGTACCATAATGAGGCTAAAGCCTGTTAAAATCCCCCACCGTTTTCTGACCTCCAAAGGATGGTAAGCAAGTTGAAACGTGTTTGACTGGAATCATGCAAAGATTCTCAGTCTGAGTGATTAACGCGAAAGAAATAGGGAAGGAGGCTCATCCCCAAACAACTTCCAGAATAATATAAAGAAGGATATTAATGCAGACCAAATATTTTCTTATTTAAATGCGCTTCTTAGCTTTTTGACATGGAACATACTTATGCAACATTAAGTACTTTTTCATAAATAATTGGTAACATACTAAGCAACATACTTAAGCATACTAATAACATACTTAAGCAACAGTAAGTATTTTTTCATAAATAATTGGTTCACGTAGCCGTGCATTTGCTTGAAGAATCCCCCCCCCGGAAATTAATACTATAAAAAATAACTTCCCCCTCCATTGGCTGCGTTTTTGGCTTTATCACCCTTTATACCTGATTTCAGGGGGCATTTATACATACAATATTGTTGCAACTTGAATAATAAATCATCAAAAAACAAATAATCTAAAAATATTTATTAACATAAAAAGTTAACGAGATTGATTAAACAAAGCAAAAATGTTATCAAAATATTGACAATTTATGATTAAAATATATATATATATATATAAAAGTACATTCAAAAGTAGAACTCTCAAGAAAATTTTTGGCAAAATTATGCAGTGACGGAGTACAGTTAAAAAAAAGTTTTGTAAATAACTAATGGTATTTCTTACAGCAACATCCTGCATATCCTGTTATAATTGTCTTTACATCAAGAATCAATCAACTATACCATAAGAAACTGCGAATTTAAAACCCTGTCAGTTTTGTATGTATCATAATGGCTGTTAAATACCCAAAGAAGGGACCTTTGGATCAGGATCTGAACTCGAAATGCAGATAAACTTTGATATGTCTTCATTTCAGAATACTAGCAGAGATAATCTTAAGTAGTCTCATTTTTATTAATTCTTTGGTATATGTAAATGCCTTGCTATAATTTCATCTTAAAAGTTACGATTTTTTTTTTTTTATCCATAATACGCATATATACATATATATATATATATATATATATATATATATATATATATATATATATATATATATATATATATATATATATATATATCGTTACGCGCCATATTAGTTACGCGCCATTGTAGTTGTGTCCCTATGTCCCACCTGTGAATATAGATATATATATATATATATATATATATATATATATATATATATATATATATATATATATATATATATATATATATATATGTTTTTAACTACGTAAAACTTGCGAATATACAACATTCTTTGCTGTCCCATTGTCTGTGCATATAAATAGATTGTCAGGTTTACCGACTCTTGAACATGCAACATATAATGGTCCATGGGAAAACAATCCGTATTCAGATCTATACCTCATGATTCTAATGATTGCCCTTGAGCTTTGTTGATGGTGATTGCTAATCGACCATTCCCTGAGTCGCCATCGTCATTTATATATCCCCCTGTGCACCCCGGCGTCCCCTTTGTAGTTATGTCCCTGTGTCCCGGTCGTCATTTATATTCCCTGTGTCCCGGTCGTCATTTGTGTCCCGGTGTTCCAGTCTGTGATTTCTCTTTGAGTGTCCCGGGCGTCATTTATATTCCTTGTGTCCCGGTGTCCCGGTCGTCATTTATATCCCCCTGTGCCCCCCGGCGTCCCCATTGTAGTTGTGTCCCTGTGTCCCGGTCGTCATTTATATTCCCTGTGTCCCGGTCGTCATTTGTATCCCGGTGTCCCGGTCTGTATATACATTCGTTTTTTAGTTTTGTTTTTCTCCTTTATTTTTTTCCTTTTTTCTTTTTTTTCTTTTTTAGTTTATTTAGATTTTTAGATTTTTTAGTTTTTTTATTAGTTTTTAGTTTTTTTGTAGTTTTTACCATTTTTTTAGTTTTTTTAGTTTTTTTTTTACTTATGTCCTGGTCGTCATTTATACTCCCTGTGTCCCGGTCGTCATTTGTGTCTCGGTGCTTTGTTGATTGCTAATTTATATTATATTTATATTTATATTTTTTATATTTATTAATATTTTTTTAGTTTTCTTTTTCTCTTATTTTTCAGTTTTTTCCTTTTTTTTAGTTTTTTCTTTTTTAGTTTTTAGTTTTTTTTTGTTTTTTACCTTTTATTAGTTTTTTTAGTTTTTTTAGTTTTTTAGCTTTTTTAGTTTTTTTATTAGTTTTTAGTTTTTTTTAGTTTTTGCCTTTTTTTAGTTTTTTCAGTTTTTTTTAGTTTTTAGTTTTTTACCTTTTTTTAGTTTTTTTTAGTTTTTTAGCTTTTTTAGTTTTTTTTTCTTTTTAGTTTTTTTTTGTAGTTTTTACCTTTTTTAGTTTTTTTTCTTCTTTTGTATTAGTGTGAAATAATTCAGACGTCATATGCGGACAAACACGACGTCACTCGACAGACAGACAGACAGACATAACCCACAAACAACTTATTTTTATATATATTTATTCATATTTTTTTAGTTTTCTTTTTCTCTTTTATTTTTCAGTTTTTTCCTTTTTTTTAGTTTTTTTCTTTTTTAGTTTTTAGTTTTTTTTTAGTTTTTTACCTTTTTTTAGTTTTTTTTTAAGTTTTTTTAGTTTTTTAGCTTTTTTAGTTTTTTTATTAGTTTTTATTTTTTTTGTAGTTTTTGCCTTTTTTTATTTTTTTCAGTTTTTTTTTAGTTATTAGATTTTTACCTTTTTTTAGTTTTTTTTAGTTTTTTAGCTTTTTTAGTTTTTTTTTCTTTTTACTTTTTTTTGTAGTTTTTACCTTTTTTAGTTTTTTTCTTCTTTTGTATTAGTGTGAAATAATTCAGACGTCATATGTGGACAAACATGACGTCACCTGATCCACACACAGATCCACACACAGACAACTTATTTTTATATATATAGATATATATATATATATATATATATATCTATATATATAAAAATAAGTTGTCTGTGGATGGATGGATGGATGGATGTGTGGATGGATGTGTCAGGTGACGTCACCTGAAAAAACTGGATTAGGTGACGTCAAAACTGAAAAAACTAAAAAAAGGCAAAAACTACAAAAAAAAACTAAAAACTAATAAAAAAAATAAAAAAGCTAAAAAACTAAAAAAACTATAAAGGTAAAAACCAATAAAAAACTAAAAAAAAAACTGAAAAAACTAAAAAAAGGCAAAAACTACAAAAAAAAACTAAAAACTAATAAAAAAAGTAAAAAAGCTAAAAAACTAAAAAAACTAAAAAAACTAAAAAAAGGTAAAAAACTAAAAAAAATAAAAAATAAAAAAAAAACTAAAAAAAAGGAAAAAACTGAAAAATAAGCTAAAATAAAGGTAAAAACCAATAAAAAACTAAAAAAAAAAAGGAAAAAACTAATAAATGACGACACTCAAAGAGAAAGCGACCAGGACAAAAAACTAAAAAAAAAGGCAAAAACTACAAAAAAACTAAAAACTAATAAAAAAAATAAAAAAGCTAAAAAACTAAAAAAACTAAAAAAAGGTAAAAAACTAAAAAAACTAAAAACTAAAAAAAAACTAAAAAAGGTAAAAACTAAAAGAACTAAAAAAGAAAAAAATAAATGACGACACTCAAAGAGAAAGCGACCAGGACAAAAGGAATGTTCGATTAGCAATCAACAAAGCACCGGGACACAGGGAGTATAAATGACGACCAGGACACAAGTAAAAAAAAAAATTAACAAAACTAAAAAGAAGGTAAAAACTACAAAAAAACTAAAAAGAAAAAAAAACTAAAAACTAATAAAAAAACTAAAAAATCTAAAAATCTAAATAAACTAAAAAAGAAAAAAAAAGGAAAAAAATTAAGGAGAAAAACAAAACTAAAAAACGAATGTATATACAGACCGGTACACCGGGATACAAATGACGACCGGGACACAGGGAATATAAATAACGACCGGGACACAGGGACACAACTACAACGGGGACACCGGGGGAAACAGGGGGATATAAATGACGACCGGGACAAAAAAACTAAAAAGAAATAAAAACTAAAAACTAATAAAAAAAACTAAAAAATCTAAAAATCTAAATAAGCTAAAAAAGAAAAAAAAAGGAAAAAAATAAAGGAGAAAAACAAAACTAAAAAACGAATGTATATACAGACCGGGACACCGGGATACAAATGATGACCGGGACGCGGGACACAGGGAATATAAATGACGACCGGGACACAGGGACACAACTACAACGGGGACACCGGGGGAAACAGGGGGATAACCTGACAATCTATTTATATGCAAAGACAATGGGACAGCAAAGAATGTTGTATATTCGCAAGTTTTACGTAGTTAAAACCATATATATATATATATATCTATATTCACAGGTGGGACATAGGGACACAACTACAATGGCGCGTAACTATTATGGCGCGTAACGACTTACGCGCGCGGGGGGGCTTGGGGGGGGCGCGAAGCGCCCCCACCAACTAGGTGTTGGGGTGGCGCGAAGCGCCACCCCAACAGCTAGTATATATATATATATATATATATATATATATATATATATATATATATATATATATATATATATCTTCTATATATATAAAAATAAGTTGTCTGTCTGTCTGTGGATGGATCAGGTGACGTCACCTGAAAAAACTGGATCAGGTGACGTCAAAACTGAAAAAACTAAAAAAGGCAAAAACTACAAAAAAAACTAAAAACTAATAAAAAAAATAAAAAAGCTAAAAAACTAAAAAAACTAAAAAAAGGCAAAAACTGCAAAAAAAACTAAAAACTAATAAAAAAAATAAAAAAGCTAAAAAACTAAAAAAACTAAAAAAAGGCAAAAACTACAAAAAAAACTAAAAACTAATAAAAAAAATAAAAAAGCTAAAAAACTAAAAAAACTAAAAAAACTAAAAAAAAGGTAAAAAACGAAAAAAACTAAAAACTAAAAAAAACTAAAAAAAAAGGAAAAAATTGAAAAATAAGCTAAAATAAAGGTAAAAACCAATAAAAAACTAAAAAAAACTGAAAAAACCAAAAAAAGGCAAAAACTACAAAAAAAAAACTAAAAACTAATAAAAAAAGTAAAAAAGCTAAAAAACTAAAAAAACTAAAAAAACTAAAAAAAGGTAAAAAACTAAAAAAAAATAAAAAATAAAAAAAAACTAAAAAAAAGGAAAAAACTGAAAAATAAGCTAAAATAAAGGTAAAAACCAATAAAAAACTAAAAAGAAAAAAAGGAAAAAACTAAAAAAAATTTTCATCTAAAAAACTAAAAAAAAACTAAAAAAGGTAAAAACTAAAAGAACTAAAAAAGAAAAAAATAAATGACGAAACTCAAAGAGAAAGCGACCAGGACAAAAGGAATGTTCGATTAGCAATCAACAAAGCACCGGGACACAGGGAGTATAAATGACGACCAGGACATAAGTAAAAAAAAAAAACTATCTATATATATAAAAATAAGTTGTCTGTGGATCTGTGGATCGTGGATCAGGTGACGTCACCTGAAAAAACTGGATCAGGTGACGTCAAAACTGAAAAAACTAAAAAAAGGCAAAAACTACAAAAAAAAACTAAAAACTAATAAAAAAAATAAAAAAGCTAAAAAACTAAAAAAACTAAAAAAAAGGCAAAAACTACAAAAAAAACTAAAAACTAATAAAAAAGCTAAAAAACTAAAAAAACTAAAAAAAGGCAAAAACTACAAAAAAAACTAAAAACTAATAAAAAAAATAAAAAAGCTAAAAAACTAAAAAAACTAAAAAAACTAAAAAAAGGTAAAAAACTAAAAAAACTAAAAACTAAAAAAAAGGAAAAAACTGAAAAATAAGCTAAAATAAAGGTAAAAACCAATAAAAAACTAAAAAAAAAACTGAAAAAACTAAAAAAGGCAAAAACTACAAAAAAGCTAAAAACTAATAAAAAAAGTAAAAAAGCTAAAAAACTAAAAAAACTAAAAAAACTAAAAAAACTAAAAAAAGGTAAAAAACTAAAAAAAATAAAAAATAAAAAAAAATAAAAAAAAGGAAAAAACTGAAAAATAAGCTAACATAAAGGTAAAAACCAATAAAAAACTAAAAAGAAAAAAAGGAAAAAACTAAAAAAATTTTCATCTAAAAAACTAAAAAAAACTAAAAAAGGTAAAAACTAAAAGAACTAAAAAAGAAAAAAATAAATGACGACACTCAAAGAGAAAGCGACCAGGACAAAAGGAATGTTCGATTAGCAATCAACAAAGCACCGGGACACAGGGAGTATAAATGACGACCAGGACATAAGTAAAAAAAAAAATTAACAAAACTAAAAAGAAGTTAAAAACTACAAAAAAACTAAAAAGAAAAAAAAACTAAAAACTAATAAAAAAACTAAAAAATCTAAAAATCTAAATAAACTAAAAAAGAAAAAAAAAAGGAAAAAAATAAAGGAGAAAAACAAAACTAAAAAACGAATGTATATACAGACCGGTACACCGGGATACAAATGACGACCGGGACACAGGGAATATAAATGACGACCGGGACACAGGGACACAACTACAACGGGGACACCGGGGGAAACAGGGGGATATAAATGACGACCGGGACAAAAAAACTAAAAAGAAAAAAAAACTAAAAACTAATAAAAAAACTAAAAAATCTAAAAATCTAAATAAGCTAAAAAAGAAAAAAAAAGGAAAAAAATAAAGGAGAAAAACAAAACTAAAATACGAATGTATATACAGACCGGGACACCGGGATACAAATGACGACCGGGACACAGGGAATATAAATGACGACCGGGACACAGGGACACAACTACAACGGGGACACCGGGGGAAACAGGGGGATGTAAATGACGACCGGGACACCGGGACAGGGAATGGTCGATTAGCAATCACCATCAACAAAGCTCAAGGGCAATCATTAGAATCATGAGGTATAGATCTGAATACAGATTGTTTTCCCATGGACCATTATATGTTGCATGTTCAAGAGTCGGTAAACCTGACAATCTATTTATATGCAAAGACAATGGGACAGCAAAGAATGTTGTATATTCGCAAGTTTTACGTAGTTAAAACCATATATATATATATATATATATATATATATATATATATATATATATATATATATATATATATATATATATATATATATATATATATCTATATTCACAGGTGGGACATAGGGACACAACTACAATGGCGCGTAACTATTATGGCGCGTAACGACTTACGCGCGCGGGGGGGCTTGGGGGGGCGCGAAGCGCCCCCACCAACTAGGTGTTGGGGTGGCGCGAAGCGCCACCCCAACAGCTAGTATATATATATATATATATATAAATAAGTTGTCTGTGTGTGTGTGTCGAGTGACGTCATGTTTGTGTGTCGACTGACGTCATGTTTGTCGACTGACGTCATTATAAGGATTGAGCTGTATGCGTCATGAAGTTGTTTGTCGACTGACGTCATGTTTGTCAACTGATGAAATTACATGCCGGGACACCGGGACACAAATGACGACCGGGACACAGGAAATATAAATGACGACCGGGAACCTCAAAGAGAAATTACAGACTGGGACACCCGGAAACAAATCACGACCGGGACACAGGGAATATAAATGACGACCGGGACACAGGGATTGTTCGAATAGAAATTGGGGTGGCACGAAGCGCCACCCCAACAGCTAGTAGGGAATGTAAATGACGACCGGGACACTCAAAGAGAAAGCGACCAAGACACAAGGAATGTTCGATTAGCAATCACCATCAACAAAGCCCCGGGACACAAATGACGACCGGGACACAGGGAGTATAAATGACGACCAGGACACTCAAAGAGAAATTACAGACCGGGACACCGGAAAACAAATGACGACCGGGACAAAAATGATGACCGGGACACCCGGACGCAGGAAATATAAATGACGACCACGACAATCAAAGAGAAATTACAGACTGGGACACCGGGGCACAAATGACGACCGGGACACAGGGAAACAACAACAACGGGGACGCTGGGGGCACAGGAGGATATTTACATGACGACGGGGACACAGGGAATGTTCGATTAGCAATCACCATCAACAAAGCTCAAGAGCAATCATTAGAATAATGAGGTATAGATCTGAATACAGATTGTTTTTCCCATGGACAATTATATGTTGCATGTTCAAGAGTCGGTAAACCTGACAATCTATTTATATGCACAGACAATGGGACAGCCAAGAATGTTGTATATTCGCAAGTTTTACGTAGTTAAAAATATATATACATATATCAATCTATATTCACAGGTGGGACACAGGGACACAACTACAATGGCGCGTAACGAATTACGCGCGCTTATATATATATATATATATATATATATATATATATATATATATATATATATATATATATATATATATATATATATATATATATATATATATATATATATATATATATATATATATATACATATATATATATATATATATGTATATTTATATATATATATATATATATATATATATATATATATATATATATATATATATATATATATATATATATATATATATATATATATATATATATCATATATATATGTATATATATCACATATATATCATATATATATGACAGTCTATTACTCAAACATAACGAATTAAAAATCTTAACTGTTAAGATGAAATTATAGCAAGGCGACCCGGCTCAATAGTAACCGAAACTCTAAAAAATGGAATTTTGATACCGATAGTTACATAAAAAATTCGCATTTTAATGCTGGTTTGAAATGTATATCTTTCATCAAGATTAGTCTTACCTATCAAAAGTTACGAGCCTGATAAAATTTGTCTCATATTAGAAAATAGGGGAAAACACCCCCTAAAAGTCATACAATCTTAACGAAAATCACACCTTCAGATTCTGCGTATCAGAGAACCTTATTGTGGAAGTTTCAAGCTTCTATCTACAAAAATGTGGAATTTCGCATTTTTTTTTTGCCAGAAGTCAAATCACGGATGCGTGTTTATTTGTTTGTTTTTGTTTTTTTGTTTTTTCCCCAGGGGTAATCGTATCGACCCAGTGGTCCTAGAATGTCGCGAGAGGGCTCATTCTAACGGAAATTAAAAGTTCTAGTGGCCTTTTTAAGTGACCGAAAAAATTGGAGGGCACCTAGGCCCCCTCCCACGCTCATTTTTCCCCAAAGTCACCAGATCAAAATTCTGAGATAGCGATTTTATTCAGCATAGTTGAAATCTAATAATTATGTCTTTGGGGACGACTTACTCCCCCGCAGTCCCCGTGGGAGGGGTTGCAAGTTACAAACTTTGACCTTTGTTTACATATAGTAATGGTTACTGGGGAATGTACGGATGTTTTCGGGGTATTTTTTGGTTTGGGAGGGAGAGTTGAGGTGGGGGGGGGGGGGGGTAGGTGGGAAAATTTTTCCATGGAAAAACTTCTCAATTGGGAAGAGACTTTCAATGAAGGGGGCGCAGGATTTTTTAGCATTATTTAAAAAAAAAACAATGAAAAAAATAAATATGAAAAGTTTTTTTCTACTGAAAGTGAGGAGTAGCATTAAAACTTAAAGCAAGCAGAAATTATTACGTATATGAAGGGTTTACCTCCTCGTAATGCCTCGCTCTTTACGCTAAAGTATTTTAAGTAATTTCAACTATTTATTCTACGGCCTTTGTGATTCAAAGGTCATTCTTAAGGAATTGGGACAGAATTTAAGCTTTAGTGTAAAGAGCGAGGTATCGACGAGGGGTGAACCACCTTAAATACGCAATAAAACATACGAATATAGAAGTTCGTTGCGTAAGTTAATTCGTTTAATTACGTATGTTTTTTACTAATGAAAATGTTCGTAAAAAATCAAAAGTTGTAGTTGCCTTTTTAAGTAATCAAAAAATTGGAGGGCAACTAGGCTTCCTCCTTCGCTCCTTTTTCCTCAAAATCTCCCGATTAAAACTTTGAGAAAGCCATTTAGCCAAAAAAAAAATTAATATGCAAATTTCGTTTTAATTATTTATGTTCGGAGAGCCAAGATCAAAACATGCATTAATAAAAAACGTCCAGAAATTAAATAGAAAAAACTAGTTTTTTTAACTGAAAGTAAGGAGCGACATTAAAACTTAAAACGAACCGAAATTACTCCGTATATGAAAGGGGCTTTTCCTCCTCAACGCCCCGCTATTTACACTAAAGTTTTTTACTGTTTTAAGAAGTAGAGTTAAGAGGAAGAGTCAAACATTAGCGTAAAGAGCGGGGCGCTGAGGAGGAAAAGCCCCTAACATATACGGAGTAATTTCTGTTCGTTTTAAGTTTTAATGTCTCTCCTTACTTTCATTTAAAAAAACTTGTTTTTTTTATTTAATTGATATAAATGAGACTACTTGGGATCAACTCTGCTAGCATCCTGAAATGAGAAGCCCTTATCTTGGTGCTAGCAAAGAGGGACCTCAACTGTAAATCATTGGCAAGAATTAGAATATTCTCCTCTCAGATTCTTCGTATTTATTGTAGTTTCATAAAATCTAATTTACAATATGCTTCCCCCGTGTGGCGCTTTGGGCACTGGGACACAGTGTTTGATTAAGTCTAATTTTCGGTCCTCCGATATTGAGTTAAAACGCCCATCAAGGAGGGCTGTACTGCCTGTACTGAAACTAGGTAAAATTAAATTTAAGCGAGGTCAGTACGAAAAGAGTTTATTACTGGGTTTTGACGATGCGATGTATTTTTTAATGTGTAGACTATTTTCTATATTATATTTACAGTTTATTTTTATTGCTGACTAGGAAGTTACTTGGGAATTAATGAAGCAACTTAACATCAAGCAATGTGGAGCAACGTGGATGAAGCAACTTAACATCAAAGCAATGAAAACATCAATGAATTACATCAATGAATCAATGAATTAACATCAAAGCAATGATCAAAGCAACTTAATGAAGCAACTTAACATCAAGCAATGTGGAGCAACATTTGGTACAAAAGGGGTAGAGCAACCAAAACCTTATTTGCCGTTGGTGGAGAGCTAGTTCGTATGTGCAATAAATGTCCTACATCACAAACTCAAAAATACACAGGAAAGCTGTGCGCAGAAAGCTCATAATTTTTTTTGTTCTTCAAATTACATGTGAATTCAGATCATAGACTGATGAGATGGTTTTCCCTTTTTTATTGTTACACTTATTTATGCCAGTAAAACTTGTCTTTCAAGTTGCTATGAAATAATGTGTCAATTTCTACATAGTTCTGAACATCTTAATGAGATTCTGGATTCTCCTTAAAGGCTAGCCAAGAGACAGAAGGGCATTCATCATATAAAATCATATTCTTCTGCCCCAGGATGGGATAAATATATTTGCCAGAATTCGTTAGCAGGGCAATGTTACTAAAAGCAGGTTATCCGGAATAATTTATTGCGCATCAAATTAATTTACTGATTTACGCCTTCTCAAAATGAAATGGATAAAAAAGAATTAGGTTTAAGATAAATCCTGGGGTCTTCTTCTAGAGGCAGTGGTTTGTCTCTCAACAAAAAATTGGCTGCTACCTTCTTCTCGGGTAGAAGCATTTTGCTATCTGACGTAACATGGCTCATGCATGGTGGATAGGAAGAAACGCAGAGCTCCTCGTATTAAATCGATCTGTTGGATCATATAGAACAGAAATAGCAAAAACGCACTGAAACCATACAATAAACAGGGAAAGATCAAAAGTGACAATGATCTTTGGGTAGGGCGCTTATAAGATTTTTCAAGGGAATCCCTAGAAAAAATACGTTCCTCCCCTTCCAAGTGACGGAGGAGAATATAGTTTGAAAAAAAAACATATTCTTTTCATAATAGTACAAAGCCTTGAATATACCACATAATTTTAGTCCTCGAAAAATTAGGAGCCATTTTTGGTTTAATGGGTTTTCATGAGGAGAAACAGATTGCCTGAAGTCACTTTAACGAGTATTTTAAAAAAAAGTATTTTTCCTCAAATGAGAATAACGAGCACGCTAAAAGTTAAAAAAATTCTGCATATGAGGGGGGCCGCTTGTCAACTCTCCACTCTTTACGCTGAAATTTTATGGCGTTTCAGAAATACTTCTCGTTCCGATTCAACGGCCCCTGTGTTTGAGCCACCGTTCTAAAAAAAAAAGGGGGACAAAAGGCGTAAAATATAGACAGGGGAGGAGGTCAAAATTAAGCATAAGAAAGGGGATTGTGGAAAGGGCAGCACGCCTTATTTACGGAATGATTCGTGTTCGTTATAGGTTTTAATGTCGCTCTTAGCTATAGTCTGAAACAACTTTTTTAATAGCATAATCTCAGTGCTTTTTTAAAAGCATTATCAAGGTTACCCTAAATGCAAAAAAGGACATTGCCCCCTCAAATCCAACAAATTAAATCAAAACTTAACTGTTACAAAGCAATGCTTCGAGAAAAAGAGCTCATATAGCGTATTGGCTTTTCAAAATAAAATATCACAACCCATTTTAGAGTTTCGGTTTCTATTGACAAAGATTCGGTCCCACGAACTGTAGGCTCTCTTACACATCGACGGGGATACTTCTCCCCTTTCTTACATTCAAGTTTAGTATTCATGTAACAATGCTTCAAGAACGATAATCATCCCTAAAATTATCTGTAACTATAGCCTATTTACAAAATATAACCTATGTATAAAAATGTGAAATTGTAGCAGATTTTGTAGCCTATTTGTTTTTTTTTTATAAAAGTTCTTCGTATTTTGATATGACAATAAATAATATAAAACAATTTATTTAAAGCAAAGAGCTATGTGCAAAGCCTTTCAAATCCAGAATTTCCCCCTCCCCCACAAAAAATTATCTCCCCCCAGGAAAAATCTCCCGGAGTATTCCTCCCAGATAATCCTGCCATATTCGCCAGGATAATTCCAGATGATCGTTAGAAAGGAAATTTAAAATTCTTCTCATCTGTTAAAGTAAAACAAAAGATCGGGCCATGGTCGAGTGGTATTTTCTACCATTTTCTGTCGTAAAGAGACAATTTTGGCCCAAAAGGTGAGATAAAGCCATCAAATGAAAATTTCGAGACAGGCAATTGATGATGCTTGCAGGTCATAAAAATAAACGGTTAAAATATATATTTATCTTAAGCTGCATTTAACTAAGCTTATTCATTTGAGGCTGCATAAATTACATACAATTGTGGAAATAAAATCTGCAAATAAATTTGTGGTGTATAAATAACAAAAAAATGTTTTACGAAGATGATTAAGAAGAAAAATAATTACGAAAATGAATTTTTATATTTAAGAAGAAAAGTATGCAATTCCAAATTGCACCTTTTGTCAAAGCTACATTTATAATTCACTATATTAAACGATATGCTATAATCAATTCCCTATATGCGCTCAATCAACTCGTTCAATCATTTTTCTTTTGTCTTATTTGGTTTTAAAATTGGTTCGAGTGGTCTGATTTTTGCAAAATATTTTTTGTATCTCTTTTTTTAAATGCAAAACTAGATGAAATTTGGAGGTTTTGAAATTAAAATGTAATTAAAGAAATTTTTGATGCGTTTTAAAAATTTTATTTTGTGTACCCACCCCCCAACCTCCCAACAGAAATCCTGGATACGGCCCTGGTCACCTTACCTTGAATGCGAGGCAAAATTTAGATTACTTTGCACGAAGAATAATTTGGAAACAACAATAAACAATTTTTCTTGATTTTCCTACTCTTCTATGGAAATTAGAAGTTTAACATGCTTCTTCTGAATTGGCAGAGCCGAGTTGTATTCCTTTCATAAGTCATATTTCAGTCAAGTCTCCGAGTTTGCCTTCCGTTTCTATTAAGGAAATCACCAAAATTTTTGAGGGGAACCAAAGCTCATGGTACGAGCCGGCATTTCTTTTATCTTGTGCGACACCAGTTCCCACGCAAGGCATCATTGCAACCTTTGAATAAGCTGTATAATTTGTAATCAGTTGGCCGGGTCAGTTTGTTTCTTTTTTTACTTTGTTAATGCCGTAAAAATCTAATGAAATTGATGCTATACTTAAGCAAATTATTGTGAATAATGAACCGTATAATAAAGTAGTTAATATGCTAAATCAAAAATGCCAACAAACCTAAATGCTCGTAATGATCAAGCAATTATCGAAAGGCAAGTGACGGATAAGTGATCACCATAACGATAGCTCATGGCAATCATCTTTCTTTTGAAAAGTAGATATAGTAATTTGTAGCTATTAGACTAGTAGTTGAAGTGATAAACAGACGCTAGAACAGCCGACACCAAGAACAAATTTGATGATTCTTTATTCGTGTACGCTAATGGGATAATTGGGCCTACGATTATTTTTGTCATTTTTTTTTAATTTAAAAGGCACATGACAAAAATTATTTAGTCCTACCCAGTCTGAGATTAATTGGTCGGATTTCAGAATTTGTTGACGAAGGGCAAGCATTTACCTTGATTATTATTTACATTCTTATCTGGCCCATATCAACGCTGAATGACCATTTTTATTGGTCTGCACCAAATAAGCTGACGATATTCAACTACTTCCTGGTATCATTCATGTAACAAGATATACAAACAGCCGAACACTTCCTTACTTTTGCCTCAATTACTCCTCTCTCCAACCCTCTTTCAAGATTTAGCATAGATCTTAGCCATTTTTTATTTTCAAAAAATTCTAGTGGCTCTCCTTCTATGGTGATTTGAGTCAAGTGTGACTGGTTTGTCATAGTCTCATCTTTTCTGGCTCATGGACTCTTCGGCTAAGGTGTTTTTTAAACATCCATCACTTGATCTACAGGTATTTAAGGTCCTCCAGTCGGACAGTTCAATTTAATCATTCTATCGGCACTGCCAAGATCGCGTATTAGAATAGGAGTATCACTTATTTGATCAGCAGCGACTCTTGGTTAGCTATTACAATTATGGTCAGAACACAGCTTAGATATACAATACACTTTAGAAAGCTCCTGTCTTGCCCATGAGAAGCTTTTGGTACAGAGCTCTGAATTCTACGCCTCCTAGATCGTACTACATCACCATAGGCGGGAACGCAATTTTGTTTTGTTTGTCCAACTGCTCCGATCTTTTAGATCCAGACTGCCAGTTTCCTGTCTCCAGCCGCTAGTATCGCTACCGCTGACTGTGACCCAAAAATAAATCGAGTTTTCATAACTGTATTGTATATCTAAGCTGTGAGTCAGAACCTATTTTAACAACAGGTTAAAAACCCGGATTGGAACCAGGGTTGCCACTAGACCAAAAAATTTCATAACGTCCAAACTCTTTAAACGTAACTTTTTCGTAAATTTTGAAAAAGTCTCTTTCAAGGCAGGGTGAAGTTAAAAGGGGGGGGGGGGTGAAAAAAAATTTCATCCTAATTTAAAAGGTACCTTTTTTCTATCTTAATTAAGAACTTTGAAAACCACTCCTCCTCCTTTCTAGATATTAATGATTTGGAACCTTTTTCGCTTTTGCATCAAATAAATCAATAAAAAATCAAGTTGATTCGGGTGCAACTCAGCCTTTTTCTCGAGTAATTTTGAATGACACTTTGTTTTCACGCAAGAAAATTAAATAAAACATAAAATTGATCTTCTTTCACCTTAAAAAAAAAAAAAAAAAAATCCTCGAGAATGTGGAGGGATGAAACTGATTATGCATAGTGTGCATTTGCTCAAGTTCTGAAAAGGTGTGCCTTAATTTTTTTTCACTTGTAATTGATTTGGATGTAATTTAGGATACTTCGAAGAAAATAACAAGCAAAGATTACATTTTATTTAGCAAAATCTAGACAAACAACTCAAAGAGATAATCGTTTAGGGCTTATATAAAACTTACTTTTTATTCAGATATAAGACATAAGATATTAGATACTTCTACTGCGAGATAAACATAATCAATTTAGGAAAATAGTTAACTTGGAAGTTTACTTTTTCCACTTCCTTGCTTTCCTTACAAGGGTATCCTAGATTTCTAAGGAGCTTGGTCGGGAATTGCTATTCTGACATACATAAGATCAGAAACAGTCTTCGGATTGAGTCTATTGTGTAGTGGGGTCTTTATCATTTTTAACTCAAAAGTTAATTTTTGATACAAGTGAATGTTAAATTTGGATTCAGGATGCAATTTTGACTTAAGAGGTAAGTTTGAACTCTACTCCCCCCCTAATTTACAAATATGTACCCTGAATTGGTATATATAGGGGTGGGGTAAAGTTTATTTCCGACTCAAACACATGTTAAATTTAGATTCAGGATGGAATTCTAACTATAGAGGTCTAACTAAACTGAGTCTACTGTGTCCTGCGTGTCCCCATGTGGCAATAGGGGAACGCCCTATAGATATGTAGGGTACCTCCATAGGTGGCACAGACCAAGGGGAAGCCTTGACCCTGGGGTCCATAGTAGAAACTGGGATACCCTCGTCCGGGGCCATAAATACAGGTGAAGGAGGAAGAAGGCCCCTCAAATGAACACTCAACAGGGCCCACCGGCGTATCCAAGCATCCCATGAGTTACAAACCTTCTCCCAGTAACAGGTTAAATTGCATGATAACGAAGAACACCATCGTGGGAGGATCCTCTTTAGGAGGACAACTGCGGAACAGCATAAGATCCAGATCTATGGACAAAGGCCTCTGCAATGGGCTGCCAACTCTATTCCCATTTGAGGAGTGGCGCCCCTCAAAGAAATTATAGCCTAGTAGCGACACAGCATTCGTAAGGGATTCTGATTAATGGCTAATTCTTCTGGGCTTGATCTGTTTTGACGGATGTTTGTGGGCTGAAAAACCTCTGCCTCCCCGTAGTAGTATAAAATTTGCAGGCATGAATGTATAATGAGTCAGAGGTAATAGGCTTGAGACCGTCTATGCAGGATTTCGACTCTTAATGATAGAAGAGCATCGCCAAGTGCTGAAAACCATGAAGTGACAAGATGGACCCTAGATTGCACCAAGCCTCCATTCATACTGGAGGTTCCAGAGACTTCTTGCTGTCCGGTTCTAAGCCGGCTTTGTGGACTTGAGAAGATATGTTGATCCCCGTTCTGCACTGGTATCGGGGATCATTGCTTTTTCTGAGGCCAAAATAATTTCAATGATTTAAAGAACATGAAAATTGGAACTTGGAATGTTACGACATTAAAAAGAGACTATAGTATTGACAATTTGATTGACAAATTCAGACGATTCGAACTGGACTTATTAGGAGTTACAGAAAGTCGTGTCCCAGGGGTAGAAAGCATGAAATTAGGTGATATAGAATTTGTTTACTCAGACAGGAAGAATGGGTTACATAGATAGGGAGTAGGGCTCAGGGTGAACAAGGAAGTTGCTAAGTCTTGTTTAGGCTGGGAAGGTGTTGATAACAGAATACTAATTGCTCATTTTATGACTAAAAAGTTCAGGGTATCAGCTATAGTAGTATATGCCCCTATTGAACCGACTGATGGAGATACTAGTGACCAAGATGAATTTTACTTACAGTTGAAGGAGCAAAAAGACAGGGTCCCAGGTAGAAATATGGTATTTTTACTAGGAGATTTCAACACCCAGGTCGGTAGAAATAGGGATAAATGGTATCCTAGCCTAGGTAAATTTGGTGTAAGAAAACAATAAAGGCTACAGAGTTTTGCAATTTTATAGTTATAACAATCTAGTTATAACCAATACGGTGTTTGGTCATAAAATGGCCCATAAGTTGACATGGTACTCACCTGATAGCAAGACAGCAAACCTTATAGGTTATGTTATAGAAAACCGAAGACTGGCAGGATCAATACAAGAATGTAGGTAGACTCCAGGATAAGAATTTGAGAGAAACTTTCTAGGAACAATTGCTAATTGTTTGCTAAACTTTAGAGTTTAAAATTTGACAATATAGAAGATAGTTGGAATAATTTTAGAAAAATAAATTGTGAAGTCGCTGATGGTGTCTTAGGGAAGAAAGTTAAGACTGCGGAATATTAGGAATATTAGTGAAAAAACTTTATGTTTAATTGAGAGAAGAAGGGGTTTGTAAAAGAATTTTCTGAGCGACAGATCATATGAAAACAAAACGAATATAAAGGAAGTAGAGAAAGCATTAAAATATGAACTAGGATGTGTGAAGTGGAAGCCATGGATAAAATTGCCGAGGATCTGGAAGATGCATATAGACGGCATAATGGTAAAATGTTGTACTGGTATGTTAATAAATTGAGAGGGAATAGTTGGTCCGGACTTGTCCCAGTTAAAGATAGGAACAGGGCAACAATTAGTGATAAGGAAAGAGTTAAAGAGAGATGGGTGGAACATTCTGAGAATGTGCTAAACCGAGAAACAATTACAGGAAAAGATATAAAGGAAAATGAAAAAGTTGGATATGAAGGAAGATTTGTTTTGTGAGATATAAAGGAAAATGAAAAAGTTGAATATGAAGGAAGATTTGTTTTGTGAGGAAGAATTAGCGACAGTACTAAAAGGATTAAAAAATAATAAGGCTCCAGATGATGATTGTGTGGTAAATGAGTTTCTTTAATATGGTGGCTCCGTGGTTACAAATAAGTTATTGAAGATTATGAATATGATTTTTAAAAAAGAGGAAGTACCTAACGATTTTTGAAAAATCGTATAAGAAAGGTGATAAGAATGAGTGCGTAATTATGAAAATTAAATTATAAAATAATATTTGAAAATTAATGTTAAGAAGGCTAAGATTGATCAGGTGAGCCGCTTCACTTACCTTGGTAGTATTAATAGCAAACCTTCCCTTTATACAGGAGGTCCCACGAATTTCTTGCTGTCCGGTTCTAAGTCGGCTTAAGCGCTTCGGTATAAATTCGAGAAGATGCGTTGGTCCCAGTCCTGCATTGGCATTCGGGACAATTGCTTTTCCTGAGGCCAAAATCATCTCAATGATTTAAAAAACATGAAAATTGGAACTTGGAATGTTTTGAATGTACAAAAAAACTATCGCATCGAAATTTTGACGGACGAATTGAGACGATTCAAAATGAACTTATTATGAATTTCAGAAACTCATATTCAAGGGATAGGAAGCATGAGATTAGGTGATATAGAATTTGTTCACACAGGCAGAAAGGAGAGGGTACAAAGACAAGGAGTAGGGCTCACGATGAATAAGGAAGCTGCTAAGTCTTGTTTAGGCTGGGAAGGTATTAATAATGGTATTAATAAATCACTCATTTTATGACTAAAAAGCTGAAGGTATCAGTTACAGTAGTATATTCCCATGTAGAGCCGATTGACGGAGATACTCGTGATTCAGATGAATTTTACTTACGCTCGCAGAAGCAAATAGACAGGGTCCCAGGTAGAAACATGGCGCTTTTATTAGATTTTAACGCCCATGTCAGTAGAAATAGAGATAGATGGTAACCTAGCCTAGGTAAATTTGGTGTAGGAAAAGAAATTAGGTATGATTAGGGTGTTCGTCACCATCCAATCTATAGCATAACTGAGAAAGATCGAGACAGTGGGCAACCCTCTTTGACTTTGTATTACAAAGTCAATCTTGAGGCATCATCGCCCGCCACATACATATATGTCCCTTCACCATTATAATCACTTTTCAGGATTACAACAACTTGACACAGTGTTTCAACCTCATTGTTCATAACGGTTCTTCCTTCTAATTGCCAAAAACAACCTTGTCACCTTTTCTGCTATGTAGCAAGAGTACGAACTCCTTTCAATTGTTTGCAAATATCGTTGTTTGATCCTTAAGAAGACCATGAAGCTTTTCAGCACTGAAGCTTTTTAATTATCCTGATGGTCATCAGCACTTGAAAAACATTGGACAGATTGGGCGATTAGAGTTGACATTATATTAATCACGTGAGGATACTACTAAAAGCTGGTAGAATCTGAAAATGGTTAGTGATACTTTAAAGCTCTTGAAAGTGTTCCCTCCAACGTTTAGCACGTTCTCTATTTTTTCAAAAAACAAAGCCTTATTTTTTTATTCTTATTTTTAATGATTCAGATGGTCCAGATGTTCTGCCAGTTGATATCTCAAGTCACTGGTGCAAGCCTCATTAGCACTAATCCTGGTCATGACCTTTTGCATGTTTTCCAGCTTTGTAAACTGTTTTTCGAGGCTCCTTTTAGGCTATTAAATAAAAAAAACAAGTTTTTTCAACTGAAAGTAAGGAGTGACATCAAAACTTAAAACGTACAGAAATTACTTCGTATATGAAAGAGGCTGCTTCCTCATCAACGCCCCGCTCTTTACGCTAAAGTTTGACTCTTTCTCTCAATTCTTCTTTCTAAAACAGTAAAAAACTTTTGAATCAATGCATGTTTTGATTTTGGCTCTCCGCAGAGGAATAATCAAAACGAAATTTGCATATTTTTTTTTGGCTCAATGGCTTTCTCATAATTTTGATCGAATGATTTTGAGAAAAAAAGAGCGGGGGACGAAGCCTAGTTGCCCCCCGATTTTTTGGTTAATTAAAAAGGCAACTAGAACTTTTAATTTTTTACGAATCTTTTTATTGGTAATAGATTTACGTAACTTATAAATTAGCTTACGTAAAGAACTTTTGTATTCTCATGTTTTTATTACATATATGAGGGGATTCGCCCCATCGTCAGTACCTCGCTCTTTACACTAAAGCTTAAATTTTATCCCAATTCATTAAGAATGAACCCCTGAATCACAAAAGCCGTAGAATAAGTAGTTGAAATTACCGAAAATACTTTAGCGTAAAGAGCGAGGTATTAGAAGGAGGTGAGCCCCTCATATGGGTAATAATTTCTGTTTGTTTTAAGTTTTATTGCTGTTCCTTACTTCCAGCTGAAAAAGCTTTTTCACTTTTATTTTTTAATTGTTTTTTTTTTTTAAATAATGCTAGTAAATCCTGCTCTCCCTTCATGGAAATTTTCTTCTCCCATTACAAATTCTCGAAGGAAAGTTCCCCCAGCATATCCCCCTCTTCTCAACCCCTCCCCCAAACCAAAAAAATCCTCCTGAAAACGCCTGTATACTTCCCAATAACCATTACTATATGTAAGCACAGGTCAAAGTTTGTAACTTGTTGCCCCTCCCACGGGGACTGTGGGGGAGTAAGTCGTCCCCAAAGACATAATTATAAGGTTTTTCGACTACACTGAATAAAATGGCTATCTCAGAATTTTGATCCGTTGACTTTGGGAAAATAATTAGCGTGGGAGGGGGCCTAGGTGCCCTCCAATTTTTTTGGTCACTTAAAAAGGGCACTAGAACTTTTCATTTCCGTTAGAATGAGCCCTTTTGCAACATTCTAGGACAACTGGGTCGATACGATCACCCCTGGGAAAAAAAAAAACAAACAAAAAAACAAAAAAAAACAATAGATAGGAGCTTGAAACTTCTACAGTAGGGTTCTCTGATACGCTGAATCTGATGGTGTGATTTTCGTTAAGATTCTATGACTTCTAGGGGGCGTTTCCCCCTATTTTCTAAAATAACGCAAATTTTCTCAGGCTCGTAACTTTTGATGGGTAAGACTAAACTTGATGAAACTTATATATTTAAAACCAGCATTAAAATGCGATTCTTTTGATGTAGCTATTGGTATCAAAATTCCATTTTTTAGAGTTTTGGTTACTATTGAGCCGGGTCGCTCCTTACTACAGTTCGTTACCACGAACTGTTTGATAATAATAAAAAAAATATCAATCGGCTCTATGATGTCATCCGACATCCGTATCTTCCTTTTGGGTTTCATAGCCCCAAACATTTCATTTTGACGAGTCAAAGGGATTTGCTGGCTTTAGGGTTCTACGGAAGCTTAAGTGGTGATAAAACCTACAAACAAAAAGGTTGTAAGCGAGTATATTTCCGACTTACACAGTCCGAATCACTCTTAAGGATCAGTTCAGGGTAATTTAGGCAAAAACTTCGTCATGTCTTCAGTTTACTCTGGGTCTCCGAAGCATATAAAGAAAAAGTAAAATTGAAGTGACACCATTTGGAAATTTAACATGCCTTCGCTCGTGACAAGCCCTTAACAATCAGGGAGCGGTGATAGACCTAGACAAAGGACTAATCTAAGATGGAGGGTTAGCAGGAGAAATTAAAATAAATAATCACACCAAACACAAGGATAACAGATATTGCAGCTATAGATAAATAAACGAATCCTTATGAAGAATCAAGTCAAACTTAAAACGAACAGAAATTAACAAAAAGAAGAGTATACCTCTCACCCCCTAAACCTTCTAAAGGTGAGAGCGCCATTTGCACTTCACTGAAAGCAAAATAAATTTTGAACATTTCCTTTTATATTAAAATAGTGAAAGATCGTTGCCGATCGTAAAAAGGCTTAGTTTAATCGTTTACTGAACGATTAAAAGTTTTCCAATTCTTGAATCTGAGCTTCAAACGTTCAAGGAAAAATTGTCGGTCTTTTCTTGGACGATTCAATATTAAGGGACAAAAACATTTTTTCGCTTTTCTAAATTGAATTCCGCTGTCCGTCTGGAAAGATTAAGTCCTGAAAGACTTAATTCGACTCCACCAGTAATCTCCAAGATACTACAGAAGTATGCCCGGGCCAATATATTTTCTTGGAGATGATACTACCACACAGTTTTTGACCCCTAAATCCCCTTGCTCTGGACAAAAATATTAAGCTCCCTTGCTAACTCCCAATCAAACAGTTCGTGCTAACGAACTGTAGTAAGGAGCGACCCGGCTCAATAGTAACAGAAACTCTAAAAAATGGAATTTTGATACCAATACCTACATCAAAAGAATCGCATTTTAATGCTGATTTTAAATATATAAGTTTCATCAAGTTTAGTCTTACCCATCAAAAGTTACGAGCCTGAGAAAATTTGCGTTATTTTAGAAAATAGGGGGAAACGCCCCCTAGAAGTCATAGAATCTTAACGAAAATCACACCATCAGATCCAGCGTATCAGAGAACCCTACTGTAGAAGTTTCAAGCTCCTATCTACAAAAATGTGGAATTTTGTATTTTTTGCCAGAAAGCAGATCACGGATGCGTGTTTATTTGTTTTTTTGTTTTTTTGTTTTGTTTTTTTTCCTTTTCCCAGGGGTGATCGTATCGACCCAGTTGTCCTAGAATGTTGCAAGAGGGCTCATTCTAACGGAAATAAAAAGTTCTAGTGCCCTTTTTAAGTGACCAAAAAAATTGGAGGGCACCTAGGCCCCCTCCCACGCTAATTATTTTACCAAAGTCAACAGATCAAAATTCTGAGATAGCCATTTTATTCAGGGTAGTCGAAAAACCTTATAACTATGTCTTTAGGGACGACTTACTCCCCCACAGTCCCCATGGGAGGGGCAACAAGTTACAAACTTTGACCAATGCTTACATATAGTAATGGTTATTGGGAAGTGTACAGGCGTTTTCAGGAGGATTTTTTTGGTTAGGGGAGGGGTTGAGAAGAGGGGGATATGCTGGGGGAACTTTCCATCGATAATTTGTCATGGGGGATGAAAATCTCCATGAAGGGAGCGTAGGATTTACTAGCATTATTTAAAAACACAATGAAAAAATAAATATGAAAAAGTACTTTCAGCTGGAAGTAAGGAACAGCATTAAAACTTAAAACAAACAGAAATTATTACCCATTTGAGGGGCTCACCTCCTCCTAATACCTCGCTCTTTACGTTAAAGTATTTTTAGTAATTTCAACTATTTATTCTACGGCTTTTGTGATTCTGGGGTCATTCGTAATGAATTGGGACAAAATTTAAGCTTTAGTGTAAAGAGCGAGGATCTGACAAGGGGGCGAACCCCCTCATATATGTAATAAAAATATGAGAATACAAAAGTTCTTTACGTAAGCTAATTTATAAGTTACGTAAATCTCTTACTAATAAAAATATTCGTAAAAAATTAAAAGTTCTAGTTGCCTTTTTAATTAACCAAAAAAATCGGAGGGCAACTAGGCTTCCTCCCCCGCTCTTTTTTTCTCAAAATCATTCGATCAAAACTATGAGAAAGCCATTTAGCCAAAAAAAAAAAAAAAATGCAAATTTCGTTTTAATTATTCCTCTGCGGAGAGCCAAAATCAAAACATGCATTGATTCAAAAACGTTCAGAAATTAAATAAAAAAAAACAAGTTTTTTTAACTGAAAGTAAGGAGCGACATTAAAACTTAAAACGAACAGAAATTACTTTGTATATGAAAGAGGCTGCTTCCTCATCAACGCCCCGCTCTTTACGCTAAAGTTTTTTATTGTTTTAAAAAGAAGATTTGATAGACAGAGTCAAACTTTAGCGTAAAGAGCGGGGCGTTGATGAGGAAGCAGCCTCTTTCATATACGAAGTAATTTCTGTTCGTTTTAAGTTTTAATGTCGTTCCTTACTTTCAGTTAAAAAAACTTGTTTTTTTTTTTATTTAATAATTTGAAAGATTCAGCTCTATCTCCCCTTGTCATCCCATGTATGTTCTAGATATAATATTTTGATAACCTTGACCCATAGTTTCTTTCACTTTCACTCTGTCGTCCCCCAAAACAAAATGAAATGTCGACTTGGCCCTCCAGCACCTGGAAAATTTACAACTCTTATCCCCAAGCTGTTTCTGAGACAGCCTGGGTACACCTTCCTGATGCAAAATACGGTAAAAAATTCGCATGCAATTTCTCTGGAAAACATATAGCAAATCTTCCTCCGTTTTTTGGAGGGCCCATACTTCAGAACCATACTTAAAAAATGCCATCACTGAAGCTTCCAATATTCTAATCTTTAGTTTTCAGACTTATCTTCTTATTCTTCCAAATATTTCAAATGTGAAATAATATCTTGAGCCTTGGCTATTCTACTTTTAATATTCTCACTGCACCCACTGTCTTGGCAAATAATACTACCTAGGTAAGTGAAATTGTCCACCTGATCAATTATTTGTTACCCCACGTCATCTTTTCATCTTCACTTATTCTTAGCCTTAGTGACTTAGTTATCCTAGTATTTTCAAACCTTTTTCTAGCACCCTGAACCGGCAAAACCTATAAAAACTCATTTATTTTGCTCAAACTTTTGTCTAGGATGCTTAGACTATCAGCATAATCTAAGTCCAGGGAAGTTTGACTACCATTTGTTTCTATGTCCTCCCATTACTTTTGTTGTGCTCCTTAAAACAAAAATTATTAAAATAATCCAAATAAATGAGGATAGAACACAATCCTGATTAACTCTTAATTTAATACGAAACCAGCAACGAACCTTGTTTCATACCTTAACCGCGGCAGCATTATTCTCGTATACAGTGCTAATCACATTAATGTATTTGTCCGGTATACCATATAACAATAAAACCTTCGTCAAGGCTCTTCTAGCAGTTGAATCAAACACTTGTTCATAACCTATAGAACCATAAAACTAAGGTGTTTGATGACTCAGACACTTCCCAATTATTAATCCAGGAGTGAAAATTTAGTCGACACATCTTCTACCCTTCCAAACAAACAATTCAAACACTAAAAAAAAAAAAAAAAAAAAAAAACAAATAAAGACGCATTCGTGATCTGCCTTCTGGGAAAAAAAATACGAAATTCGTCATTTTTGTAGAAAGAAGCTCGTAACTTCTATAGCAGGGTTTTCTAATATGTTCAATCTGATGGTGTGGTTTTTGTTAAGATTCCATGACTTTTAGGGGTTTTTTCCGCTCATCCATGTCAGTAAGCGCCCCCACCAACTACGTGTTGGGGTGGCGCGAAGCGCCACTCCAACAGCCAGTATATATATATATATATATATATATATATATATATATATATATATATATATATATATATATATATATATATATATATATATATATATATATATATATATATATATATATATATATATATATATATATATATATATATGTGTATATATATATATATATATATATATATATATATATATATATATATATATATATATATATATATATATATATATATATATATATATATATACTAGCTGTTGGGGTAGTCTATATGTCAATAGTCTACACGTTAAAAACTACATCTCATCGTCAACGCCCAGTAATGAGCTTTTTTCGCACTGACCTCGCTTAAATTTAATTCGGCTTGAAAACATTTACCTTTTTTATTTTTTTTTATTTTTATTTCTTTTAGTTTTCTTTTTTCCTTTATTTTTCAGTTTTTTCCTTTTTTTAGTTTTTTTCTTTTTCAGTTTATAGTTTTTTTTTAGTTTTTTTTTAAAGCCAAGGTTCGAACCTGGAACCTGTCGGACCTAGAACCTGGAACACAACGCTTAACCAACTCAGCTACTTCGGCTTGAATACATTCGTTTTTGAATTGGTATATGATGAAATAATTCAGACGTCATATGCGGACAGACAGACAAACAACTATATATATATATATATATATATATATATATATATATATATATATATATATATATATATATATATATATATATATATATATATATATATATATATATATATATATATATTTAGGACCAGGTGCCCAGCAGCTTCGCCGGGCTTAAATCAAAATCTTATACTCTTTGTGTTCAGATAATGCTATATTCTTTTATGGGATTTTTTTTTTTTTTTTTAAGAATTAACGACGCTTCTTGACTACTAAGGTCCTTGCGTCGGCCCTGCAGTGCATTCCTGCAGCGTGATTCGATCTCTGGGTCCCGTATTACCAAGCTAAGGTCAAATCCACTGCGCCACCACAGGACGCTTCTTTTATGGGATTTTTGACTAGATACCCATATTCTAATATGTTGCAGAGTAACAATTTTCGAATACCCGTGCTGAGAAATCTAGCAAAGTCAGTTCAGTTTTTTTTTCTCTCTTTTTTATTAATATGGTCAAATCATGCGGTTTTATGTTGCAATTAACAGTAAAAATGAATTTTTACTCTTTTATTTTTACAGATAATTGAAGAAGCAATTGTTGTTATTCGGAAATTCATTTACTGTGTATGAATTGCGTGCGAAAATGATTTAGAAAACCAGGAAAGAAAAATTATGGGAATTCATTATGCAGCTTACTAACCACATGGACATGCTTCGAGGCATTGACTTTACAGGATTTCCTAGCTCGAGCCAAGGGTGGACACACTATAAGGGATTTTGGGGCCAAGGATCACTTTCGAAAATTTGGATTTTTTCGATAACTAAAAACTTTTTTCTCAGGTTTGATCATATTAAGTCAGCAGTTGTGGAATCTCGGTATAGGGTTCAATCAAACGGAACTTAAAATTTTAATTGTCGTTTCTAAGTAAAGATGAAATGACACTTCAGCGAAACAGTGGGTTTTACAGTTTTGCGGCGCAGAACAACACTAATGACGGGAAGAAAACCAAAATACAATCGAGTAGAAATTGCCAGATAGTCAACTAATACAAAATTAGCCCAAGACTATCTATTAAGTTTGTAATACCATGTGGTGGTGCACTAGTCCGTAAACAAGAAAAATATCTGTCAAAGAACCTTCTAATAAAACCGTTAGAATTATGGCTCAAAAAATAACTTTTGAGATTTCAAAGCTCTCCCTCCTCCTCCAAAGAAATTTTCATAGAGTTAACAATTTGTGAGGGTGAGAGGAATATTTGATGCATGGAATTATTTTGGCGAGCTTCAAAATTAAAAAGACAATAGTGTCGAGCAAATATTGCTATTAAAATACCTTCACATAAAGTATATTATAAATTCAAATTTCAGACCTTTTTGTAAAAGAACATCCAATGTAAATTATGAGATTTTTCTCATAATTTACATAATTACATCATAATCTACAATGTAATGAGATTTTTCAAGAATTCTTCTAAAAATATGCTTCAGTAGAATCTGGCGTAGTCCCCCCAAACAATTCCTCTCTAGAAAATTCTCTTCACATGTAAAACTGAGCCATCAAAGAGAGATTAAGACAAATAAAAAAAAACATGAAAAAAGTAGCGATTCTGCAATATTCCATAACACATTTATAATATATGGTGTAGAACCGAACACTTTGTGGTAACACAGTAGAAAGGAGTAGTAAATAGTTAGTGTTAAGTAAGGAGCGATTCGGACCTTACTAAAAAAAGGAATTTCGATAACAATTAATACACCAAGAGAATTTTCCTTTCATGCTGATTCCAAATATATAAAGTTCAATAAGTTGAATGTTACACATCAAACGCTATGAGCTTAAGAAAATTTGCCTAAATTTGAAAAAATGGGGAAAATACCCTCAAAAAGCCAGAGATATCACAAAAACCACACCATTAGATTGGTTAATCTACAAAAAGGTGGAATTTTGGCAATTTTTCCTAGAAGAAAAAATCAATGATGTGTGATTATTTGTTTTTCCCCCAAGGATGATCGTATCGATCTGATGGTCCTAGAAGATTGGAAGAGGACTCATTCGAACTAAAAGTTCTCAGGCCCACTTAAAGCTGTTAAAAAGTTTGTGCCACTGGAAAGTCGCATTTGCTCCCATTTTATGGCACCAGATTACGATTTTGACCAATAAAAAACAAAGTTGCAGTCGATTAAAAATACTGGGATAGCCCCTCGTTTAAAAAGTATAAAAAATAAATATACACTAGCTGTTGGGGTGGCGCTTCGTGCCACCCCAACACCTAGTTGGTGGGGCGCTTCGCGCAACCCCAACCCCCCCCCCCGTGCGCGTAAGTCGTTACGCGCCATATTAGTTACGCGCCATTGTAGTTGTGTCCCTGTGTCCCACCTGTGAATATAGAAAGATTTATATATGTGTTTCAAATTAAGTAAAAATTGCGAATATGCAACATTTTTGGCTTTCCCACTACTGGGAGCTTTCCGTTTCCAATTGCCAGCAATTGATCTGAAAATGTTTGATCGTTTTGCAATCGGGCACGCATATTTGTAGTTAATTTTAATATTTTTACGCGTGCCCATAAATTAGAATTTTTCAGGCAAGCATTCATTTCGTCTGCAGGAGTTAAACTACGTAAAAATTGCGAATATACAACATTCTTGGCTTTCCCATTGTCTGTGCATATACAAAGCCGTATGTACTAATAATGACGTCATATGCAAACGCTCTTTTTACAAACAAACAAACATGCATACACACAACTCGTTTTTATATAGATAGATAGATAGATGGATACAATACAAATTAACTGCGTAAAACTTGCGAATATACAACATTCTTCGCTGTCCAATTGTCGCTGCATATAAATAGATTGTCAGGTTTACCGACCCTCGAACATGCAACGTACAAATGTCCATGGGAAAAACAATCAGTATTAAGATCTATACCACATTTTTCTAATGATTGACCTTGAGCTTTGTTAATGGTGATTGCAAATGCTAATCGAATCGGGAATTGCAATCTTTTAAATTGAAAACGCAGATTCGTTGGAATCATAGGAATGCGAGGAATAAGAACAGCCTCACCTTCAAAAGGCCCTGTCAAGATTGTGGCCTCTATTAGGTTTTCCATTGTTTTTTTTTACGGCAAGTCGCGTGCCATTGCAAAGCTTTGGTGGGTTGATATTTCTTAAAAGTATTATTGGTACGCCTATTTTTAGTTGTAGCACGTGTGGTGGAAACCCTGAAAGATCTATGGAATTTAAAAATTCAGATGGATAATTAACCGCTTCATTTGGTTCCAAAACTGTGTCGACTGACTTGTAAAGGACTGCGTGGTCTCGATTCTTGGTCAAAACAATATTGTTGATTTCGTGGACGTCTATATTTTTGGGTGCGAGAATCGCTCTTTCACTTAGCCATTTATTATTTTTATAATTTTTTAGAATATTCGGAAATACTTTTTCAATCAATTCATTTTTGGACGTCACTAAATTACAGAAATCAGCAGGTAGTTGTATACGTCCTGAAATTGAGTCTATCGTATCATAAATGTCTTTTTGTTCCGACGTTAACTTGGAAATGTTATTTTGTACATACGACAATAGATCACTCGTACTGTAACTTTGTTCACGATCCAATTCTACACATGTCGAAACAGCAGCGATACGGTTAGGTGAAGGCATTCCCAAATCCTGAAGAGGTTTGTTTGCCATACGTACGCACAAATCTTCTATAATAACTAAAGTGTAGTTATAAATTTCTGATGTAAAATCAAAAGTCATATCTGACGTCTCTAACTGTTTTCGATGGAGTATATCTTCGGACATTTTTGACTTATATTTTCCCCATAACTCTGTAGGAGCTGATGGAGAGCAAGTTGTTAAAATGATACCAAACAATGCACGAATTTGACTTGGGGTTGACGTTTCGCACGCGTCATTGATGTAGTTATCCCAGTGTTGGTCATTCTCCAATAAATTCAGAGCTTGGCATGCACTACGGTAAGTGTCATGTATAGTACCATTTACAGTTCTCAAATACTCAAAGGATGTCGGACCGGGTACATTCACCAAAAGCAGGCGTAGAAAGAAGCATTCATGTTGATTGGGGTGAACGGTGTAGAGTCTTCCTATCGTGGTATCTTTGAAGATGGTAGGCTGGCCGTCGACTGACTTACCCTGTTTTCGACGTTCAAATACTTTATTTTTAGTATTCCACGTGTAATACGAAGGCACTTCAGTATACAGCAGTTTTTTTGCAAAAGAATCATTTTTGCAAAGCGAAAAAAAGCTGTTAATTTTGTATCCGGTGGATTCAGGGCTCTGTTTTTGATAATAATGGGGAATATGGAACAACCCACTGGTTATCTACTTCGATGGTGGTACCGTTGCCATTGTAGGTTCTTCAGTCATTTTACAATTAGAAATTTCTCTTTCAACGGTCTTCTTACAATTAAAAATTTGTCTTTGAACAATATTCTTAAATACCTGTGTCCTGGTCGTCATTTATATTCCCTGTGTCCCGGTCGTCATTTGTGTCCCGGTATCCCAGTCTGTAATTTCTCTTTGAGTGTCCCGGTCGTTATTTATATTCCCTCTGTCCCGGTCGTCATTTGTGTCCCGGTCTGTAATTTCTCTTTGAGTGTTTTTTCTTTTTAGTATTTTTTAGTTTTTTACATTTTTTCTTTTTTCAGTTTTCTTTTTCTTCTTTATTTTTCAGCTTCACTATGAAATACATATCGCCGAACCTTTGTTTTTTTAACTAAAATCTGGTAGGCATTGATGACCTTATCCAAGTCAAAATCCCAAACCCAATCATCATCGCTATCATTTTCAGTTTTGATATGTTTTGACTCTCGCTGTCCAGGTGGATCTTCATCTAACTGCGCGGTTTTGCGTTCTTTAGCCTCAAGCCTGTTTCCTTGCTGTTCTTTTGATTCCTCGGCACGCTTTCTTTTCTGACTTTCTCTATCAGCAGCAAATTTTTTGGCATAGACTCTTTGAGCATCTTCATCGGCTTTTGCCATTGTAAGTTCATCAGTCATTTTAAACTTAAACATTAATAGATTTCTACGTGAACATATATGTCTTAAATATCTTTAATGACGTCACCGTCATAGCAAAAATGACGACAACTAACTTCATGACGTCAGTCGACACAGAAACAAAACGTCACCTGACAGACAGACACACAGACAGACAACTTATTTATATATATATATAGATTGAGCTTCCCAGTTGCGGAGAAAGTAATATCAAACGGTTGAACATTCGTTCTTGAAAGTCACGTAATCCATACAAGTAGGCCAAAAGGTACTTTCGGAAAACTGTCCGATGAACACCAAGTGAACGATACCTAATATTATTTTTGTGAACGGGATTCGATGAATTTTTGAAATCTTTCTTTACTTAAACTATTACTTGCTTATTTGGAATAAGCAGCTCTGTCACTTTTAAATTTGTTTGGTTCTGAGAGCATGGCTCCTTATTTTTCAAGTTAAATTAGAAACAAAATGCCCCTTAAGATAGGAAAGAGCGGGGCTAGTTGAGAAGGGCTAGTTGATACAAAAATTATTCAAAATCGAAACGCATGCGTAGCCTCAAGCGGGCCATTGAAAACCAGTCACGGTACAGCGACGCACCTTCATAGGTAGTTCCAGATTTATGAAACAGTTAGTTACTGCTTGATGGAAAACTTGGGATTTCACAAAATGAAAAATAATATTTTTATATCGTGTTTGAGGGAAAAAGAAGTGCTACTTTTGACGGAACCCCTCAAATACTATCTCACTTTATTTAGCGTGTAATTTAATTTAGATATGATTAAATAAGCTATTATAGTTTTGATATTATGTTAGTTTACATAGCACGAGGTCACTGGAGGCAAGTGGCTACGCCGGGTTGGGAGTAGATTGATACGGTGTATCAACGTGCCCTAGCATAATTTTCAAGGTGCTTTTATGTTTCTTCAATTCAAATGACGGTGCGAATGTACGAGAGGAAGACATAAAGAGGCAAAAATTCGATACCGAGCATTTGAAAAAGTATGTGAAACTGTTAAAAAAGATAAATCAGATGGCGAGGAACTTACAATGGGTTATGCTAAGCCGAGGCAAATACTTATTAATGAACTAGAAGAACAGCTTAGAGAATACGTCTCACATTCATCAAAAATATACTACGGGATGACCCCTCATAAAATTAAAGTACTAGTCTATGAGGTAGCTATGGCTGACCACACAAAATTATCAGTCCCCGACACCTGGATCAAACATAATCAGCCACACGACAAGGTTCAATTCTCAGCCGAGCCACAAGCTTCAACAAGTCAATTGTTAATATGGTTTTCAACCTCCTAAAGTACGTTATTGATCAATACAAGTTTAAAGATATTTGGAATGTTACTAGGAGAGGTGTTCAGAATATCCATCGAGCAAATAAAATTGTAGCCGAAAAAGGGACGCGCCAAATTGGAAAGACTACATCGGCTGAGAGGGGCCAGACTATGGTGATGGCCGTAAATGCAACCGGAAAACGCGTTCGCTGATGTTCACATTTCCCAGGGTGTTTTTCAGAAGCACTTTACTGCAAATGGGCTCTGGTTGCATTGGTATATCATACACAACAGGGTGGATGACAGTTGATTTTCTTTTACAAGTTCATGAAACGCTTTCATAACCCTGTTTGACTATCAAAAGACAATCCATGTCTGGTATTGTTAGACAAGCATGGTTCTTAAATCTTTGTTGACACTTTTGTAGGGACAATGGTATTGTGATGTTGTCGTTGACACCACATATTTCTCACCACTTAGCACTGTTGGGCGTATCTGTCTTTGGGCCGTTTAAAAGTTTTATTTTGCTGCAGTAGATGACTGAAAGACAAGTAATCCAGGTAAGACTGTTGCAACCTTGCGATATTAATGGAATAGCCAAAACTGCTTTTCCTAACGCTATAAGGCTCTGATATTGTACCATACAACCGACAAGTATTTACAAAGATAAATTTTTGCCAAGCTTTGTCACTGACAGGCCAGTACCGGCTAATGAAGATATTTCGATCACTGGAACAGTCATTGACACACATAGCTCTTCTCTTGGTTCATCAACTTCGATCCCGGTCCTCCAGCCAACCTCATCAGGTGCCAGCACTATAAAAGCAATGTCAGTCCAGTAGACATTTACATGTTTCCCAAAGCTGACGAAAGAAAACCGAATAAGAGAAAAATAACAGCCTCTGAAGTCGGTAATTTTTATGAGCACGCCTGTAAAGGAAAAATTCAAACAGAATTTCATGAAAAAGAAATAAAGAAACTATCCAAGATTGACAAAGCAAAAATCCATAGGTGTGATTTTTAGCATTGAAATAAATTGTTGTAATCTACGAAAGAGAAGAAACTGATACCGAAAAGACAAAAACCAGAAAAAGAAACGTAATCTGAGGGAGAAGAAGATGCTCTGTGTTTTTTTTTGTCTGAAATCCTATTCCAAGTCGAAACTTAGTTAGGATTGGATATGGTGTATTGTATGTAAGAGACCGGCAAATATCGCGTATAGAGATGATAAGACACCCTACCAATTTAGAAACTGCAACTCAAATATGGAAACAATGCAGTTATTCAGATTAGTAAATGACATGAAAAAGTTTAGGCTATCAAAGGGAAGAGCTATTTCTGAAATAACTTTGTAATATTTAATTTCAATTGTACTCAATAAAAACGTTCGTATCTTGATTTATAACCGTCTAATTATTGTGATCATTTCAAAATATAAATCGCCCTTACCATAGTATCAACTTGCCCCAAACTGTTATCAACTTAACCCAATGTGGGGTAAGTCAGTACACTTTAAGTTGTCCAGTAAAAAAAATTCCATTTTTTATTGCTTAGTGTGTACCAACATAAAAAAAAATGTGTTTTTGGAAGACAATGCGTGATCTTTAATAAAATGTTTTTATGGTGAAATAATGCCAAGCATGGCTTGGTAAAAAAAAAATGTTAATACTGTCACAACTTGCCCCACTCCCCTCTACTCAAGACAGGAAAAGTTTCTGATGTAGCCTATGCCTGGTGGACACGTTCTCGATCGAAAGAGCTAAACTGATATCCTGTACTATAGTCGTCGGCAAATGTGTCATGTAGGGGGAAAGTTCTAGTCAGTAAAACAGGTTTACTGGACCAGTTTGTTTTTTGTTAAGACAAAGGGATGATGGAGATGCGTGACTCAAATTAAATGAACATGATCGATGTCAGTCGATAAAGAACAAAAAATTAAGCAATTTGAATATGAATAAAACTCAAAAATCAGTCGGTAAAAATGACCAGCCAGTCGGTAAAATCATTCCCCCCCTCAAACTTTTGGGTTTAGAGACGTTTTTGGTCACCAGACCAATTACACGGGAAGTAACTACTCGTACTTCTTTTTCCGAACCTGTTATCTATGTGTACTTCAATTCATAGGATAACTCTTCTACAGTTGCCGTTTATTTCGCATTTTCAGATTATTTTCTTTAACATTTATATTACTCTGCTGTGATAACTCAGCCCTCAAAAACACGAAAAAACAATTGACATAAATAAAATTTAAATACCACAAATTTAAATACCAAAATACTACCATAGGACATTCTTATTACATTCAGCCTATATTTTGGAAAATAGGTAGGATATTCAAAAATTCTCTTTTTCTTAATTTTTTTTATCTATCATGCTTTCTCTTTGGCTGCTAAATTGGGGGATTTTCCAAGAGATGATTTTCCACGTGGGGAAATTTTGCGGGAAAAATCCAGGCATACAATTACTTTGTTTACAAGATTTTTCTTTGATAAAATTCTCACACTTGGAATTAGTCGTATCGGTAGTTAATTCTAACCATAGAGCATTTATTATTGTAATAAATATATAGAATTACTCTGTGTTCTCGTTTTCAATATCGTTATTGTTTTATTTCTCAGGGTTTCATATAGGCTTATAATCCATTTTCCTTGCCGTTTGTCATCCTTGCATTATATTTATTATTTTTATTATTAAATAGTTCCATAACAATATTTGATAATTTTATCGAAGTCTGAATACTTCGAGGGGTTTGGGCTCTCCCCCTGAAGACGCACCTGGTCTTGAGACTGCATTGAAAAAATACTGACACGATTGTCAGCTCTCTTTTTGTTTTAAGGCATATGTAAATCAAACAAGCAAGTTTTTTCAACTGAAAGTAAGGAGCAACATTAAAAATAAAAAAAAAAAAAACAGAAATTATTCATTATACGAGGAACGCTTCCCCTTCCTCAATTTTCGCTCTTTACGCTAAAATCTTGAAGTTCTTTAAAATACTTCTAATTCAAAACTGAGGAAGGGGCAGTCCCCTTCATATATGAAATAATTTCTGTTCGTTTTAATTTTTTATGTTATTCCTTATTCTCAGTTGAAAGAAACTTGTTTTTATTCTATTTTATCTCTTACCATTTTTTAAATAATGCCAGGAAAATTCCTTCCCTCCCCCGTGTAAAATTTTCCCTGGAAAATTTTCTCCGAAAACCTTCTCCCCATGGAAAATTACTCCCCTGGAAAATGTATCCCCTCTCAGAAAATATCTCACTGAAAATTTCGATAAACTTCCCAATAACAAATGCTATATGTGAACGATGGGCAAATTGCGTAAATTACACCCCTTTCCCCAGGGACTATGGGGAGGGGGGTCATGCCATCCCCAAAGTCTTAGTTATCAGACATTTTAACTATGTTAAATCAAATGGCTATGTCAAAATTTTGATCAAATGTCTTTGGCGAAAAAAAAGGGTGTGGGAGGAGGGGCTAGCTGCCCCTCAATCTTTTTGGTCACTTAAGATAGACACTGGAACTTTTATTTACAATCAAAGAAGCCCTCTCCCGATCTTCGAAGATTACTGGTTCGATGCGATTATCCCTGTGAGAAAAAAAATGATAATAAACACGCATTGGCAACCTTTCACCTGGGATAAAATGCCAAAGTCCGCATTTTTTACACAATAGTCTGAATCCTCGGCAATACGTTTTTCTAATATGCTGAATGTGAGATTTTCAATCAAATCGCTTCACTTTTTGGGGGTGTTCAACCCCTTTTTCGAAAATCTGATAAATTTTCTCAGGCTCATAGCTTTTGTTGAGCAACACTGGACTTAATGAACTTTATATCTTTGGAATCAGCACAAGAAAACGAATTCTTTTGATGCATATATATTGTTGTCAAAACTATTCCTCTTGTAATTTTCCCCTTTTGAAGTTTCTGTCGAGCTGGCCTGGAATTTTTGACCTTTCCAAATAAATGTTTACATACGTGCCTGCTCAAGGTTAAAACGTTTGCGAGCCCTTGCAATTTATTCTGTATCTCATCCGAATTATGAGATTGGAGAACCAAAAATGTCCAAGGAGTGAGGAGACCACACAACGAAACTCCCCCGGAAAATCAACAATATACAAAAAGGTAAAATGGCGTAACATTTGAGAAAAATATTTTTGCAACAAAATTTTGCCCTGCTCCTCGTGAAGACTCAGATGTATACGAGTTGAATAGACTAAGCAACGAATGGGGTGGCAAGTAAGGTTAGTAAAAAAATTTGTTAACAGCATATGAAATGATAATCGTGCACCAACTTAAAACACAGATGGCTTTCTGACGGTAACCATGTGCAAATGATAACTGCTTTCCTCGGTATCTGCCCCACCAAATCTTTCCAGATTTTTTGACAGGCAAAAGATATCGCACCAGAGAGCACCAAAGGCTTTCTTTTAGTTTAGATGGCATACATTACAATTAGGATTTGAACAAAAACCCATTTAAATTCACGTTTAATAAGTATTTCTTTTAATAACATCTAGTTTTGTTTCTTTAATGAGTTGTTTCATCTGTTAATAAAACATCAGTTCGACTTGAACACGATATTCTATTCTTGATTGTCAGATTCTCAATGGGGCGGTGAAGCGGCATTTCAGCTAATTAGCATTACTGTCTACAATTAAAAATTTATAGGCCGAAAAACATTTCATGTCCATAAAAGACACCCAAGTGGTTCTCGTTTATCTGGGTTCTAATTTACATCAGTATTTCCTTATGTCCTGGAATGAAAGTAGCAGGCGGTGTCTTCATCTACAATCCTGTCTTAACATGTTTAAAAGATGTAGGCTGTGCTCAAGTTTATTTTTAAGCAACATAGGGATGTCTTATCCGGAAAAACCAAAAAATAAAAAATCAAATACCACTTGCAAAAATTTACAATGTCTTGCGGAGTCCTAACCGTGCCTACCCTACTTAAAAATGTCTTCTAGAGTCCTAACCGTGCCTACCCTACTTAAACTAGTAAACTTGTTCTGTAAGCTTCGTATCGAAAAAGAATAAAACAAGAATAGACTTCTCTCGCTTCCTCAATTTTAATCTTGTTCGATCTTGGCATTCTCCCTCGACAATACAGAAAAACATACAACATCGAAGTATATGTCTCCTGCAATTTTAACTTTAAATTCCTGGATACAGATCAAAAAGTACTAAGTATGGAACATGGCCTTGAAATCACGAAGCATAAGATTTTAAGCTGTGGAACTTCAGTAACTTTACTTTGGTGTGTCCTGTGGTGGTGCAGTGGATTTGACCTTAGCTTGGTAATACGGGACCCAGAGATCGAATCACGCTGCAGGAATGCACTGCAGGGCCGACGCAGGGACCTTAGTAGTCAAGAAGCGTCGTTAATTCTTAAATAAAAAATAATTTACTTTGGTGTGTCCACATTGTCCCTTTTGTTCAATTTGTTCCCTTTGTTCTACTTTCCCAGCACCCCTAGACGTGATTTAGTTCTTACTTTTACTTTTGAAAGTAACAAAGAAGAGAATGGCGAGTGGAACGAAGACAAATAGCAGGTAGCAAAAACCTCTAAATGCTTCAGGTAATGCCTGTTTTGGATATTATTCGAAGGATCTCATAGGGTACAATTTTTTTTTTTTTAGAAAACCCATTAATAGACTTGTGTTTACCTTTGGTACATTTTGTCCTGCATTTCGTAAAGGGTGGTTACAGCACTGCCCTTCCAAGGGAAAGATTTATTTCTATAAACTACGCCGGTGTAATGAGAAGAGCGTCCGCCTCGATCGAATGCGATCCTCAAGTGTTAGACAGCCGATATTACTCCTTTACTCCAGAAAACTTCTTCTTTCCAGAGGGGTCTTGATGCTTCGCCACCATGACACCGAATATGATGACCGCTTTAAGCTAGAGCTCCCCAAAACCCTTTTGCGACTTCTTGAGACAGAACAGGGCTAGCACGACAGGCTCTACCACCCCCAAAGACCAAATATTATCTTTTAATTTAGATTTAAATTTTGATGGGAATAGTTAAATACCTTTGAACATGTAGATGAAACGGCTTGACGTGTTTGTTTTTTTGCGATGAGCAAAATGATGCCATGGGCTTAAATGTTGTGCATTTACAATAGGTCGAAAAACCATTATTTGATTAAATTTCAAATCCAAATAGTCTTGGTATGAATATATATAATCCAGATCTTCAATAATTTTTAAAATGATTTAAATTGAATTTCCATCAATACGAATTGGATAATGTGACTTAAAATTGATTTCCTTTCTCCCGATCGTTGTTTACAATGCTTGATCTTAAAAAAAGAATACACCATCGCTATAATTTAGGTAGTCCAGTTTCAAAACTGTATACGGCCCAGGATTCTAGTATCAATTATTAGTTTTTAGCTTATTTACCAACACTTAAAGGCATTTTTAAACCGATAACCTATCTTACCTTAGACCCTAGGACCACATGTGTCACCAGAGGCACCCAGGGCATCAAGGAAGCCTTCAGCTTTTTTTCCTATTCTAGTTGAATTTCGGCGTGCCGATTGTGTCGATCCCTCTGGCAGGACCAGCACAGTGTAATTCTGGGCCTTCCCCGACTACGACTTCCTGGTAGTTGCCAGTGTAAATCCGCTTTTGGGAGTCTCTGATCGCCCATGCGGAGGAGGTGTCCCACATATCTCAACCGTTTAAACTCTGATGTTTGAACCGATAAAAATTTTAAGAAAATCAAGGACAAAAAATCAAGAAATATTATTTCCCTTCACCAGTTCCACTTCCAAATAAATCTTACGAAGTATTGTTATAGTTATATATGCATTTGGATATTGTTCCAATGTTCCAACTATTTATTTTTTGAGAAACTATTTTCAAGTATAAACATAATATTGAAGAATTCATCTTATATACAGGATATTTAATCTTCTAGTAGTGGCTTTGTTTGTTAATTGATTTGTTGTTGTGAAATTAATAAACCTTCTTCTTCTTCTTTATTACCTGAATTTATATTCCCAACTGCAGTAAAAGTAATTGAATGTTCCAAGAAAAAGGACAAATGTCAACAACGGTCGGCTTATTTCCCCCGCGGAAAATCTTCCCTAATGTAAAATTGAGCAGCCAAAATGAAAATTAAGACAAATAAAAAGAACGAAGAAAAGTGTATAATTGAACAATAGCTAATATAAAGGAGGGACGATGGGTCCTTCTTCAGGAGGGGGGGGGGCTTCTAGATGCCTAAAAGATTCCATTTCAATCTCCAAATTATTTAAATCTTAATGAGTCTTCAGATGAATGTAGGAAGGGGTATGGAGGCAGAGTAGGAATTAATCTTTAATTTCTCTTGATTTACATTAAGGTTGAATGAGAGGGCTGCAGGATGATGCCTCCCTTCTTATTGTAAAAAATACTTCTGACATTTATTTTGAAGCTTTATTTAACTGAACTAATTTGCTTCATATTTCGTAGAATTACAAGCAAGTTTGGGTAAGTGCGTATCAGCTATTATGAAGGAGGGTGATGGATGATTTTATTGGCGGTAGGGGGGGGGGATAAATACCTCAAAAAGCACATTTTATTGTCAAAATTTCCTAAATCGTCATTGCACCTTAGCATTGTCATATTCGTATATATATATATATATATATATATATATATATATATATATATATATATATATATATATATATATATATATATATATATATATATACATATATATATATATATATATACTAGCTGTTGGGGTGGCGCTTCGCGCCACCCCAACACCTAGTTGGTGGGGGCGCTTCGCGCCCCCCCCAAGCCCCCCCGCGCGCGTAAGTCGTTACGCGCCATAATAGTTACGCGCCATTGTAGTTGTGTCCCTATGTCCCACCTGTGAATATAGATAGATATATATATATATGGTTTTAACTACGTAAAACTTGCGAATATACAACATTCTTTGCTGTCCCATTGTCTTTGCATATAAATAGATTGTCAGGTTTACCGACTCTTGAACATGCAACATATAATGGTCCATGGGAAAACAATCTGTATTCAGATCTATACCTCATGATTCTAATGATTGCCCTTGAGCTTTGTTGATGGTGATTGCTAATCGACCATTCCCTGTCCCGGTGTCCCGGTCGTCATTTACATCCCCCTGTTTCCCCCGGTGTCCCCGTTGTAGTTGTGTCCCTGTGTCCCGGTCGTCATTTATATTCCCTGTGTCCCGGGTCCCGGTCGTCATTTGTATCCCGGTGTCCCGGTCTGTATATACATTCGTTTTTTAGTTTTGTTTTTCTCCTTTATTTTTTTCCTTTTTTTTTCTTTTTTAGCTTATTTAGATTTTTAGATTTTTTAGTTTTTTTATTAGTTTTTAGTTTTTTTTTCTTTTTAGTTTTTTTGTCCCGGTCGTCATTTATATCCCCCTGTTTCCCCCGGTGTCCCCGTTGTAGTTGTGTCCCTGTGTCCCGGTCGTCATTTATATTCCCTGTGTCCCGGTCGTCATTTGTATTTTTTTCCTTTTTTTTTCTTTTTTAGCTTATTTAGATTTTTAGATTTTTTAGTTTTTTTATTAGTTTTTAGTTTTTTTTTCTTTTTAGTTTTTTTGTCCCGGTCGTCATTTATATCCCCCTGTTTCCCCCGGGTCGTCATTTATACTCCCTGTGTCCCGGTGCTTTGTTGATTGCTAATCGAACATTCCTTTTGTCCTGGTCGCTTTCTCTTTGAGTGTCGTCATTTATTTTTTTCTTTTTTAGTTCTTTTAGTTTTTACCTTTTTTAGTTTTTTTTTGTTTTTAGTTTTTTTAGTTTTTTACCTTTTTTTAGTTTTTTTAGTTTTTTTTAGTTTTTTAGCTTTTTTATTTTTTTTATTAGTTTTTAGTTTTTTTGTAGTTTTTGCCTTTTTTTTAGTTTTTTTAGTTTTTTAGCTTTTTTATTAGTTTTTAGTTTTTTTTGTAGTTTTTGCCTTTTTTTAGTTTTTTTAGTTTTTTAGCTTTTTTATTTTTTTTATTAGTTTTTAGTTTTTTTTGTAGTTTTTGCCTTTTTTTTCTCTTTGAGTGTCGTCATTTATTAGTTTTTTCCTTTTTTTTTTTAGTTTTTTATTGGTTTTTACCTTTATTTTAGCTTATTTTTCAGTTTTTTCCTTTTTTTTAGTTTTTTTTATTTTTTATTTTTTTTAGTTTTTTACCTTTTTTTAGTTTTTTTAGTTTTTTAGCTTTTTTACTTTTTTTATTAGTTTTTAGTTTTTTTTGTAGTTTTTGCCTTTTTTAGTTTTTTCAGTTTTTTTTTTAGTTTTTTATTGGTTTTTACCTTTATAGTTTTTTTAGTTTTTTAGCTTTTTTATTTTTTTTATTAGTTTTTAGTTTTTTTTGTAGTTTTTGCCTTTTTTTAGTTTTTTCAGTTTTGACGTCACCTGATCCAGTTTTTTCAGGTGACGTCACCTGACACATCCATCCATCCATCCATCCACAGACAACTTATTTTTATATATATAGATATATATATATATATATATATATATATATATATATATATATATATATATATATATATATATATGAGAAGTATTTATATAAATCATAAAAGAAATACACCCAACTTATATCTTGTGGCCTCCTTTGGTTACTTATTTGTTGACATGATGTATAGAACTGACCTGGAAGAGAGCCCAGTACTAGAGGGAGAATGTCAGCAGGAAGCCTTCATATTTATATCATATTTTCATTCTTATTTCAGGTTCCTTTTTAAGCGCTCTTCATGAGAATTTTTTCTTTACTATGTCGTGCTGAATAAGCAATATCTTGGAAAAATAATATGGCACTGATGATACGAAATAAGAGTTATTATTCAATAAATCAGATACCAGTGAAACGGTAAAGCTATTTAAAGTAGTCTTTAATTAAGCGAACAATATTTTACTTTACGGTTGACTAAGAGGTCCTTCGAATGAAGTGCTTTAATAGTCTTAAGAACTTCCAGCTGGGATAATAGCTCCTGCGACAGAATATAATTCACACAAGCACGAAAACACCAGTTTATAGCTGCAGTGTAAACACTGTATTAAGATGAGCCGACCAACCTTCTAATCACATATCTCACAAGAAATGACAGTTAGTGCTGAGCTAGTGCAATACAAGTAATAATAATCTGCAAGCTATTAAACAAATCCATTTTAAAAAGAAGATAGAATATGTATGAAACAGTGTAATTTTCAAGTTTCTTAGATTAATATACAAATTATCTTGATGTCAATTAATGGTTCAATCCGATTGACTTTCCCGTTTATCTCGATCTCTGGTAGCTACAAATCCTTAAAACAATATGTGTCAATAAGGCATCGATTAGTAATAAGTCATGGTGGTATAGATGACCTTAAAAACCAATTAGTTATATAAATTCTATAAAACCATACGATCGTCCAAAATCAAAATAAAATAAGCGCAACTCCTTTTCTGACAACTTACAGTTTGAAGTTGCAAGGTTATACAGAAATGATGACAAATACAGTGTTCTGAATCAGGATAGATACACAGCCCACACGTTTCTATATAAAACACATTAATCTAGACATATCTCCATCGATAGAATTCCATTTTTAAATTAAAATTCCACTTTTAAGTTTTGTGACATGGCTTGAGGCAAATTATATAGTTTGCATGCAAAGAAATGCACGCAAACCCGTCTAATAACTCCTAACGACGCAATATGTTCACCGTACATAATTTTGTGCAGTATATGCATCGTTATGGAAATACCAATATGTTTTAATAAATGCTAACCTCATTCTTAGTTTTGTGATTAACTTATTGGTTGTTATAACCTAAGAATTTTTTCTTTCTTTTTACAGGGAGTACAATTTAGTTTTTACTTTTTTCCACTTGCCTAATTAGGGTTAAACTTAAACTATGAGGAGTTGTTCACTACAATAAAATATCATATCAAAAAATGCCTCTTCTCTCTCAAAAAGGATTTCATTTTGGCGTTATAAATGGAATCACTTATTGGAAAGTAAAGTAGATAATTTATTCTTGTTATTTTTAACAAGTAACGGTGATAGCTTGTAGGGGATGATGGAGAATCTAAGCTTCACAACAAAAAATACTACATAAAGCCAATTAGAACACCATAGGTGGTATTCTTTTTCTCATTTCGGCTCTTTTCCCAGATAAAACTGTTTCATTTGTGTTCAAGAAATTGACTGTATTTGAATCTTATTAACAAATGCAGCGTGATGCATAGCAAGTTGCCTAAGTTGAATAATGTATATTATTTCATACTTAAACAATTCTTTTCATACAAGGATAAGGTATAAATTCATAAAAACACCATAATCATAGCCTAAAACCACCATAATCATCAAAAGCAACCTATCTGAAAATTAAAAATTCGGTATGGAGATGAAGATTATATCCCTGATTAAGCGCAAAAGGCTTTCCCAGAAAATTTTACAAATTTATTTTCGATGTTTTCTAATTACTCATCTAGAAGTTCCGCTTTCTTATTGCTATTAGCTTTTGGCTAATGACTTTCAAGACGTGATACAAACCGACGTAAAGTAAAATTCTAGGTACAGCTAAAGTCTACTTGCCATTGCCTAAGTTCATATATGCTGTATACGAACTTAAAGATGTCATCATCACACGGTTAGGGACAAAAAGTTTTTTCGCCTATTTCCTGGCAAAATCAATGCAAAGAGCTCCAAGTCCCCAAAACCGTTCCTTCTATACAAAGTTACCAGAGAAATAAAAACAATAATAATACATTGAAGGCTTGAGGTTCTACTCTTAGCACAACCTATGATATGCACTAATGCGTTAAGAGGGAAGTCCCGTATTAAGTGACCGTCTCTATGATGGTGCATCTGAAAATCACCTGCTATCACTCCAAAGGATCAACACATGACTGTTAAGACAAGCTATAGTGCTACTCTACTAACTGCAACAGGGGCCTGCATCAGATGTTACCAATATGCCTCGGTTACAAACTTGCTTTATAGATTTTTCATGAGCAAACAAAGAGGCAACATTAGACTTTGTTCTGGTAATGTAATCACGAAAATATTATCAATTATATATCATGTCTTTTTAACAAATTATTGGGTTATTTTTAATAAAAAAAATTTTTCATTCGCAAACACGATGTACGATCTGAATCTGCTAACTTTGCAACAATAAAAGAATTTACTGAAAGAATTTGGATCAGCTAATGATATCAGTTCAATTTATCTCACAATTTGGTTTTTGATTATTTCAATTGAAATTATAGTTACCACAAGCAGACTGAACTCGGATCCTCCATTCCTAAAAGAAAGTCACTTCCACTCATGTTGAGGATGTAATGTTGACTAATGTAATTAAAAAACTGGGTAGCATAAGGGATATTCCAACGGTTATCCACGAGGAGCTTTCAAGTTGTTATAGCTTATCAATATTTTTGGGATAACGTCTATTCAAAATTTAAAAAAGGTGTCTGGATATCAGCAGGTGCGGGATTTTAAGCTTTCAGGTTTTACGTTCTTTCTCGAAATTCTCAAGATTGGTTCTCATAACTACAAATTTTAGGTATACTTGAATGAAAAGTACCATTTCCTAATAAAACTAAATGGAAAATTTCCGTCCTAGTCAAGCTTTTCAAAAGTCGCTTTTTAATTTCGGTTACTATGGGCCGTGCGCTCTTTACTAGGCCACAGCTACTGCTGCAACCATGATAGTATTTGTTTAGATCCCAATTCTAAAATTAGATAATGAAAATAAAATATGTCATATTTCATTCATAACTAATCAGACAATTAGAATATTAGAAATTGTGAAGAGTTTACCCGCATTTTTGTCTATTCATTTACATTCAAAACTGCAAAACCCTCCCATCTTATGTGAAAATGGCCTTATGTTCAGTAAAATTATCCTGTATTCTGTCATAATTATTTTTAGGGTTAAAACCAGATTTTTCTCGAAACGCATACAGCATGGTGCAATCCATTCGTTAAGCTTCAACTAGAAAACGGATGACAGGAATTCAGGCGGTGTTGTATGGTCTTTTGTAATTGAACTGTGCATTTTTTTTTATTAATTACAAACAAAATGGTAGCAAGTATTTTTTAACGAATCTTCTACTAAAAAATAGCATCAACTATAGAAAGTAAAAAAAAAAAATAAAATAAGAAAAAGCAAAATATTTTCCAATTTAAGTTCTTAGCAATCAACCAGAAATCTCCACGCTAAAAATATTGGATGAAGTATTTTGAAGCTTGGAACCCAGGTATTTTATCCCCCTCCCCATTTTTGTACTATCTGCCTATCAGGCCTACCCACACAGAGGGCAGTTCAGGCATTTACTTTTTTGAAGACTAAAAATTCTATTTTGCATCTGTTTGTGAAACAGTTATTTTAACCCAACCTATTCTAAGTTTTGCAGCCATCAAATTTCGATTGTGTCAAAATTTCAACCCACAAAATATTTTGTCATATCTAATACTGTTACATTACCACTGGTTGCATGATTGACCCAAAACTTAGCATTCGATAAACCTTCCATGACAACTGTAGTATCCTAATATTCTCACACTCAATTTTACATGGCCTGGACGTTTTGGAGGATGAAATTGGAATACCCACAATTTCTTGCACTCTAATACACGGACCTAAAAGATATTTTCTCCACGAATTTTCTAGGACATCTTCAAACTAATCTCGGAGAACATCCTGGTTTTCCCTCTTTGCGAAAAGGTACGTTCAACTAAGATAAAAATAAGAAAAACAGATATCAAAGGACCTCTTGTTCAAACTCAGAACTTCCTTGTGTTTTTGTAGAGATTTAGTTCAGAGCAAAGGTAAGTTTAAATAATCTGTCAACTATTTAGGTTAGCCATACTTACTTTACTTACTTACATCCTCCTACGCCTGGGGGCGCATAGGGGAGCGACGGTTGACCTCTGACTTGACCGATCTTGTGCCAAAGACCAAATTTCATTCAAAGTGGTTTGGAGACTCGCTGCCAATTTTTCCAGGGATCTACTAAATGTGCTGCGTTGTCTTCCACTCCTTCGAATGCCGGGTGGGGTGCACAACCATAAATCATGTGGGAGGCGTCCTTCACTCATGCGGTCATATGCTCCCAATACTTCCGTCTTCTCATTCTGATCTCGTCGGTCACCAATGTTTTTCGGTATGATCCCGAAAATGGTTTTTCGGTATGATTTTTCGGGCATTTGTTACTTTATCAGTCCAACGTACCGTAAAGATTCTATACAGGCAATTATTCTTGAAGCCAAGTAGTCTTTTCTCAGCATTCTTTGAAAGGCTCTTGGACTTTCATCCATATAAAAGTACATTACTCCTAAACAATCGCAATTTCAACTTCTGAGAGTAGTATCCGCATCTCCAAATATTCTTCAGCTGAGAAAATCCTCCACCTGCATACGCTATGCGTAGCAAAACTTCTCTGTCACAGTTCCCATCTGGGTAATTGTACTACACAAAGTAAAGCTTTCGAGCTTTACGCGGTCCACTAATAGTCACACTGCAGTCACAAAAAAACTATTGGAATGTGAAGTAAACGATTGCAACAAATTAAAGATTTAAAATTTCGTCCTTTTCAGCTCTGAAGTTTTATCAATAGAATACAGAAGAAATAAATATTTAATGAATTCTACAAACAAAAATAAGCACATACATAAATTTTAACGCTCGTTTGTTTAATCAGACTCAAAAACTTGGAGGTAAATCCTTGATACTTCGATTAAATCTTATACAAGTTTTTCTTCCATTTTTTTATGTCTCCAGTTTCCCTTTTGGACCTTTTATTTTTAAGCTTGTTGCTATTTGCTATAAAAGTCAATCGACTGCGCGGTTCAGTCAATACTGACTACACCCCATAAAATATACTAAAATAAAGCAAGGCTTTATTCCTTTCCTTTTTTTGCCGTCTTTTTGCAACTTCTTGAAGCCTTCTCTTTGTTGAGCAACTTGCGACAAAAAAACAAAACAAAACATTTATAGAACTTCCGCAAATTAGTGATTAGGTTCCTCGATTAGTTTCAAGTAGGTCTTCTTTCTCACTTATTTACAGAGCTTCAAAACTCTGGAATAAACTGAGTATAGATATCAAGGAAATAGGTAGCTTTGGCCAGTTTAAGTCTGAATTACGTGTGGAGTTGCTCGGTAGGTATACTTTTGAAACAGATTAATTAAAATAAATTTGCCATAGGTTATTCATTTGTAATATTCATGTATTTTTTTGGTAGTTATTGTTTGTTGTCTTGGGGTAACGCAAGGTAATGTATTTTTTATGTTTTTTTATTGTTGTTGGTTTCGGTATATGGTCTCATTCTCCAAATTCTCTCATTTTCCATATTCTCTCTTTATTCTCCTTGAATTTAGCACAGCCTTGCAAGCTTAGCTTATGTTGTGCTATTGTTAAGAAATGTTTATTTCTAATAAAATTGTTCTAAAAAAAAGAAGATTGGCATAGTATCTTTTTGTGCACCCCTGGTCTTAAAATCAGACTTCTTGCGAAAAAAAATATTTATGGGACTTTGAAAAAAAGACATCAGCCCATAGTCTTTTTTTGTCCACCCATGGTCCTACATAAAATTAATTATGTTATTTTAAGGCATCCTAACATTATAACTGGTCTAGTAAAATAACTAATTCTACACACAGATGATTTTGCCGGTGTAACTAATGTTTTGACCGAGTGTTATGCAATTACATTCTTCAATGTAAATTAGTCTGCACCCCTTTTTGAATTACAACATAATCGAGCATAGTATAGCAGAATCGTGACAGCAACTACGAATATCTTCCTAGTTTGGGTTTGGTGCATTAAAAAACGTAAGCTATTTGAACTAAGCTCATAGAGCGTAAAGCAATAAAAATACTATTTATTTAAAGTAGCCTAATTTTTCACAGTCCAAATAGTTATTTTAGTATATATTTAATACCCACAGCCGAAAAGAAACAAAATTATTTAATTGCGAGGACATTGTTTAAACTTTCATAGTTTACTTGCAATCAAACGTGGCGGACAAAAGCCGTGGCGATAAAATATATAAAATCACCTAGAGTGAACGAACTATGAAAAGCATTGCAATAAAAAATAATGGTGCAAATCTCACAATAATAAGACATTAAGTTAGCTACATTTTTAGATTTCTTGGTTTGGGTGTAGTAGACTGGAAAACAGAGGAAGCTGACATGAGATTTTCTATATACTGGCCGAGTACTTGATTCTCAGACTTCAAACACATATTTTCCTCTTTGACCGTATCGACGCGCCGTGATAAATCTGAAATGAGTTAAAAAGCCAATAAACTCAGTAAAAAAAAGAAGTAAAAAGAAAGAATATAGACTTACATAACGCGGGTTCAGATTGACCATCACCTATTTTTGCGGTGTTCAAGGCTAAATTAGCAGAGACAAATCAAAAAAATAAATATAAACCTAAATCACAAAGAAAGAAGAATAAGTTCTATGAAATTATTTCGTACACCATTAGTAAGATAATTTTTACCAAGACTGTAAAACTACAAAAACCAAGACACCAACGATAACTTCTAGAATGTTTGTAGTTTCGATTCGCAAATCTTTGATTTTCAAAGAGACGACTCTAACTCTAACTCTTATATTTTGTAATATTTTTATAGCTCTTTTTATAACTGATATTTCATTTTATATTTTATAACTGCTATTTTATTTTATAACTACTTTTTATAATATTTTATAACTAAAGTTTTAACGGTTATGGTTGTGGAACTGCGGCTATATTTTTAAATAATCAAACCAAATAAAATAATAGTAACAATAACAGCAGTACTCTCAGACACACCAGAGTAAAATTCCAACTATAAAAGAAATCCTTTTATAATTGATTGCATGATCATTTCTGGTCATTTAGACAGGACAGATTTTGAAGGGGCATAACAATGCCAAAGCATTAGACATCTGCAAGTGGGGTTGGAGTTCTTTGATTTTCAGCCTTCTTTCCCACCACAACGATTAAAAGTCTTATTTTCTAGCAACTCAAACTACCCCTCTTTATGCAATGTGACCCAGGTCATGCTACTATTCAATGTAGAGTCACCAAAAAAAAATCTTCATCTAACTAGACCATGTAAATTCAACCAAAGAGGCAAAAAAATTGCAATATCCCTACGGAACAAATTATTGCTGAAATTTGACTTTTAAATTAAGCACTCCTAATTTAAATTTTCTACTGTTTGACAAGTGTAACTCTAAAATCATGTAAGAACACACATATTCAACGAATAAAGTCGGGTTGTGTCAAAGAAAATGATTGATTTTCAATATATGTCAAAATGGTTTCAGAGATTTTCAATATTTGTCCAGCTTATTTTGTTTTTGTTCGATTTGTGTCGCAAAGATTTCAAAGATTCCCAATTTTGTGGTGGAAGCGCACAGGTTTTCAATCTTTGTCGTAAAGTTTTCTGACTTTCATTTTTCATCAAAAAGTTTTTTCCACTTTCAGTGTTTGCTCATAAAATTTCATCTTTTTCAAATTTTTGTTCAGGTAATTTCGTCTTTTTCAATTGTTTATCAATTAATTTCGCCTTTTTCAATTTTTTATCAATTAATTTCGTGTTTTTTCAATTTTATTCAAGTAGTTTCGCATTTTTCAAGTTTTTTGAAGTAATTTTGTCTTTCCCACGTTTTTGCTCAAGTAACAATGTCTTTAGTTTTTTGTTGAAATGGTTTTATCTTTTTATATTATTGTTTAAGTAATTTCTTCCTTTTGTTCCAAAGTTTTCACAATTTTCTTTTTTTCAAGTAATCTTGTATTTTCAAATTTGTTTTCAAATTATTATTTTTTTTTCTCAGTTCTCGCCATTTCTAACTATTGTTCAAGCAATTTCGTATTTTTGTTCAAGCAATTTCTTCTTTTTTGATTTGCGTGCTAAAGTTTCCACTATTTTCAAGTTTTTTTTAAGTAATTTTGTCTTTTTGTATTTTTTCCAAAAATTCTGACTTTTTTTTTCTTCACATATTTTTGGTTCACGCGATTTCACCATATTAGGTTCCTTTAATGGATTGTGGTGTGTTAATTTCAGATTTTATGTTTTTTCTAGGTTATGATATGTGTTAAGAGATTTTTTTTTTTTTAGTATATGCTGTCATCGCATATTTACGTTGGATTTTGCTGAGTTTATCTTTGCTGAGCTTCCCGCATTGACTCTAGAAATATAACGTTTTTCAGATTCTTGAAATTCTGGAGAAAGCTTTCTGCGGTGACGTTAAGAATAGTGTAAAGATGCGAAATTTGTTAAGATTCTTAATAGGTTAGAGTTTTGTCGTAAAAAATCAAAATAAGAAATATGAAATTTTGAAAAAAGGTGCGATAATATTGAAAAGTGAAATTTGTTAAGATTCTTTAAATACAAAAACCAGTGTTGTCAAATTGGGAAAATAACGAAGAATTGTGGAACTACAAAAAAGAATTTATTCTTGAAATATGAATAGATTAGTTATACAGATCTATAAATTCAAAATTCTTTCGAAGTAGGAAAATGTAAAATTTGTTTACGATTCTTGAATTGGAAAGGGGCTTGTCATCAAAAATTGAAATAAGAACTCAGAAATATTGAAAAAGGGCACGGATCTTGAAATTTGAAAGGTTCAGTTATAGAGGAATCTGAAAATTCTAACGATAAGAAGAAAGAAAATGAGAAATTTGCTGAGTTTCTTGAAAAGAAAAGGTTTTGTGGTGAAAAACGAAATGAGAATTGTGAAAATATGAATTAAGGCATTACTCTCCTGTTAAGATCCCATGAATGCGAAGGCTTTGCTTTGTCAAATTATGAAAATAACTTGAAAAATTGTGGGATTTTGAAAAAAAGCTGTGATTCTTGAGGCATGAAGAGATTAGTTCTAGAATTCAGGTGCTTTGACTTTACCCTTGTTAAGTTTCCCACTTGACACGTGAGGGTCGAGTTTCGTAATACTGATTCGAAAAGAAATCAAACTCCTTGGACACACAGCATTTTCATATGCGTAAATTGAATTTTACTGAATTTAATGTTGCTGGGTTTTCTCATTTTTTAGCTTCCCTTATTGACTCGAGAGGTTTAATATTCGCCATATTAAATTTCTTCAATGGATCAGAGTGTGTTAATTTCTGGCTTTATGGTGTTTTAGTGGATTAAGATATGAATGGAGGGATAATGTGTTGAACACATGCTGTTTTCTTATATATATATGGTGACTTCCCCGTTGCAGAATTTTTAGTATTTAATTGAGAGGCTTGAATTTCGTCAGAATGACTCGAAAGGAATAAATTGTGCAATAAGGACAATTTTTTTTCCGTTGAATTTGTCAGTTAGTTAAAACAGTGTAAGTGAGCAGTGGACATGCATAATGATCCTTTCTTAGAGGGAGGGGACCACCTTCCATTATCGTTAGAATAAAATCAGATTCGAAAGGAAGATAAAATTAGACTTGGAAGAAAATGTAAAATAAATTAAAGGTGATTGGATTGTAGTAGGGTATAGACGTGTGTCTATACCCTGTCTATCAGTTTCATTATTATTCAAATAAAACTGAACCTGAAAGAAAGATAACACTAGACATCAAAGAAAACATAAAATAAACAAGAGCTAAGAGCTCATATGGCACTTGTGACGATGTCGGAAGAGCCAAGAGCCAAGAGCTCATATGGTATGAGCTCTAGCAAAATTCTAAGAATCAATAGATTGCTTTAAAAGGAAAACCAGAGGCTTAATACCGGTCAGGATTTAAAATAAGAGCTCTGAGTCCCGAGGTCCTTCTAAATATCAAAATTCATTAAGATCCGATTACCCACACGTAAGTTAAAAATACCTATTTTTCTAATTTTTCCTCTCCCTTCAGCCCCCCAGATAGTCGAATCGGGGAAAACAACTTTATCAAGTCAATTTCTGCAGCTCCCTGACATGCCTTCCAATTTTCAACGTCCTAGCACGTCCAGAAGCACCAAACTCGCCAAAGCACTGAACCCCACCTCCAAACTCCCCCAAAGAGAGCGGATCCAGTCCGGTTACGTCAATCACATATCTGCGACATTTATAAGCATTTTCCAAGATTCCTGGTTCCCTCTCCAACTCCCCCCAATATCACCGGATCTTGTCGGAATTTAAAATGAGAGTTCTAAAGTACAATATCCTTTTAGATATCAAATTTCATTAAGATCTGATCACCCGTTCGTAAGTTACAAATACCTAATTTTTTCCGAAATACTCCCCCCCCCCAACTCCACCAAAGAGAGCGGATCCGGTCTGGTTATGTCAGCCACCTACCTTGGACTTGTGCTTATTCTTTCCGCCAAGTTTCATCCTGATCTCTCCGCTTTTAGCGTTTTCCAAGATTTCCGGTCCCCCCCCCCCAATGACACTGGATCTGACACTGGATCTGTCAATGACTTGGATCTGTTTTCCTTAGTTTTATCGACCTAAACTCCCGTTATTGTAATTATTTCTGGTCTTTTTGCAGTAGCAGAATGAAGACCATGGAATACGTTTTTTAGGGCTTTTGGCAACAGAATAGGCGCCAGAAGCAAAGTAATTACTAATTCCACTATTAGGCAAGACGAGCAACAAAATCTCTAGTGTTTCTGAAGCATGGTCAACCGACTTTGATAACACTGACTTAACAGGCGAAGGCTCTTGATTTATTATATAATAGTACACTTTTGATGAACGCTTGTCAAACTGATCAAAAAACAATAAATATAATAATCTTTGCTTTCGGGTTTAAAGCAAAAATTATTATTATTATTCCAAATCTTAAATTCAGAATTGGTAAAAACAAAGACAAACATCTCAGTGCTATATTCTTGACATTCCTTAAAGTAAAGTAAATATATATCAAACATACTATTAACCATCATGAAAGTAATTAGTTGTAATTCCTTTTTTCGCCATTTCTAGCACCAGCTTTGTCTATTCTAAATCATACATTTCTCTTAACAGTTTTGAAAAGGGATTTGCAAATACTAAATTCAGAAAAACTTTAATAGAAACAGAGCTCAAAAAAGAGAAGAAAAATAGCGACATAATAACTAAATCCATAAACAAAGATGGGTTTTAGTGAAAAATAAGAGAAGAAAAATAGCGACATAATAACTAAATCCATAAACAAAGATGGGCTAGGGTCAGGGGCATAATGAGTCATAATCTTGGTGGGGGGGGGATTTGGAGCCGATTTTCCGAAATTAAGGGAAAATGACCAAGTGAAAAATGAGCCATATAGTACCATAGTAAAGCAATGGTATACTAAAGAAAACTGATCTGATTCTGTGGATGCTTGAACTATGCCGATCTATCTTAGTTTTGACAAGACTTTTGAAAAACCTGTATTTCAACTGAGGGGGGGTGCCAACTAGTGGCTCTCTGCCTCTGCCTGTTAAGGTAAGAAAAGAAAGCTGTCAAGATGCAGCTACGCCATCATCCAACAATCATTTCGCGTTCTAGATACAGCTCCAAAATTTGTAACGGCAGATCAGCAAAAAATAATAGAGAAGCTTACAAGCCAATACGAGCAATAACCAAACAACATCAATATTGCATGCAGTAAAAGTAACTGATTCTTCTTATGCATTTATCACTTACTAGAGTCAAAGATAACAAATTATTAGTGTGTTACTATATTTCATATAAAGATAACACTAAGGCCCGACATCAAATACTTCGCTTCTTTAATTTGAATTAAATAAAAAAAAACAAGTTTTTTTAAATGAAAGTAAGGAGCGAAATTAAAACTTAAAACAAACAGAAATTACTCCGTATATGAAAGGGCTTTTCCTCCTCAACGCCCCGCTCTTTACGCTAAAGTTTGACTCTTTCTCTTAACTCTACTTCTTAAAACAGTAAAAAACCTTTAGCGTAAGGAGCGGGGCGTTGAGGAGGAAAAGCCCCTTTCATATACGCAGTAATTTCTGTTCGTTTTAAGTTTTAATGTCGCTCCTTACTTTCATTTAAAAAAACTTGTTTTTTTTTTATATTCAATTTCTGGACGTTTTTTAATTAATGCATGTTTTGATCTTGGCTCTCCGTACATAAATAATTAAAACGAAATTTGCAATTCCTTAAGAATGACCATTGAATCACAAAGGCCGTAGAATAAATAGTTGAAATTACTAAAAATACTTTAGCGTAAAGAGCGAGGTATTACGAGGAGGTAAACCCCTCATATGCGCAATAATTTCTGCTCGTTTTAAGTTTTAATGCTGCTCCTCACTTTCAGCAGAAAAAAACTTTTCATATTTATTTTTTCATTGTTCTTTTAAATAATGCTAAAAAATCCTGCGCCCCCTTCATTGAAAGTCTCTTCCCCCATGAGAAGTTTTTCCATGTAAAGATCCTCCCACGTAACCCCCCACCTCAACTCTCCCTCCCAAACCAAAAAAATACCCCTGAAAACTTCCGTACACTTCCCAGTAACCATTACTATATGTAATTAAATAAAAAAAAACGAGTTTTTTTTAACTGAAAGTAAGGAGCGACATTAAAACTTAAAACGCACAGAAATTACTTCGTATATGAAAGAGGCTGCTTCCTCATCAACGCCCCGCTCTTTACGCTAAAGTTTGACTCTTTCTCTCAATTATTCTTTTTAAAACAGTAAAAAACTTTAGCGTAAAGAGCGAGGCGTTGATGAGGAAGCAGCCTCTTTCATATACGAAGTAATTTCTGTGCGTTTTAACTTTTAATGTCGCTCCTTACTTTCAGTTAAAAAAACTCGTTTTTTTTTATTTAATTTCTGAACGTTTTTGAATCAATGCATGTTTTGATTTTGGCTCTCCGCAGAGGAATAATCAAAACGAAATTTGCATATTTTTTTTTTTGGGGGGGGGGCTAAATGGCTTTCACATAATTTTGATCGAATGATTTTGAGAAAAAAAGAGCGGGGGCGAAGCCTAGTTGCCCTCCGATTTTTTGGTTAATTAAAAAGGCAACTAGAACTTTTAATTTTTTACGAATCTTTTTATTGGTAAAAGATTTACGTAACTTATAAATTAGCTTACGTAAAGAACTTTTGTATTCTCATGTTTTTATTACATATATGAGGGGATTCGCCCCATCGTCAGTACCTCGCTCTTTACACTAAAGCTTAAATTATATCCCAATTCATTAAGAATGACCCCTGAATCACAAAAGCCGTAGAATAAATAGTTGAAATTACTAAAAATACTTTAGCGTAAAGAGCTAGGTATCATAAGGAGGTGAGCCCCTTATATGGGTAATAATTTCTGTTTGTTTTAAGTTTTATTGCTGTTCCTTACTTCCAGCTGAAAAAGCTTTTTCACATTTATTTTTTTTTTTTTTTTAAATAATGCTAGTAAATCCTGCTCTCCCTTCATGGAAGTTTTCTTCTCCCATGATAAAATCTCGATGGAAAGTTCCCCCAGCATATCCCCCTCTTCTCAACCCCTCCCCCAACCAAAAAAATCCTCCTGAAAACGCCTGTATACTTCCCAATAACCATTACTATATGTAAGCACAGGTCAAAGTTTGTAACTTGTTGCCCCTCCCACGGGGACTGTGGGGGAGTAAGTCGTCCCCAAAGACATAGTTATAAGGTTTTTCGACTACGCTGAATAAAATGGCTATCTCAGAATTTTGATCCGTTGACTTTGGGAAAATAATTAGCGTGGGAGGGGGCCTAGGTGCCCTCCAATTTTTTTGGTCACTTAAAAAGGGCACTAGAACTTTTCATTTCCGTTAGAATGAGCCCTCTTCCAACATTCTAGGACAACTGGGTCGATACGATCACCCCTGGGAAAAAAAAACAAACAAACACGCATCCGTGATCTGCCTTCTGGCAAAAAATGCAAAATTCCACATTTTTGTAGATAGGAGCTCGAAACTTCTACAATAGAGTTCTCTGATACGCTGAATCTGATGGTGTGATTTTCGTTAAGATTCTATGACTTTTAGGGGGTGTTTCCCCCTATTTTCTAAAACAACGCAAATTTTCTCAGGCTCGTACCTTTTGATGGGTAAGACTAAACTTGATGAAACTTATATATTTAAAACCAGCATTAAAATGCGATTCTTTTGATATAGCTATTGGTATCAAAATTCCATTTTTTAGAGTTTTGGTTACTATTGAGCCGGGTCGCTCCTTACTACAGTTCGTTACCACGAACTGTTTGAACACAGGTCAAAGTTTGTAACTTGCAACCCCTCCCACGGGGACTGCGGGGGAGTAAGTCGTCCCCAAAGACACAGTTATTAGGTTTGTCGACTATGGTGAATAAAATGGCTATTTCAGAATTTTGATCCGGTGACTTTGGGGAAATAAATGAGCGTGGGAGGGGGCCTAGGTGCCCTCCAATTTTTTTGGTCAATTAAAAAGGGCACTAGAACTTTTAATTTCCGTTAGAATGAGCCCTCTCGCGACATTCTAGTACCACTGGGTCGATACAATCATCTCTGAAAAAAACAACAACAAAAAAACAAATAAACACGCATCCGTTATTTGTCTTCTGGCAAAAAATGCGAAATTCCACATTTTTGTAGATAGGAGCTTGAAACTTCTACAGTAAGGTTCTCTGATACGCTGAATCTGATGGTGTGATTTTCGTTAAGATTGTATAACATTAAGGGGGGGGGGTCCCCTATTTTCTAAAATGAGGCAAATTTTCTCAGGCTTGTAACTTTTGATAGGTAAGACTAATCTTGATGAAAGTTATATATTTAAAATCAGCATTAAAATGCCATTATTTTGATGTAACTATTGGTATCAAAATTCTATTTTTTGGAGTTTCGGTTACTATTGAGCCGGGTCGCTCCTTACTACAGTTCGTTACCCCGAACTGTTTGATACCTAAGTTAAAGATGATTATATTTACTTTAAGGTTCAAAATAAGAAATTACGAGAAAAAGTCACTGTCACAGTTTCGTGACAGGGGGCAAAGGGGGTGTGTGCACTTGTCTCAGGAAGTAGAATTGGTTGTGGCACTATTTAGAGAAACGTGTTTTTTTCGGGGCATTTGAATACAGAGATGCCGACTGTATCATGTGGGATCAAGTTGAAACTTTCAGGGAGAATAAGAAGAGCCGAGTTGACCTCTAGATTTGATTTTATTATACAAATTACAATTGCAATTTACAATATACAAATTATTAGTGTGCTACTATATCTATATATATAAAAATAAGTTGTCTGTCTGTCTGTCAGGTGACGTCATGTTTCTGTGTCGACTGACGTCATGAAGTTAGTTGTCGTCATTTTTGCTATGACGGTGACGTCATGATAAGACATATATGTTCACGTAGAAATCTATTAATGTTTAAGTTTAAAATGACTGATGAACTTACAATGGCAAAAGCCGATGAAGATGCTCAAAGAGTCTATGCCAAAAAACTTGCTGCTGATAGAGAAAGTCAGAAAAGAAAGCGTGCCGAGGAATCAAAAGAACAGCAAGGAAACAGGCTTGAGGCTAAAGAACGCAAAACCGCGCAGTAAGATGAAGATCCACCTGGACAGCGAGAGTCAAAACATATCAAAACTGAAAATGATAGCGATGATGATTGGGTTTGGGATTTTGACTTGGATAAGGTCATCAATACCTACCAGATTTTAGTTAAAAAAACAAAGGTTCGGCAATATGTATTTCATAGTGAAGCTGAAAAATAAAGAAGAAAAAGAAAACTGAAAAAAGAAAAAATGTAAAAAACTAAAAAATGCTAAAAAGAAAAAACACTCAAAGAGAAATTACAGACCGGGACACAAATGACGACCGGGACAGAGGGAATATAAATAACGACCGGGACACTCAAAGAGAAATTACAGACTGGGATACCGGGACACAAATGACGACCAGGACACAGGGAATATAAATGACGACCAGGACACAGGTATTTAAGAATATCGTTCAAAGACAAATTTTTAATTGTAAGAAGACCGTTGAAAGAGAAATTTCTAATTGTAAAATGACTGAAGAACCTACAATGGCAACACCCGAGGAAGCTGCTCAAAACGAATGTATTCAAGTCGAAGTAGCTGAGTTGGTAAAGCGTTATGTTTCAGGTTCTAGGTCCGAGAGGCTCCAGGTTTGAACCTTGGCTTTAGCATTAATACAAAAGAAGAAAAAAACTAAAAAAGGTAAAAACTACAAAAAAACTAATATGGCGCGTAACGACTTACGCGCGCGGGGGGACTTGGGGGGGGGGGGGGCGAAGCGCCCCACCAGCTAGGTGTCGGGGTGGCGTGAAGCGCCACCCCAACAGCTAGTTTCATATAAAGATAACACTAAGACCCGACATCAAATACTTCGCTTTTTTAATTTGAATACCTAAGTTAAAGATGATTATATTTACTTTTTGGTTCAAAATAAGAAATTACGAGAAAGAGTCACTGTTGAAGTTTCGTGACAGGAGGGCAAAGGGGGGGGGGTGCACTTGTCTCTGGAAGTAGCATTGGTTGTGGCGCTATTTAGATAAGCGTGTTTTTTCGGGACATTTGAATACAGAGATGCCGACTGCATCATGTGGGATTAAGTTGAAACTTTCAGGGAGAATAAGAAGAGCCGAGTTGACCTCTAGATTTGATTTGGGGAGCGGGGCCAAGAGAAATACAAAGATACTACACGTACCCAGGTTATTTTAATTAGCATGTACGCAACACGTCTCGAACACCTTGGGAAATCAATCTGAAACTTTACATGTACAGGGGGGGGGACTTCAATTTTTTAAGGTTTGTTTTAGGAGGAGAAGACGAGAGGACAAATTTTTCTTTTATTTTCGGTGCACCCAAAACTGTTTGTACCTACAGGACATCGACTCTATTGAGGGTTAAGCAAAGAGGCAAATCAAAAGGCATTATATGCAACACGGTTGTTAAAATAGGATGTCTTCCATGTCTTGGGGGTTGAGATGAAGCTTTCTGGGAATACTAGGGAAGGAAGGAGCAAGGAGAATTCTAATTTTATGTTTGGGTAAGCGAAGAACGGGCAAAAGATTTTTGTAATCGAAATATTGCTTCACCTGGAGAAGGTCTAAGTACTTTTACAATAAAAGCTCAAAGCTTATATCGACAAGTGCTTGAGCCAAAGGGACCTCTATGCACAAAAAAAAGTTGAAAATTAAAATTTGTTTGGTCTGCAAATAAGCCAACAACTTATTTTCTGGACTGGTCAGGACTCGTAATACCTTTGTCCAGTCTAAACCAAAAGGAGTGCTTGGCATTGAATGGTATTGATCATCTGAGTCCAAAAAACTAAATGATTCGTTGCGTTCAAAAACTGGACTAAACATTTTGTGTTTCCAATTGGTTCTTGAATTCCATTGACACATCGCTCGACTAGGTGAACCGAACCTCTATGCAGAAAACTAATTCGGAACTAATTTGGCAGTTTTTAATCGTAACGCCCAAAAAAAGGCCCCAAAATTGATGTTTCTTCCACTGACTTTTGTTTCGAAGTATTATATAGTCATCAATGTTCGAATGTTTTTCAAAACGAAAGGTAAAGGTAAACAAAGAAAGTGTCCCTTTAAAGTAATAAAATTGAACTGAAATTACCAAATGTAAGCATCCAAAGGATCTTGTTTTTCTTTCCCGTAATTACGATTAAAATCGTGATTTTGTTGTTGTTGATGTTTTGACAAACAAAATTACAGTGTTCGTAACCCCTATGTGTTTGTTATAGCATAAAAGAAGCTCTGGCTTTTAGAAACTTTAGGGGGAGGTTAGCCCCAATATAAGCTTGTGGAAATGTAAGTTCGTTTTAAGTTTGAGTTGATTATTCTTTTTTATTTCTGTTCTTCATATGCTTCATGTAGTCATCTATATTGGTGTCTGTTATTTTTATGTTTGATGTGATTGTTTATTTGAGCTTCTATTCGTCTTAAATTTCAGCTATTATATTACTTTATTTCTGATCGTTTTAGGTTTTAACATAGGTCTTTCCTTTCTTGAGAAAAACTGTTTCTTGAAAAACATTTTTTTAAATTAGTCAAATCGTGACCTGTGTCAAAATTGTCTTACTGCTCGAAAATTGATTAATTATATCAAGTGAACACTTTTTCTTCGGTGTTTAGTGATAGTGGAGCAACCAGATGGAATGCAATATCTTCGCTCCTAGAATAAATCCGCTCAAAGTGCTAACATAATTGGGATAAAACATAATTATCAGTTGGCAAGTAACAAAGGATCGTGTAGAGTCCCAACATAGAACATTCCCCATAGACCAATAATGCACGGTAGACGACCTGTAAAATTTTGAGATTTCATGGAAAAGATAATTTTGCTATCAGGTCGAATGCTGCGCGGTTTTCGTATGTTGGAGAGGGTTTATGGTCAATCATTTTTTAGAGAGAAGACACGCTTTATAAGAGTAATACAAGAGTGCTTATTTTTATAACTTTAATAACTACATAGTTAAAAATGCATTCATTTCTATTGAATATTTTCATCCTTGTCCAAGATCGGACATTGCGCGGCCAGGAAGTTCAGCCGTCACCCTTTCTTCCTATATGACAAGACTCAATCAACAAGAGCTATAGTATAAGTTGCTGAATATGTGTTTCTATTTAAATGTTTGTTTACTCCTTTCTGAAAAATGATGAGAAGCAATTATGTTTCCTCCCGGTAAATTGTAATCGCTAGTCTTTAAAACTAAAAATAATATAATATAATTTCAGGGCATTACGATATTATGCCTTTTCGCAAAAAGTTTAACGGGCCGCAACATAAGGTAACGGCTCACGGCCTGTGTAATGCACAAATCCGTTCTTGAACAATAACTAATACAAAAAACAAATGCAGACAACAGCTTAAACTTTAAACCTAAAACGTGAGTTATTATCACAATTAAGGTTCAATAATATATGCAAAATAAAAACCAAGCCAATCAAGCAGCCAATATTATGCAAAACTGAATCGATCATGATTATTGACATCTATCACCATTATAAAGTAGCAAATTCGGGAGCTCTTATTACAGGCTTGTCGGTCGAATAACATTCAATAACTAATTATCTGTTGTATGTTTTATGTCATAAATCAAGCAACAACACGGAAAAGGTCATTTTATAACATTCAAAAGAGTTAAAAGATCCAGTGACTGAGATGCCAGACCAAAGGGTGGTGTAAAATCTACGCAATATGACAATAACTTCTTAACAATATAATTACGCTTAGAAAATATTGCCTTCTAGACAGAGGCGCCATTTGGACCAAATCTTGGGGTGGCCATAAACTCCATCTTGCCCCCCCCCCCCCCCGATTCACTTCGTGTCGCGTAATCATCTTGGAAATGGGCATTTGACAGAACTCGAGAATTTCATTATGTATCTTACCTGCTTTCAAAGTTTACAATAATTAATCATTTGACCACCCCTGAACCCCCCCCCCCCCCCAAATGGTGCCTCTGCTTCTAGAGTCTTAATTGAACATATAGAAAACTTGGACAGTGAATCATACAGCGATAAAAACACAGTGAACATTACACTAACCACATAAAGAAAACAAATTCTGGGCTGGACGAAAAAACTATTTCATGGCCAATTCTGTTAAAAGCCAGAATGTACTTGTAAAACCAAACTATGGCATTGTGGTATGTTTATCTTTTGTTCGTAAATTCGCCTCTGTACGGTGCTATGGCATTGTAAAAAATAAACCTTTACTTTGTAAGGAGTGCACCAACATTAGTGTTAGGTACAATTATTTTGCATATTATGAAGTAACAATCGTTTTCTGACTTCAAATTGTCCAAACACTTTACCCTCCCCCCCACGCCCCTCATGTGAAAATATATCCCAAATTATATATTTCCCATCTATTATGTCACTTGACTTTGTCTTGTCTCACATTAAGCTGAAAGAAACTAACGAAGAAACCGGTTTGTTCTCGATTTTACACAGCATAAACTTGAGTAAGTGGCGTACAACACGCAAGTACCAAAATTCCTTCCCCCTACGGAAAAAACTAAAATAAAATTCTCAAATTTGGAAAGCCTTATTTCCCAGGGAGGTATTTTCCGGGAAGAGGTATTTTCTGCGGGGGAGTGGGGATAAACGCCGACCACCACGTGAAATACCGGCAAAATATCGGTACGTAAAATCGGTAAATACCAATTTTACAGAGGTCCGTAATATTGCGGTAAAATTCGTAAAATACCGAATTTTAAAGAGACCAATTTTACCCGTTACAACACTAGCTCAGTCAGAGTTGACCCAGTTCTAAATAGGTGCCTGGCAAAATCTGAAAAAACAAAACAAAAACAAAACAGGAAACGCTGAATGGTACTCCCGGCCGAAGGCTGAAAACCAGTAGATTGGTACCTGCGCTACGCAAACCATTGGTTAGAATGCGAAAAAAAAATATTTGGCAGTTAAAGAAAATGTCACTCCCTTGGGCTCTCGTGACGAGTGAATCTTCTTCAATTGGACGATTATTATACAACGAACGAAAATTTTAAACTGACAATACTAGCAGAATTGAGAAGATGAAGCAAAATCTATGCTGCAACAAACTTAAAGCTGACTTTTCGCTACAAGACCATAATGCGGTAAATCCGGATAACACACCAGCCCTAGTTGTTGGTGACGACTGTTCTTATGCAGAAATCAATTGATTAAGAAAACAATCTAGTGAAAAAAAAAACGACTTTTGTTTGCAAAGCTTTATTAATGAACAAAATTGAACAGCAGTTTATTCTCAGACCACTAAAATTAATATCATACAAAATAGGAGGCTATTTTTTCCACCAAAACAAATGATACGACGCCTATACAATTTTCAATGAGTTCTGCAGTTGGGAGTTCTGCAGAATGTGTACGGTAGGCCAAGATGATCGAAAAACTGTATACATTGCCTAGACACGCTAATCACCAGTCTATACATCTGATATTCTACTATCAGCTACAAAAGTAGCATTTTCAATTTCAATGTGATTGAAATAATGAAAAAGTTCAAATTTGTACGGCAGAGATATAAAGACATCCATTATCCTACAATGCTGGCACTCTCCACGTGAGCCAATGCGAACTTTTAATGTATTCCACTTCCACTAACAGAATGAAGAATTCCAGTAGATGCAAAAGCCAACGGGGCTGTTGATTGGTGATCGTATGAGGGACAAGAAGCTTGACATTGTTTCCACTAGCCCTCAAATCCTCAACTACAAGCCCAACGGAATCTATAACCTGCTGTTTTTGGACATAAAGTTCTGCTGAAGTGACACTGACTCATAAATTCGGTGGTCGCGTTTACCATCCCCCCCAGAAAATACCCCAACACTCGCGGAGTATATAGGAAAATAGAAAATGATGGAGTCTAATATAAAAAAAAACGTTTAAAAATTTCTATGAGATAGACTAACATAGGCAGCGCAATAGCGCATCCTAAGTGAAGAACGATGTTGCCACAAAGTATTATTTATTAATTATTATTTTAACCAGGACACTTCTTATAGAATGAGTTGTTGTCAAAACATCAAAAAGGGCTCATTCGATCGGAAATTGAGAGAACTAGTGCCCATTGTATAGTTGAAAGTGATTGGAGGGCAAATAGCCCCACCCCTCCCACACCCATCATTTCCCAAATATTTCGGATCAAAATTTTGAGGGAGCCATTTTGTTCAGCGTAGTTGAAAAGCACGGAAATTATATCTTTGAGGATTGCAACCCCACTCCACAGTACTCGGGGCAAGGGTTGAAAGTTATGCTCTGAGGGAAAATAAGTTATTTTATGAAAACGTCGTCGTATAAACTTTGGAGGGGGCTCATTGGATTGGTAATCTGAAGTTCTAGTGCCCTTTTTAAGAGTCAAAATGATCGGATGGCAGCTATCCCCCCTCCCCTACAAACAAACACATCATGTTTTCTCGAAGTGTATCTAATAGACATTTCGAGGTAGCCATTTTATTGAAAACGGTCCAAATATCACATAACACGGCTTTTGGGGTTGAAACAAACCCTAAGAGCCTGGGGGAAAAAGTTTTAAGCTATTCCCCGAGGGCATTTAAGTTTTTTATGGAAGGGATGGATGTTTAACTTTAAGGAGGCTTATTTAGTTGAAAATTGGAAGTTCTAGTTCCCAAGGAATAAACATCAGAATCTGTATATAAAACTGACAATCAACGGTTTTTTTTTTCTATTTTAGTAAACTGCAAATTACGTTCTGATCTAGAGAAGACATGGGGGTTTCAGCCCTACTCCTTTTAATTTTTGCTTTTTTTTAGTTAGACTAGGTTATGTATTGTAATTCCCGTTCGTTTTGGATTTGATTTACTTATTAATGGTGATTTGTTGTAATTTTGAACTTGGTAGATAAGAAAAACTAACTCGTAGAATTTGACAATGCTTTCGTCTGTAAAAACCTAAACAATAAAAATTCGTTTGTTCCCAAAGCCAACTATGCTTTCAAAGAAGATAAGCCTTCTTAAACTTTTTGGTGCCATATGTTATTTGCTTAATTTTGATGACTTCTCGCCTACCTACTGTTTCTTCTTTTTTTTTTTTTTAATTTTTTAAAGTTCATATGGAAGTCTTTTCAACAAAAATGGATTTGCGATTTTTTCCTAAGTTTTTAAGATACTTATGATGCGTAAATTCCTCGGTTTCCCTTTCCTTAGTATTTCACAACGAAACTAAAAAAAAAAGACAACTCGAATAAAATTCTCAAATTGGAAAACCCAGTTTTCTACGGGGGGAGGGATCATTTCCGGGAGGTATTTTCCGGGGAGAGGGATAAACGCCTAGAAATCATAGATTCAATGGATCGCCCTACTAGTTTCCGTAAAATGAAAGAGAATGGAGCGATTGTTGGATTTTATGTCCACCTTGACATTTTGCATCAACTATATGGATATGTTGTTTCTAGTATACCAAAAAAGGATGGACCTTCACTGTAGCTCTTCTAGCGGCTGAATCAATTGCCTCTATAAAACTAAAGAATAAAGCGGTCAGATGATTGTGACAATTTTCAGTATTTTATCTTAGAGTGTTAATCTGGTGGACGCATCACCTGTCCTTTTCAAAACTATACTGCTCTTCTCTCAAAACTTTATTTACAGCATCTCTTAGTCTAAGAAGTATCTCCATTCTAAGTAATTTGCTCCCTGCAGGAACCAACTCAATATCCCAACAATTAACTATCTCACTATTATCATCTTCCTTATAAAGGGGTTCTATCAAAGTTTTCCTAACATCACCAGGTACTCTTCCCTTTCAAAAATCATGTTCATAATCTTCAGTAATTTAGCTCAAACTTTGCAACCACCGTATTTCAAGAAGTCACTTACAAAGCTATCAGCGTCTGAGGCCTTATTTTTTAAATCCTTTTAGTACTGTCACTAACTCTTTGCAAAATAGATCTTCCTTCACTTCCAAACTGTCAAAATAAACTGCCCATCTCTCTTTAATACTTTTCTTATCATTAATCGTGGCCCTTTCCTATCTCTGACTGGTAGTTGTGAGAAGAACCTTCCTTTGAGAAGTAAACCTGATAGCATAAGTATTGTTGATTGAAATTCAGAAACCAGAAGGTAAACACAAGCTGTCGATTAGAATTAAATCTTGCTGACTGAGTCTTTACAATAAATTGAAATTCCTCAAAGACTTTCATATTACTAAATCCTCAGCTTAAAGCCCAAATAGTGAGCGTGACATTTTGGACTTGGTTGCATAAAGATTGAAAAGAGGAGGACTCAAGATTACTCCCTGAGGGAAATTCCTAGTAACAGGAGTAACCTTACCGTTTACGTCTTTACCTGAAAAAAGAAGCTTCTTTCAGTTAGAAAAGCATTCATGAAAACAGCAAAAGCTTTGAGAATATCCAAGCTTAATAGGAGCCTTAAACAGTCTATCAAGGAACGGATTACCACAGGAGGATGACAAATCAAACAGAATAGCCACAATCGACATGTCACTTTTAAGCAAAATGCTTACCTTAGTTTAAGGCGGATAATGTGGTAAATGGAATTAACAGCTATTTTTTAGTTTGTTACTTCTTTTGGAAGGATGTTATTAATCTCAACAAACCATCCAATTCTGGAAAAGATCATTCTTTCGACAAATTCACAGAGCGAAGGTAAAACCGAAGTAAGTCGGCAAAAGCTAGGATTAATAGAAGACAGAAGTTTTCGGGAGAAGAAAGGCGACGGAGATCACGTGGTCCGTCCACAGAATATTGAAAGAGTCAAGGAGCTAGGACTGTCAGGAGTTCCCAAATACACTTGTCATACAAATGTAAATACAATTACAGCCCTCATGTAGACTTAGTAGTAAGCTATTTACGCAAAGCAATTAATCCTGAATAAAAGGCTTAACGGATTCACTATCATAGAAAGAAGAATGAGGCACGAAATGGCGAGAGGATTCTGTGAGAACCAGGATACATTTTTTTTTTTTTTATAAACGTCAGCAAAAAAAAAATGCTTCCTTAGCGTCAGTCACAGGTGGAAAGTGAATCAAGAGGCAATCATATTTGCGATGGTCAATTTGCTGATGGTCAGAAGCTTGGGCATACCACATGAATCTTGTATAAATCTTAGAAGTCATGTTATCTGACAACACATGGGGAACTTCTTCAATGAACCTTGTCAATGTATGATGGTGAACCCAGTTCTAAGTCAACGGTTGATTATGGGAAACAATATTGAATTACATCTGAATGTTGAATGGGACATGGCATCCAAAGATATGGATGAAACTTTCCTTACACTTCCCTGCTGTGTGGCTAGTGGAGTCATGCTCCCAAAAGAGAGCTATGCGTATTGAAATTAACGAAGATAAAAGAGTTGTTTTCCAGAAAGTTCAGACAACGGTAGCGTTTCCCCCTTTGGTTAATAAAAGAACTTCATGAATTCATTATTTCCGTTAGTGAGGCAAATTCCTTCCAAAATAGTTAATCTCCCCCTATACGGATGTACAGACAGGGGGAAATTTAGAGATTAGGCTGTTTAAAAGAATTTCCAGCTCCCTTTCCTTTCCTGTTGGTTGATCAAAGCATTTAAATCGTAGATCAAAAACCGTTGTTTAAAATCACAACCCTGTTGTTGTTTTTTTTTTACCAGCCATTATGTAGTATTTTAATCTTGTCATGGTATACATTTCATGAGTTTCTGTAAGTTTAGTGTCAAATTGTCTTTTTAAGTCAAACCAAAGTTTAAACTTTATTTTTTTTAAGAATAAAAAAAGAAACAAATTTGAGTTTCCATTATTAATATATTACTTTTCATTTTCCCCCTTTTTCTGTTTGTGTTCTGTAATCTGGTGTTTGGTTTCTAGTATATGGTTTTTTGACTTAAAGTATAAAAATAAAGAACCAAATTTGAGCTCCCATTGTTATTACATCTCCTCTCGTTTTCCTCGTTTTTTAAGTATGTTTTCTATTTTGTACAATATAGAGCTCATATGAGCCTGTAATTCAGCCAGTATTTTAAAAGGTCTCTTTGAACAAGAGCTAAGAGCTCATATGGCACTTGTGACGAGGCTGGAAGAGCTAAGAGCTCATATGGCATGAGCTCTAGCAAAATTTTAAGAATCAATAGATTGATTTAAGAGGAAAAATCAGAGGCTTAATGCCGGTCGGGATTTAAAATAAGAGCTCTGAGACACGAGGTCCTTCTAAATATCAAAATTCATTAAGATCCGATCACCCACTCGTAAGTTAAAAATACCTAATTTTTTCTAGTTTTCCCTCTTCCTTCAGCCCCCCCCCCAGATGGTCTAATCGAGGAAAACGACTTTATCAAGTCAATTTGTGCAGGTCCCTGACACGTCCTTCCAATTTTCATCGTCCTAGCACGTCCAGAAGTACACAACTCGCCAAAGCACTGGACCCCCTCCTAATTACCCCAAAGAGAGCGGATCTAGTCCGGTTACGTCAATCACGTATCTACGACATTTGCTTATTCTACCCACCAAGTTTCATCCCGATCTCTTCACTCTAAGCATTTTCCAAGATTTCCAGTCCCCTCCTCCAACTCCCCCAATGTCACCAGATCTGGTCGGGATTTAAAATAATAGCTCTGAGACATGAGTTTATTCTAAATATCAAATTTCATTAAGATTCGGTCACCTGTTCTTAAATTAAAAATACCTCAATTTTTCTAATTTTTCGGAATTAACACAGCCCACCCTCAACTCCCCCAAAGAGACCCGTTCCATTCCAACTATGGCAATGACGTATCTAAAACTTGTGCTTATTTTTCCCATCAAGTTTCATTCCGATCTCTCCACTCTGAGCGTTTTCCAATATTGCTGTATCCCCCCCCAACCCCGTATGTCCCCGGATCCAATTCGAATTGAAATCTTTCTATATATCAAGTATCATTAAGATCCGATCACCCATTCGTAAGATAAAGATACCTCAATTTTCACGTTTTCCAAGATTTCCGGTTTCCCCCTCCAACTCCCCCAATCTGGTCAGGGTTAAGAATAAGAGCTCCAAAGCACAAGATTCAATTAAATGTCAAATTTCATTAAGATCTGATCACTCGTTCGTAAGTTACAAATACCTCACTTTTTCTAATTTTTCCGAATTGCCCGACCCAGTGACACTAGAATTTCCGGTTCCCCCGCTGCAACTCCCCCCAATGACACTGGATCCGGTCGGGACTTAAAATAAGAGATCTGAATTACGAGGTCCTTCTAAATATGAAATTTCATTAAGATCTGATGACTCCTTTGTAAGTTAAAAATACCTCGCTTTTTTCTAATTTTTCAGAATTAACCCTCCCCCCAACTCCCCCAAAGAGAGCGGATCCATTCCAGTTATGTCAATCATGTATCTAGGACTTGTGCTTAAATTTCCCACCAATTTTCATCCCGATCCCTCGATTCTAAGCGTTTTCAAAGATGTTAGGTTTCCCCCTCCAACTCCCCCGAATGACACTGGAAACAGTTGGGATTTAAAATAAGAGCTCTGAGACACGATATCCCTCCAAATATCTAATTTCATTAAGATCCGATCACCCGTTCGTAAGTTAAAAATACCTCATTTTTTCTAATATTTCTGAATTAACGGTCCCCCATTCCCCCCCCCCACTCCCCGATGGTCGAATCGGAAAAACGACTATTTCTAAACTAATCTGGTCTGGTCCCTGATACGCCTGCCAAATTTCATCGTCCTAGCTTATCTGGAAGTGCCTTAACTGGCAAAACCTGGAGAGACAGACAGACCGACCGACAGATCAACAGAATTTGCGATTGCTATATGTCACTTGGTTAATATGGTCACTTGTTTAATATATATATATATATATATATATATATATATATATATATATATATATATATATATATATATATATATATATATATACATATATATATATATATATATATATATATATATATATATATATATATATATATATATATATATATATATATATATATATATATATATATATATATATCATGCATGACTCACGGATATACCCATGAAAAGGGCCTCTGTTTTCGGCCCCTTCCCAGAATACTAAATTTTTACTTAATTCAGTCAATAATATGAAAGAGAAAATCAAATAAAAGGAAAAACTTGGTTTGTACGTATCGAAGACTTGAATAAGTAAATAATGTTAAAAACAAGTTATTAAGCTTACCATCCAAAGTATTTTGTAACTCCATGACTTGAGCAATGAGCCTTGCTTTTTCTTCTAAATCTACTTCAGGCACAGGTTCGCCATCTACAACGAAATGAAAATTAAAGAACCAAAAAGTAAACTTAAATATATGACGCTTGGATATTAAGCCTTTGCATTTATCAGACAATGTTCCGATTGGATAAAATTAATACAACTGATCTGTTTATAAATATTTATCCAAGAAAACAAAGAGCGAATCGAAACTGTCAAGGAAAGTGAGCTACTGCATTCAAAGAGTCATATTAAGTGTATCAGGTCTTAATATATTGCGTGCATTTGAAGGAGTGTAACTACTTCATAAAAAAATATGAAAGAACTTTTTTGTAAAAAAAAAAAAAAAAAAAAAAAAAAAAAAAAAAAAAAAAAAAAAAAAAAAAAAATCTTTGGCAAATTTAACTCTAAGACTCGCTGACGAAGAAAGACAAAACGAAGCCACATTCAACAGCTGCATCTTGTTGTTTTTAATGATTATTTTTTTTTTCTTGAATCTAAATACTGGTCTAAAGAAAACACCGGAATCACCTCTAGTTTTAGACTAGACCATACAATATTTCCATTCATCAATACCATACAACGCGGTCAATAAAGGCGAAAGAAAATGACACACAAGCTAGCAGTTATCTACTCAGAATCATAGGTAGATTATATTTAAAAGAAAAATTAAGGAAAGATCAACACATTTCCGATGTGTGGAGAGTTCAAGAATAATAATAAAAAAAAAAAAAAAAAAAAAAAAAAATCGATTTTCAACCCTAGAAATCAAGGTTTTTCTGCATCTCTATGTACTTCACTTTAAAAAACGTCTGAAGTGTCCCGGGATGGATACTGAGAGACAAGATATTTCTCAGTGTTTTTGTTTTTTTGGCAATTCCGCTCTAGATTTCGATCAAATAAAAAAACAAGTTATTTTAACTGAAAGTAAGTAGCGCCATTAAAACTTAAAGCGGAAAGGCAAATTGTTTTGATGTGTCTATTATTAGATAAATTGCATTCTTTAGTTTCGGTTACTATTGGACCGAGTCAATCCTTACTTAAGAGTTTCATTACCATCAACTATTTGATATAAGTTTTATAGAATATATACATATACAAGAACTTTTCAGGTTTTTAAGCGTTTTTGTTTGTGAATTGTTATGAAGTGGCCAAAAAATTTCACAAAGTAATAGTCTTGAAGGGTCAGTGTAAGAATAATAGTGTAAGGGTCAGTGTAATCATTAGCCATGAGAGGAGGAATAAGAATTGAAATAGAAAATCAGGAAGACCATGTGTTTTCATAGGATTCGCATCAGAATGATAGTTAATTGCTTCTTTTTTATAAAAAAAAAACATTCTATCCAAAAAATTATGATATCATTCACTTGCTCTTAAAAGGAAGAAGAAATGAAATGCCAAATTGATCATATTTGTTAGTGCTAAAGAATGACTTATTAACTGAATTAATAAGTTTTTTGATGATATAACATTTTACATAGTTTATAAAGTTCAACTTGAGGCAATCCACTGGTGTTACCTTAATAAAAAGACACGTGTCTTCATTGTACCTGTGTTTCCCGACATCTTCATATGGAAGCCGTGGTTATAGAAACTTGAGTGGGGGATCATTTTATCGGAAATTGAAAATTCTGTGTTCTATTTAAGGGCCAAAAGTGATGAGAGGGTAACTAGTCCCCTACCACACCCTTGCCTCCTCCCATTCATATCCAAATTATTAGATGGGCATTTTGTACAGAAATGCCAAGAGGGTAATTCTCACAGAATCGACACCACTCCTGTATCCCCAGGGACAATTGTCCAAAATTAAATAAATTACCAACTGTTGGAAGATAAGTCTTAGCAGAAAAGGTGGGCACATACGGTCTCCTAAGGGTATACTATGTACACGGACCTAAATTATTGAAAAGACCCTACGTCCATCCCAATTTTCAAAATACGTTCTCGGCAATGTATCACCAATAGCTTGGAACAATTCAATTTATGCTTTCAGGGAGTGTTGGGGAGAGGCACGCGGACCTCCAATTTTGACTTGAGGATGAAACAGAGTAAATCAAAAGACACAATTATTCAAATGCCTAAAGGGGCACATCTGAAGTATCTCGGCAATGGCTTGGGGGATCAAATTGAGGCTTACAGTGAGTTTTTTTTTTATGGGAGGGAGGGGCAGATGGACCTCAAATTTTGGATTCGGGGGAGGGAATGGAGTTACATCGAAGATGATTAAATGCTTTCAGCTTTCCAAAATAGCACATATACAATGTCTCGGAGACAGCTTGGGGATGGTGCTATAGCTTTCAGGCAGTATTGGGGAAAGCAAGGGGACAAGGCAAACATAAACTTCTGTGTTGCGCTTGGAGAACCTTGACTTTGGTAATGAGGCAGCAGGGAGGGGGATATTTTGTCTCAGATCAGCCAATGAGTTTGGGGACTATAACCCCTGTGAGACTTGGAATGTACTCAAGGTGAAGTGGCTATGCAAATCGAAAAGAACACTATGTGTATCCAGCTAATCAAAATATTGCATCTACAATGTCTCATGAACGGTTATGTGATAGAATTCTAACTATCAGGATATGTCGGTGGTCGAGTAGACCTCAATGTTGAACTCGGGACATCAACTTTTGCATTGGGAGATGACAAGGCTTATAATATTTTTTTTTCCGACCAACCTAAAAGTTTTTGCACTATAAGCCCAATGAGATCCTGAATAAAAAGTGATGTGAAAAGAGCGACGTGAATAGAAAAATGCCAAAAAGGGGCCTACTATTTTTTTCTCAAACGATAGAACCTTAGATCAGTGCATCTCTAGGCCAAAGACAACTGATAAAGGGCCAAAAACCTTTTTTCCGATCAGCCAGGAATCAAAATATTCTTTCGACCCAGACCAAAAGGACAAGAGCACTTGACTTTGAATGTTCTTGAAAATTACAGACGAAAAGACAAAAAGATTCAGGACACCCAATAAAGAGACGCCAATCATCAGGTAGTATATAAACACAAAACAAGTTACAGCTTGACTGTGTCGATATGTGACACCAGGAATTGGATCAACATATTTTGTTCTCTCCAACTAGCTTAAGGCAAATGACAGGGACAAATCAATCTCAATGAAGACAAAAGACATGAGACAAAAAACTTGTGTACTAATAGGTGAGGCATTTATCTATTCATGACACCCTAAGATAGGCCAAACAAAGCTTTTTTCAAATCAGCTTGAAACTGACGGCTGACCCCCCTCCTCCTGCGAGGAAAAATATCCAATCCCCAAGAGCCCCCGCCCCTCTCCGCAGATAATCATCCCTTGGAAATTCCCCACACATGTAAAACTGAGGAGCTAAAGGGAAATAAATGACAAATAAAAAGAATGAGGAAAAGACGAGACTTTGGAATATTCTACCTATATTCCAAAATATAGGTAAAATAAATGGCATAGAATGTCATATAGTGTTTATTTTATATTTTTATTTCTTTGATGCTTTTCTTTGTGTTTCTTTTCTTCGGGGGGTTGAGTTATCATAGCGGGATAAGATAAAGGTTAAAGAAAATAATTTGGAAATATGAAATTAGTGACAACTGTAGAAGTGTTAACCTACGTTAGAAGTGCACCGAGATACAGGATGGGATTAAGAAGTAAGAGGAGTTACTTCCTGTAGATTTTGTCTAGAACCGACATCTATAGTACATGATGCCAGTACACCAATTGTGATCAAGAATCAAGAACGCGTCCACTAGGTGTAAATCAGAAGGTTTTTCCGTCTAAAGTAACATTAAGGGTTTGTTTTTGTTGTTGTTTTTTAATATAATTCCAATAACATGTAGTCAAACCCCAAGTCAGAACCAACAAAATTCAAGATGGACAGAACTCTCTTTTCTAAATAAGCAAACAAATTATCTGTTTTAACCCTCATTGACATCACAGCCACATTATTTGCCATCGTTCTATTACAGAGATTCCAAACGGGAAGAAATAGGCAAACACGGGAAAACCATTCCAGATTCCAGTCCAATAGAAGATCTCGGATCAGATTTTCTCCCTTCATTTGATAAATGCACAATGCAAAAGGTAAAAATCTTCCACTCACCATTTTTCAAAGATTATGTTGCTGCCTTTGCTTCAGTTGAACTGCGAACTTTGTAGAGGATTCTCCTTGAAGATAGCATGCTGCAGGAATTTGTTAACATCCTGGAAGCTTATAACCAAGGACTTGAATCCTGAGTCAGAATCTATGGCGAAGAGTTGTCATGACTTGATATAGAATAGGGTGCCAAACAAGGCCGTGCACTCTCTCTGGTCTTTTTAATTATTTTATTGATTGGATCATTGAGCATGCTCTCTGGAGATTTGAAAGAATAGTAGTTGGTTGAAACGTCACCTTGATAAACCTTGACTGAGCCGAAGTTCTTGATCTAAACATTACAAGAAACAGACTATTTATGGTCTTCTACTTAAAGAGGTTGACAGCCTTGTCTAGCTGCAATCTGAGGTGGATTTGAAAGGATGATGTGATCAAGACGTCAACAGAAGAATATCTAAGGCTCAAGCAGTCTTTGCTAAATTCCGCGAGCATCTATGAGTTTCTCAAAAGATTAGTGTAAGAGAATGAGCATTTGATAGCTGACAGAGAGGACATTTTTTCTTTATGGAGCTGAATCCTTGTCCATTAAAACAACTCAGAGGCACGCTCCAGAGGTCTTTGACCACTGTTACCTGCGTTTGATCTAATGCAACTGGATGTCAGATCAAACAATAGAATCCAGAACAAATGTTACAATGTTGACAGAATCTTAGGCATCATCAAGCTCTGCTGGCTTTCATACACTTTACATAGCCCTGAAAGATACCTCATTAAACAAATACTGCTTGCCAAGCCCCTACCAACATGGTGTGTGTTAAAAATTTGCTGGACGCTAGTTAGACAAGATCTGGAGCCAGCTGGAAGTTGCTGCAAATTTGACCGCAGATGGGACAAATACTGGCTTTTATTTGCTAAAGAATTGGCACAAGACTGACTATCAAGGGAAACCACCATTCAGAGGCTTTGTTCAGATGCTGGGTAAGGCAGAAACACCTGGCCCTACTGCAAGTACAAATGAAGTACCAAATACCATTATTGCATGAGTGCCATAAATATTTCCCCCATAGTGAGAGGGCGGAGTGCTGCCATAAGCTTTGTTTTACAAAGACCTAATGGAAATATGTCTCACTTTCGAATTGTTATACAGTTTTAATGACTTTTTTTTGTGGGGGGAGGGAGTTACTCACCCCTACCCCCTACTGGCGCCCACATATTATTGTATTTTAGTGATCCTGCAACTAGAACAATGCAACTAAAAAATTAGACTTTCACAGTCTTAAAAAACTGATATCACTTCTTTCAATATTCCATTAATTCATGATCATATCAAGCCCCAAATACATGCCAAGTAATGAATAGATACCCATAAATCTAGATTTTGATGGATCAAAAATCTTTTGATGGTCATCTAAATCAAATATATTAGCCAAATAGAATGAAGTCAAAGTTAGCACACATGGAGATTAATCTCGTATAAATTTCGTGAAAAAATAGAGCAATAAAATAATATTACATACAGTACAGTAAACTTACAATCAGACTTACCAAATTGTGAACCGAGTATAATGGCTGGGGAATGCTGGTTACCACTTATATTCTGATTAACACAAAAAATACGATTCCTGCGTTTAACAAACAAAATCTACTAAAGAGACTAGGTATATTTACTAATACTCATATGTTCACTGCTGAAATTCTGGAAGCTAAAATTACAGTTTAGCAGAATAATGAAAAGAAGTTTGAAGAATAAACTTGTAGAGTACAGCCAAAAATGCTTTATCAGAAAAATAAAGGGCTGATTTAATACTAATTCCTTCAGATAAACAATTAGAGCTCTAATAGCAAAACTCAAGGAATTGCCAGGAAATATAAGGAAATCTACTACTACTACTAATAACTCACTGCAGCACCAAGCCGCCTGAGGCCAACACGCTCCTCCTCCAACCTAATCTATTTAGAGCCTCCCTCTTTACACCCTCCCAGTAAGTTCCCATTTCCTTTAAATCTTTATTTATGACATCCTCCCAACCCAGACAAGGACGACCTGCTTTCCGTGTAGCCCCAGACGGTTGGCCAAAAAGGACAATCTTCGGTAATCTGTCATCCTTCATCCGTAGAACGTGGCCTAGCCATCTCAACCTTTCTTTCATTATAGCCCCAGAAAGCGGGATTGAACCACACTTTTCGTACAACCTACTGTTTGAAATACGGTCAGTCAGCCGGGTACCCAGAACAATCCGTAGGCAATTTCTCTGGAAAACATCTAGTAAATTTTCATCTGCTTTTCGTAGTGCCCATGCTTCAGAGCCATATTTGACAACTGTCATCACTGTAGCTTCCAATATTCTAATCTTGGTTTGTAGACTTATCTTTCTATTCTTCCAAACTTTTTTTAACTGTGAAAAAACACCCTGAGCTTTAGCTATTCTACTTTTAACATCTTCACTACTCCCACCATCTTTACTAATAATACTACCAAGGTAACTGAAGCTCCCAACCTGATCAATCTTTTTGTTACCTAATGTCACCTGTTCATCTTCACTTATTCCTAGCCTTGGTGACTTAGTCTTCTTAACATTAATTTTCAAGCCTATTTTAGCACCCTGAACTCGTAAAACCTCTAAAAATTCATTCATTTTGCTCACACTTTCATCCAATATGCTTAAATCATCAGCATAATCTAAGTCCAGGAGCGTTCTTCCTCCCCATTTGATTCCATGGTCTCCAATTGCCTTTCCTGTGCTCCTTAAGACGAAGTCCATCAAAATGATCCATATAAAGGGGGATAGAACACAACCCTGCTTAACTCCTGATTAATACAAAACCAGTTGCTAACCTCATTTCCTACCTTAACCGCAGCAGTATTTTTCTTGTACATAGCGCAAATCACTCTAATGTATTTTTCTGGTATACCATATAACGATAAGACCTTTGTTAACGCTGTTCTATCAACAGAATCGAAAGCTTGCTCATAATCGATAAAACTAAGGACCAAAGGTGTTTGACAACGAAGGGACTTCTCAATTATTAACCTAAGAGTAAAAACATGGTCGACACATCCTCTACCTTTTCTAAAACCACATTGTTCTTCCCTTAAAACTTTGTCTACAGCATGTCTCAGTCTAAAAAGTATCATATTACTCAGTAATTTGCTACCTACAGAGACCAGACTAATGCCTCGATAATTACGACACTCACTCTTGTCACCTTTCTTATACAGTGGTTAAATTAAGATTTTCCTAAAATCATTGGGTACTTCCCCTTTTTCAAAAATCATGTTCATAATCTTCAGTAGCTTATTCCTAACCTCAGAGCCACCATATTTAAGAAACTCATTAATCATACTATCAGCACCTGGGGCCTTATTATTTTTAATCCTTTTAGTACTGTCGCTAATTCTTCCTCACTAAACAAATCTTCCTTCACATCCAAGGTATCACAAACTTTTTCATTTTCATCTATATCTTTTCCTGCAACTGTATCTCGGTTTACCACATTCTCAAAATGTTCCACCCATCTTTCTTTAACTTTTTCCTTATCACTAATTGTGGCCCCATTTCTATCTTTAACTGGGACTAGTCCGGATTGGCTACTCCCTTTCAATTTATTAAAATGCCAGTATAATATTTTACTATTATGCCGTCTAGCCGCATCTTCCAGATCCTCAGCAATTTTATCCATCGCCTCCACTTCACATCTCCTTAGTTCATATTTTAATGCTTTCTCCATTTTCTTTACATTCCTTTTGTTTTCATACGACCTATCACTCAGATAATTCTTATACAAACCCCTTCTACTCTCTATTAAACCTAAAGCTTTTTCACTAATATTCCTAGTTGCAGTCTTAGCACTCTTCCCTAGGACACCATCAGCAACTTCACAAATTGTTTTTCTGAAATTATTCCATCCATCTTCCACATTGTCAAATTTTAAACCCTCAGGTTTAGTACTCAACTGTTCCTGGAATTTTTTTCTCAAATTTTCATCCTGAAGTCTACCAACATCATAACTTTCCGGGAGGGAGTTACCCTTCCGAAATTTCAGCTTTAAATTAACCTTAGACACTACTAGATGGTGATCTTTACTTTTAACATCAATAACGGCACTCCTATACGCCCTAGTATCTTGTATTGATCCTGCTAGACTTCTGTTTACAATAACATAATCAATAAGGTTTGCTGTCTTACCATCACGTGAATACCATGTCAACTTATGGGCTATTTTGTGACCAAACATTGTATTGGTTATAACTAGGTTGTTATACCTACAAAATTGCAAAAGCCTATAGCCATTACTGTTTTCTTTTCCTACACCAAATTTACCTAGGCTAGGATACCATCTATACCTATTTCTACCAACCTGGGCATTAAAATATCCTAACAAAAACACCATATTTCAACCTGGTACCCTGTCTATTTGCACCTGTAACTGTAAGTAAAATTCATCTGAGTCACTAGTATCTCCATCAGTTGGTTCAATGGGGGCATATACTACTACAACTGATACCCTAAACTTTTTAGTCATACAATGAGCAATTAGTATTCTATTATTAATACCTTCCCAGCCTAAACAAGACTTAGCAGCTTCCTTATTCATCATGAGCCCTACTCCCTGTCTATGTACCCCATCCTTCCTGCCTGAGTAAACAAATTCTATGTCACCTAATTTCATGCTTCCTACTCCTGGGATATGAGTTTCTGAAACTCCTAATAAATCCAGTTCAAACCGTCTGAATTCGTCAGTCAAAATGTCGATGCGATAGTCATTTTTTAACGTCGTAACATTCCAAGTTCCAATTTTCATGTTCTTTAAATCTTTGAAATTATTTTGGCCTCAAGAAAAGCAGTGATCCCGGATACCAGTGCAGGATGGGGACCAACATATCTTCTCAAGTCTACACCGAAGCGCTTAAGCCAGCTTAGAACCGGACAGCAAGAAGTCCCTGGGACCTCCAGTAGGTTGGAGGCTTTGTGCAATCCTGGGCCCATCTTGGTCACAACATGGTTTTCAGTACTTGGCGATGCTCTTCTATCAACAAGAGTCGAAATCCTGCACAGACAGTCCCAAGCCTATTACCTCCGACTCATTATATATTCATGCCTACAAATATGATGCTACTACGGGGAGGCAGCCCATAGTAGATAAATTAGCTAGGAAGAGGTTTTCAGCCCGAAAACGCCCATCAAAACAAACAAAGCCCAGAAAATTATCCAATAATCAGAATCCTTTACGAGTGCTGTGTTGTTTACTCCATGATAGGAAATCTATCATGTTTTATATTCCTGAATAAACTAAAAATAGAAGCTATTGAAAACTTATTGTCACTAAATAAGGTTGTAGACAGTCTTTTACTTGAGGGACAGGAGGGGTGTCAAAGAAAGGCTTCTCTACCAGAAAAGCATCAAGTCTATTTTGTTAGGACTTATAGAGCGATCAGAAAAAGGCAACACATTGTCCTTGGTCGTTGATATGACATTATGGACAGAAACAGGTAAAGATGAGTGGTAATACCTACTATACCAGCACATAAGGGATAATCTTCCGTTTTTCCCATATATTGCTCCAAATGATGCTTCAGAAAAATGAAATTGCAGCCCAAAATGAAGTTTTTGCATGTCCCCCCCCCAAAAAAAAACAACAAGAAGGCATAACTGTTACCCCTACGGGTTGGATTTCCATGTACCTGTGTATACATAAGTAACCATTCAAACAAGACTGAAAAAGGAGCAAAATTAAACAAAGATTACAGCACTTTCTGATTATAGCATAGTTTGCAAATTAAAGCCATTGCTTTGTAAAATTGTATCATATATGTTGCAATAATTTTGTTATTCTTTACATCTTGAGTAAACAAAGACGGGTTTTCAAAGGAATACTTGCAACATGCCACTTTTGGTTTTTTAAATTCCTAAAACAGATTTCTGTATGGTAGTGTTTTTTTTTTTTCACTTACCAGCATCAGCATCAACTAATGGAATATTAGCTAAATATGATTCTACTTTATTTGAGTCAGGATCCTCTTGATTCAAACTTGGGTGATTCATATTTGACCCACTTAGACTTATCTATAAAGAGAAAAACAATCATGAAGTAAAACCTTAACTAGACGGTAACAAAATAACCATAAACAGAATTTTATTAGAAAAAAAAAACTTTCATATTACAGTAAGAAAATATCAATCCGAGGCTGTAGTAAAATTAAATAAAAAAAAACTAATTTTTTTTTAGCTGAAAGTAAGGAGCGGCGTTAAAACTTAAAACGAACAGAAATTACTCCGTATATAAAATGGGTTGTCCCCTCCGCAATCCCTCGCTCTTTACGCTAAAGCTTTTAATTGTTTTAAAAAGTAGAATTGTGGCAAAGAGTCAAACTTTAGCGTAAAGAGCGAGGGATTACGGAGGGGACAACCCATTTTATATATGGAGTAATTTCTGTTCGTTTTAAGTTTTAATGTCGCTCCTTACTTTCAGCTAAAAAAATTAGTTTTTTTTTATTTATTTTCTGAACGTTTTTGAATTAATGCATGTTTGGTTTTGGCTCTCCGCACATAAATTATTAAAATGAAATTTGTATATTAATTCTTTTTTTGGCTAAATAGCTTTCTCTTAGTTTTAACCAGACGATTTTGAGAAATAAGGGGTGGAGAAGGAGGCCTAGTTGCCCTCCAGTTTTTCGGTTGCTTAAAAAGGCAACTAGAACTTTTAATTTTTAACGAACGCTTTTATTAGTAAAAAATATACGTAACTTATAAATTAGCAATTTACGTAACAAACTTTCATAATCTTATATTTTTATTATGTATACAAGGGGGTTTGTATCCTCGTTAATACCTCGCTCTTTACACTAAATCTTAAGCTTTGTCCTAATTCTTTAAGAATGACCCCCTGAATCAGAAAGGCCGTAGAATAAATAGTTGAAATTACTAAAAATACTTTAGCATAAAGAGCGAGGTATTTATCTCCTCCTAAATACCTCGCTCTTTATGCTAAAGTATTTTTAGAACCCCTCATATGTGTAATAATCTCTGTTCGTTTTAAGTTTCAATGCTACTCCTTCCTTTCATTTGAAAAAACGTTTTCATGTTTATTTTTCATTGTTTTCTTATAATAATGCTAGAAAATCATGCGCCCTTTTCCTTGAATTTTTCTTCCCCCATGACAGATTCCTCCAAGGAAAGATCCTCAAACATAGCCCCCTCCCCTCAGCCCCACCCCCCAAACAAAATAAAATCCCCCTGAAAACGTCTGTACACTTCCCAATAACCATTAAAAATTTACTTTGTATATGAAAGAGGCTGCTTTCTCATCAACATCCTGCTCTTTACGCTAAAGTTTTTTACTGCTTTAAAAAGTAGAGTTGAGAGAGAGTCAAACTTTAGCATAAAGAGTGGGGCGTCAATGAGGAAGCAGCACTTTCATATACAAAGTAATTTCTGTTCATTTTAAGTTTTAATGTTGCTCCTTACTTTCAGTTAAAACAAACTTTTTTTTTTATTTAATTTTCTATAAGAATCCAAAGTATGGGCTGCTATTTATGTGTTGGAGGAACTTTTTCAACAATTCTTTAACCTGACACAAACACTATTTTTTAATTTTATAGCTTCTGAAGTTGACCAGAGAAATAAGTTACTCCGTATATAAAATGGGTTGTCCCCTCCGCAATCCCTCGCTCTTTACGCTAAAGCTTTTAATTGTTTTAAAAAGTAGAATTGTGGCAAAGAGTCAAACTTTAGCGTAAAGAGCGAGGGATTGCGGAGGGGACAAACCATTTTATATACGGAGTAATTTCTGTTCGTTTTAAGTTTAAATGTCGCTCCTTACTTTCAGCTAAAAAAATTAGTTTTTTTTTATTGAATTTCTGAACGTTTTTGAATTAATGCATGTTTGGTTTTGGCTCTCCGCACATAAATTATTAAAATGAAATTTGTATATTAATTCTTTTTTTGGCTAAATAGCTTTCTCTTAGTTTTAACCAGACGATTTTGAGAAATAAGGGGTGGAGAAGGAGGCCTAGTTGCCCTCCAGTTTTTCGGTTGCTTAAAAAGGCAACTAGAACTTTTAATTTTTAACGAACGTTTTTATTAGTAAAAAATATACGTAACTTATAAATTAGCAACTTACGTAACAAACTTTCATAATCTTATATTTTTATTATGTATACAAGGGGGTTTGTATCCTCGTTAATACCTCGCTCTTTACACTAATTCTTAAGCTTTGTCCTAATTCTTTAAGAATGACCCCCTGAATCAGAAAGGCCGTAGAATAAATAGTTGAAATTACTAAAAATACTTTAGCATAAAGAGCGAGGTATTTATCTCCTCCTAAATACCTCGCTCTTTATGCTAAAGTATTTTTAGAACCCCTCATATGTGTAATAATCTCTGTTCGTTTTAAGTTTCAATGCTACTCCTTGCTTTCATTTGAAAAAACGTTTTCATGTTTATTTTTCATTGTTTTCTTATAATAATGCTAGAAAATCATGCGCCCTTTTCCTTGAATTTTTCTTCCCCCATGACAGATTCCTCCAAGGAAAGATCCTCAAACATAGCCCCCTCCCCTCAGCCCCACCCCCCAAACAAAATAAAATCCCCCTGAAAACGTCTGTACACTTCCCAATAACCATTACAATATGTAAACACTGGTCAAAGTTTGTAACTTGCAGCCCCTCCCCCAGGGATTGTGGGGGAGTAAATCATCCCCAAATACATAGTTATTACGGTTTTCGACTATGCTGAACAAAATGGCTATCTCAAAATTTTGATCCGTTTACTTTGGGAAAAAAATGAGCGTGGGAGGGGGCCTAGATGCCCTCCAATTTTTTTGTTCACTTAAAAAGGGCACTAGAACTTTTCATTTCCGTTAGAATGAGCCCTCTTGCGACATTCTAGGACCACTTGGTCGATACGATGACCCCTGGGAAAAAAAAAAAAAAAGAAAAAAAAACAAAAAACAAAAAACAAATAAACACGCACCCGTGATTTGTCTTCTGGCAAAAAATAAAAATTCCACATTTTTGTAGATAGAAGCTTGAAACTTCTACAGTAGGGTTCTCTGATACGCTGAATCTGATGGTGTCATTTTCGTTAAGATTCTATGACTTTTAGGGGGTGTTTCCCCCTATTTTCATAAATAAGGCAAATTTTCTCAGGCTCGTAACTTTTTATGGGTAAGACTAAACTTGATGAAACTTATATATTTAAAATCAGCATTAAAATGCAATTCTTTTGATGTAGCTATTGATATCAAAATTCAATTTTTTAGAGTTTTGGTTACTATTGAGCCGGGTCGCTCCTTACTACAGTTCGTTACCACGAACTGTTTGATAAGAAAACAGCCTTTCAAATCAAATGCTTCCCGTAACCATTTATAGCATTTGTGAACCTACTATTCTTTCTGTTAAAGAATAATAAGGAACTTGAACTTCAGCTTAAGTGCATCCAGGCACTGACAATGACTGGTTGTACCAGATTTACTACATCAGTCTTGACGTATACTTGATTGCTTCCAATCTTTAACCCCTAGGCAATATTTTTCATCCTATTTTCTTTAATATTTTTCATGTCAGACAAAAAGGTACATCAAAAAATTAAATTGGCTAGTACCCTAAAAGACCATGATGTTTTGGGATTATTTATGCTTACAGATCCAGGATATGTAAAGATAATTGACTCCAATAATAATAATAATAATAAAGATCCTCCAGAGCCATTGCTGGCGCATAGGGCGTCGAATCAACGTTTCAGTTGCTGGTTTTTTTTTTACAGGAGCAAGTAGCAAGCTTGTCGCCCAACCTTGCTGAGGCGGGGATCGAACCCTGGGCCCCGTATTGCCAAGCAGTGCACCAATCCACTGTGCTACAAAAGGTTATAATTGACTCCACAAGGATTAAAATGGTTCTGCCTGCTATCCTACACATTGGCCAGAAGATGGCCAAACAATTATTTACTGCTATCTGTGGCAAATTCTATCCAGGGAAGTTAGGCTAAATTAGGCGAATAGCCCTTGTGATACTGAAACAAATCTCATAAGTAAAACCGCAACAAGCATAAACATGTCAATGGAAGCAAGAACAGAGGTAAATTTGAACAAGAAGGATACTTATCTTCAATTTCGCCAGTGAAAAAGTGTTTTCGAAGCTTCAGATTGTGAAAATTTTACTTCTTTAGAAACACGTATGCAGCATAAGGTGCATGAAATTCAATGGATATATCCCTAGTCTTTGGCCCAATTCAAACAATAGCCTGGTTACCATATACAATTTTAACAAACAAAAGGAAAACCAAACTGCACATGTGTGCAACCCCTTGACCCTGAAGTTGAATAACATAGTTGAATAGAAACTTTTCTTTCAAGAAAAAACCTTGAGAAGTGTATCAGTCAGTGACATGAATGTTTACAAAGGACAAACAACTTTGTAAAAATTCTTGTGGTAGCTCTTGCAATTTTTGGTTCAGGCGAAACCTGACTCCAGGTAATAGTCTTTCTTATATTCCAAGATAAATGTGATGAAAGTAAAAAAAAAGGAAAAATAAGATAATGAACAAGGAAAGGGATACCTTTGAACAAATGCTTAAAAAGTTTGAGCCTGTTTGAAAAAACACAGACCTTTGGGTAAAATTGGTGCAAACAGTATTGCTGGCTTTCATATAAAGTGAATATACCACTCGATGCCGTTTTTTATGTTCTTTACAAATAATCGCTTCTACCGCAAATTCAGATCTAAGCACTTCTTGACCTCTTAAAAATGACCTATATATGGGGTCATTACAAATCTGTAATAGTTTAGAAACAAATTTGGGCTATATATTTGCACATCAGGGGGGTGGGGGTAAAGCATAGCATATATTAAATACGTAAACTAACCATTGCTGTATTTTTTTTAATGTGTTTGTGCTGTTGCACTGGTGATTTCTGTTCTCATTAAAATTCGATGTGCACAAAAAAAAAAAAAAAAAACAGCAATGGTTAGTTTACGTATTTAATATATGAAATGCTTTACCCCCATCCCCCTCATGTGCAAATATATAGCCCAAATTTATTTCTAAACTATTAAATTTTTTTATACCCTATATTTAGGTCATTTTTAAGAGGTCAAAAACTGCTTAAATCTGAATTTGCGGTAGAAGCGATTATTGTATTTGTAAACAGCATTAAAAAAGGCATCGAGTGGTATAGTCACTTTATATGAAAGCCAGTAATACTGTTTGCACCAATTTTACTGACCTTTGTTAGCAATGAAAAAACAAAAAATCAATATATTACTTAGGGCTATAAGTTATTAAGGGGCAAAGGGCGAAGGTAGTGGCCATTATATTTAAAAGGAGTTTTGAATAAGAGCATAATTGCCTTAAATTGCAGCTTGGAGCAATCTAAGAATTATTAAACAGGGTTTAGCTGTCCTTTTTATTAATTTTTAACTAGAGGAAAAACATTCCACTTGATGCATCTTTTAACACTATTTCAAAATATTCGAACTGCTACCCTTACAAATGCCCCCCCCCCAAAAAAGAGCCCTAGGTTAGACACATATTTCTTTGTGTCTAAACACTGCCCTAGATTAGACACAAATTTCCAGATCTTGTGGGGATTTGTTTCAAATGGACTTTATGAGACAAGCTGTTGAGAAAGAAATAATCCCAAAAATAGCACAAACCTGTAAAACCATCAAATTTGTGTAACCTACATAGCCTAGGGTTGTATGCACTCTTTTTTGACAAGGTAGCAATTAGCAGCCTATGTTTGGAAATAGCAGTGAAAGGTGAAATGGATGCTTATCCATTGTTTCTACTTTTCTATTTTTATTCTCTCTATTTGCATACAAATTTTCTCTTAAACTCCTCATGTTAAGGCCTAAATTCTTCCTGGAAATAAAAGGATATTTTACCCAGATTTACACAAAATTTACATGAAAAGAGGCACAAGAGGAAACCTTGTACCTACGGTCCATGATGGAAACTGACACCCTTGCCAGGGGTCATAAATACAGGCGGAGGAGAAAGAAAGTCCCTCAAATGCACACTTAGCAGGTCCATTGGCATGCAGACAAGCCCTGTGAATTACAAAACTTATCCTAGCATTGCATTCAATGGCATGGTGATGCAAAAACAATCATGGTAGGATCCTCTATATGAGGACAACTACACCAGGGCGTAAGATCCAGATCCATTGGCCCCTGCTATGGGCTGCCTTGACCCTGTTAGGGTACCTGCAAGACTGGGAACCTTAAACTCAGCTTCATTCCTACTTGAGGAGTGGCGCCACTCAGGGAAATTATAGCCTTGTAACCAATACATCATTTGCATAGGATTCTGATTAATGGACAATTCTTCTGAGATGGGTCTGCTCTGGTGGGCGTGACTAGGAAAAAAACTATTCCTAGCTGATTTATTGACTATGGGTTACCTCTTCATAGAAGCATTATATTTGTAGGCAGGAATATATAATGAGACAGAGGTAATAGGCTTGAAACTTTCTATGCAGGATTTCAAATCTTGTTGACAGAGGAGCATCACCAAGTGCTGAAACTATATTGCAACCAAGATGGGACCAGGATTGCACAAAGCCTCCATTCAACTGAATGTCTCAGTGACTTCTTGCTGACTGGCTCTAAGCCACATCAAGCACTTTGGTATAGACCTGAGAAGATGTATTGGTCCCCGCCCTGCAATGGTTCTGGAACCATTGATTTTCCTGGTACCAAAATAAATTTGGCGATTTAAAGAATACGAAAATTATAACTTGGAATGTTGTGACGTTAAAAAATAACTATTGTATTGATATTCTGATTGATAAATACAGGGTATCAGTCCTAGTAGAATATGCTCCTGTAGAACAAACAGACAAAAGACAGTAGTGACTCAGATGAATTTTACTTACAATAGCAGGATCAAATAGAAAGGATTCAAGGTGGAAATATAGTGTTTTTATTAGAAGATTTTAATGCCTAGGTAAGTAGAAATAGGGATAGATGGTATCCTAGTCTAGGCAAACTTGGTGTAGGAAAAGAAAACAAGACTGCAGCATTTTTGTAGCTATAACAATTCAGTTATGACCAATACAGTATTTTATCATAAAATGGCCTATAAGTTAACATGGTATCCACATGATGGCAAGACAGCTAATCTTATTGATTACACTATAGTAAACTGAAGACTGGAAGTATCAAAACAAGATCTTGGGTGACAAGATCTTGTTGGTGGACAAATGCTTAAGGATTGAATCATTGACTATGCACTTGAATATTTTGACAACAACTGAGTTCAGGCTAATTGGCCAATAATTGTTAGGCTTTGAATGGTTACATTTCTTGAAAACTGGTGTAATGTTGGCTTTTTCCTGTCGGCTGGCAGCTCCCTAGAAGTAAGTGATTTCTGGAAAATTTTCCTAAGCAGTTCTGCTATAATTGTTGTAGTTTCTTTTAATAGCCTGGGGTGTAGGTTATCAAGTCCTGGTGACTTGTAAAGTATCTAACATCTGTAGATGTCTGAGAAACTCTGTGAGCAATAGAGTGATGCTATCCACTGGGGTTTTTACAATGTATTCTGGTGAAGGAGGTAAAGGGCCAATGGGTTCAGTAGTAAAAAAAAATAGACACAAATTGGTGATTTAGTGAGTTTGCAAGCTTATTGATGTCAGCTATCTCTTCACCTTCCCCTGTTAGCAGTTTCCTGATGCCCTATCTATTATGGTATTGGCTAAAGGCATATTGACAGGATTTCTTTGGGTTTGTCTTAGCTTCATCTGCAAGCTTAGATTCAAAGCCTGTATACAAATTGCATGTCAAATTTTTAAGTTTGTTCCTGCTCTTTGAAAATTTTTGTTTGTTTTCTGGGGATGGATGCTTCCTGTACTTCTTCAATCTTCTGTTAATTTGCTTCTTAATATCTTTTGTCACTGTCAGTAGTTAACAAAACAAAAAAAAAGGTAAAGATGTAGAATAGCAGCTGTCTAGAAGAAAATATGCTAAAACCAAAAGAGACGTTTTTAGATTTCTAATTTTATGCTTATTTTTATGATTGTGTACTGGGGATCAACTGTAAAAAATGCACACAAAAGTATCAAAATTAGCAATCTAAAAGTCTCTCTTTTTGTTGTAGCATGTCTCCTTTGTAAAGCCACTATTCTAAACCCTTACCTTTAATGGTAGGATAGTATTACTGTACAGTTAGAGCTGCTGAGAAGCAAACAATATAAATTTTGAAATGACTTTAATGAAAGGTAAAATTCAAGACACAGTCCTGCGGTGGCACAGTGGATTTGACCTTAGCTTGGTAATATGGGACCGAGAGATCAAATCATGCTGCAGGAATGCACTGCAGGGCCAACGCAGGGACCATAGTAGTCAAGAAGCATTGTTAATTCTTAAATAAATAAATAAATTCAAGACAAGCTACTTTTTGCTATCTTGGAAAGAGGGTAAAATTCTAGTTGATTGACTTTTGGCTATCTCAGAAAGGTGTTAGGTTAGGAAAGTGAAACTTTCTGGGATGAGGCTAAAGACTAAAGTATGTCCCAGGAAGGTATTTTGAAATACCCACCTCTACCCCTTCTCTCTCTCTAGAGGGCCCTGACCCTCAATGACCTTTAAAAATATGTGTTATAAAAGTGAAACCTTGCAAAATAGATCTTCTGCTTGAATGAAGTACAACCAAATTGTTTTCAGCTTTACAACTTTGCTCAATCGTAATTTATAAGGTTTTAAAGATATGCAAATACATTTCCTAAATAAAAAAAAAAAAAACAACATTGATATGGCTCAGAATTCTACTCTAATAACCAGAATTGCATTTTTTAGAACTAAAGGCAGAGAAAAGGCAACTGGTAACTGAAAATTGACATAAAATGATGTTTTGTCAAAATTTCAATAGGTATAAACCTGTGATGCAGACAAATTTCAGGGCATTCTTGAGGGAGAAGGAGTGGAGCTGGGTACTTCAAAATACCTTCCTGGGACATATTTTCACCTTTAGACCCATCCCTGAAAGTTTCATTTTCCTAACATAACCCCTTTCTGAGATAGCCAAAAGTCAATCAACTAGAATTTTACTGGAAAGAGGTTAGGTTGGGAAAATGAAACTTTCAGGCATGGATCTAAAAACTAAATTATCTCCCAGGAAGGAATTTTGAAATACCCAGCTCTACATCTTCTCTCTCTAAAAGGACCCTAATCCCCCCTTAATGTGCCCATAGTAAGCAGGCTATTTAAGGATATTCAAAGTTGTTTTCAGAATTGTATAGCCTACTACTCTCCTGTTATTGGCCTATAGAACAATGCTGTCTTTACAGGAGGAATTTCTATGCAACTGACCAAGCTCCATTCTCATATCTGAAACAATAAAGGTAGACTGGCTAGGTGTGCAGGTAAATTAAATCAAAAGCCCTCTGGGTTGAGAGAGAAAAGCAGTCCATGTTTCCACAGAGCATTTAAAGGACAAGATAGAGCAGGAAAAAATAATTTTTAACAGGAACATTCAGTTTTGAAGATCAGGAGAAAGTTTAGTAAAATTCTAGTTAATTAACTTCTTGCTTTCTCAGAAAGGGTTTAGGTTAGGAAAATGAAACTTTCAGAGATGGGTCTACAGGCGAAAGTATGTACTGGGAAGGTATTTTAAACTGCCCACCTCCACTCCTTCTCCCTCTAGAGGACCCTGAAATTTGCCTACATGACAGGTGTATACCTATTGAAATTTTGACAAAACCCCATTTTACCTTAATTTTCAGTTACTAGTTGCTTTTTCTCTGCCTTTAGTTCTGAAAATGCAATTACTGTTATTTGAGTAGAATTTTGAGCCATATCAATGTTTTTCTTTCAAAATTTAGGAAATGTATTTGCATATCTTTAAAACCTTATACAATGAAATTGAGAAAAGTTATGAAGCTGAAAACAATTTTGTTGTACTTCAATTAAGCAGAAGAGCTATGTTGCAAGGTTTCACTTTTATAACACACATAATTTTAAAGGTCATCAAAGGTCAGGGCCCTCTAGAGGGAGAAGGAGTGGAGATAGTTGCTTCAAAAAACCTTTTCGGGGCATACTTTAATCTGTAGATTCATCCTTGAAAGTTCCATTTTCTTAACCTAAACCCTTTCCGAGATAGCAAGAAGTCAATTAAATAGAATTTTACTGAAAGTTAGACTAACTTGTCTCTGGTCCAAAATAATTTCTTAACTATTAATAAACTCTACCAAAACACCCCACTTGACAAGAAAACTACCAAACAGGAGACGTACACTCACAGGTCAGCAGTGAGCCAAATTATTTAATGATTGAAATTACTTCTTCTGAAATATACAAATAGAAATTCTTCCCTGTGTTCTTTTACTTGTCCAATTACTTATCTAACTAATCCAAGCGTTTTATGAGACGCATATGACATCAGAGTTGCGTTTGATTCGACTCATAAAAGTTAACTTAAAAGTTGACTTTTTTCTCTGCTGCCGTTTTATTTAGTAAGAAGTTGACCTAGAAAGTCAACACAGAATTGCGAATCGAACGCTTCAGTAGCAAAAAATTTAGATATGTGAAATCGTTTTGTTTAAAAACAAGACAGGGAAACTGTTAATATTGGAAATAATCTTAGCTTTTCAGTGACCTGTAAGTAATCTTATGCATATTCCTTAGGATTTAAAGGGTTTTTGGTGTTCTAGGCCCATCTTGCATAGGCTAAGCTTAATAAGGAATCAGAAGAAAATTTTTATGTTGTTAAAAACGTTGGTTCTTAGGAGGGCAGCTATCACATTGGTTAGTTATTTAAATATTACCAAATCAAACAGGCCTAGTTTCTAAACCAAACTATAATTTTTAGTTGAAAAAAATTAGAATGGTTAGGTCAATGCCCATAATGTATAACATATATTCATTGAGATTGCTGTCTAAACTGGATTTTTAACATGAAGTAGGGGTAAAATTTTACTTTAGCTACTTTTGGCTATCTTTGAAAGAGGATAGGTTAAGAAAATGAAACTTTCAGGGATGTGTCTAGAGGCTAGAGTATGGGTAAATTTATAGCAAACAGTGCAGCATTATGGACTAACCCGCTTGTTTATGCTTATGTTGTGCCTAGCATTGCTTGTTTGTGCTTATATTTTGTATTTGTTCTAGGTGCTTGGGTTTATAAATAAACTATAAATAGTCAAATGCTACATGGTGTCAGACGTCATGGAGATCACCCACCCGTCAATAAACTGAAATGCAGACAACCTCGACTCAGAATGGACCGCATTCGAAAACCACGCAAAGCTCATGTGCCAAGGCCCCCTTGCTGACAAGTCTGAGAAAGTAGCATGTGCCTTCCTCTTAATCTGGGTTGGTGCACAAGGCAGAGAAATCTTCAGCACTTTTGAGCTTGCGGATGAAGAGAAGGACAAAATCGAGATCTACTTCAAGATGTTTAGAGACTATGCTGCCCCCAAAAAGAATCAAGTGTTCTCCCGCTATGTTTTTCAGAAAAGAGACCAGAACGACACAGAAAGTACTGACAAATACATAACAGAGTTCAAGATTCTAGTTAAACCATGTGGATACTTAAGTGAAAGTGAGATGGTAAGAGACAAAATAGTTAGTGGAGTCAGAAATCCTAAACTACGTGAAAAACTATTAGCCGTCGTTGACAGCCTTACTCTGGCCCAAGCTGTCACAATATGTCGAGCTCACGAGTCAACCCAAGCACAACTAAAGACATTCGAACAAAAGGAAATAAAACAAGAAGTGGATGCTGTTGCAAAGAGTCGCTCCAGCTTCTCACTTAAAAAGACAGAGTGTTACTTTTGTGGCGGAAATTACTCACCCCAGCATGTGTGTCCTGCAAAAGGGAAAACATGTGCCAAGTGTAAAAAACAGAACCATTTTGCAAAAGTCTGCAAAAGTAAGGCGGTGAATATCGTTGGAAATGAGGCCACAAACACTCCAGCATTCACCAGTAACCTGTACAACCAGGAAGAAACAGAGGTGTTCCTGTATGCCATCAACAAGGACTCCAGCAAGGATGAAATCTTTGCTGAGATTTCTGTTTGTGGGCAGATCCACATTGATTTCAAGATCGATACGGGTGTTCAGGTCAACATCCTACCTTCACAGTACCTGGACAAGCTGTCGCCAAAGCCACGCAACGCCTCACCAGCTACTGTGGATCGACAATACCCTATGTAGGAGTCTGCAACATTCCTTGTCGCTACAAAAATGGGCCTACACAGCAACTCACCTTTTATGTGTTTGAGTCAAACACCACACCTATAATTGGGTTCAAAGCAAGCAAAGACATGAACCTGATCAAGCTTGTTCTGAACATTGAAGAATCACCAGTCAGCGAATATAGTGATGTTTTCAAGGGTATAGGCAAACTCGAAACAGAGTGTGAAATATACTTAAAAGACAATGCAACGCCCACAGTACATCCAGCTAGGAAAATACCGCTAGCCCTAAAGCAGAAGCTCAAGACCGAGTTTTAACGCCTAGAAAGTCTCGATATCATCGAAAAGGTCACTGAGCCAACAGACTGGGTTAATGCCATGGTCATGGTGGAAAAAAAAGATGGTTATGTGAGACTATGCATCGATCCTGTTGACCTGAACAAGGCGATAAAACGCCCCTACTATCCGGTCCCATCTTTCGACGATGCCGTTGCTGAACTGGATGGAGCAGCATTATTCAGCAGGCTTGATGCCCGCTCAGGCTACTGGATACTCCTACTTTCCACGCGATCCTCCTACTATACAACCTTCAGCACTATCTACGGCCGATACAGATGGAAGAGATACCCCTTCGGCCTAGTGTCTGCGCAAGACGAGTTCCAGAGATAAATGAAAGAGGCGTTTGAAGGATTGAAAGGTATCAGAATACTTGTAGATGATATTCTGGTATATGGAAAGAACCGCGAGGAGCACGACCAGAGACTATCCGCCGTTCTTAGAAGAGCCAGAGAAAAAGGAATCCGCTTCAACAGTGAAAAATGCGAATTTTCCAAAGACAAAGTCAAGTACTTTGGACATATCATTAGCAGAGACGGGATAAAACCAGACCCAGAAAATATTAGGGCTATACAAGACATGCCAAGCCCACAGTCCAAAGAAGAGCTACAGACACTATTAGGAATGCTCAACTTCCTATCGAAATACATACCCGACCTATCCTCGAAAAATAAGCCACTGAGAGATCTTACTAAAGCCACCGATTTCAGATGGGAAACCGATCACGAAGCAAGTATGAAAGAGATCAAGAGCTGCATTTCAGAAAATCTAGCTTTCTTCGACCATAAATGCAAAGTTATCGAACTCAAGGTTGACGCTTCAAAGCATGGACTTGGAACTGAGCTCTCCTCAAATGGGAAGATCGTAGGATTTGCATCTAGGGCCCTTAGCACGACTGAACAGAACTATTCTCAACTAGAGAAGGAACTGTATGCGATCGTGTTTGGGTGCAAGCACTTCCATCACTACATCTATGGAAGAAAAACCATCGTGACAACAGATCATCGCCCATTAGAGACCATCTTATCACGACCACTCCATACGGCACCAGCACGACTACAGCGAAGGATGATTCAGATCCAGCCATACGACATCGAAGTACACTATAGCCCGGGGTCAGATATCCCAGTCCCAGATGCACTCTCTCGACTACACCTGCCAGACGTTGATACCAAAATGCAGAATGACATCGAAGTTTTTGTGCATACAGTGATGAAATCCTTGCCAGTGAGCGACTCCAAACTAGACGAAATACGCCGCGAGACAGAAAAAGACACTCAACTCAAGGCAGTCAAAGAACTCATACTCAAAGGATGGCCCGGTACACGCCAGTCGTGCCCAACAGATGCCGTTCGATTCTGGAATATCAAAGACGAACTAGCAATCCACGATGGGTTAGTTTTGAGAGGTCAACGAATCGTCGTACCCCATCCTCTCAGAACCAACATAATTCATCAGCTACACTCAGCACACCTTGGGATCGACAAAACCAAACAGCGCGCCCGGATGATTGTGTACTGGCCAGGGATGAACGCTGACATTGAGTCCTTCGTCCATAAATGTGAAACATGTGCTAAATTTGCAGCAAATAATCAAAAGGAACCGTTGATTAGCAACCAGCCGCCCTCACTCCCATGGCAACACATTGGCATTGACCTTTTCGACTGGAACAAGACCTGCTATCTCATCACTGCCGACTATTATAGCAGATACTTTGACATCAACCGTAATCATCGACAAACTGAAAGCCAACTTCGCACGTTTCGGAATCCCTCAGCTGATAACTTCAGACAACGGCTCACAACTTTTCTCAAAAGAGTTCCGAGATTTTGCGCAAGAGTGGGGAATTAGTCTGAAAACCTCCAGCCCCATCTATCCGAGATCAAACGGTCTGGTGGAGAAATCAGTACAAACCTGCAAACGGATACTAGCCAAAGCGAAAGAAAGTGGAAACGACCCACATATTGCACTTCTAGAATATAGAAACAGCCAGTTGACGGCCATGCCTCACCTGCTCAACTCCTCATGAGCCTCCAGCTACGGTCAGTCCTACCATCAACATACAACCAGCTAAAACCAAGAGTCACACCCCTTCAGACCTTCCTAAAACACAGATCGAAGGAACAGGAAAGACAGAAACGCTATCACGATAAGACTGCGAAACCGCTACGTGAACCTCAACTGGAAGACCAAGTTTTTATCCAGAAGAAAACAAACGGCCCCTGGACAAAAGCGAAAATCATATCATGCCATGAGAACCCCAGATCATACGTAGTGGAGACAGAAGACGGTTCCAGGCTGCGACGAAATAGAGTCCATATCTCCCGCCGTTCCTTTCCAGTAGCCAAGGAAGAGGTCAGAATCCCGCCCACCAAACAGGACGAAAGCAATGACATATCCCAGCCCATCTTAACCGAATCACCCCAGCCAATCCGCACAGACATCGAAACCTCGCCAAGAAATGTTCCGTTACCAAGAGAAGAAGGTGAACCTTTTGACCCACCCCTTGTCCCACCAACCATCGTGCCTACGCCTGAAAATGCCGCTCCCGACTGCCCAGCCACAGGGACTAAATCCCCTACCACTACATCAAAGGTGATGCCGCAAACCCGCAGCGGCAGAGTGGTTAGACCACCTAATAGGCCGGATTTGTAGGCAGACCGCCTTTCATGAAAAGAAGGGAGATGCAGCATTATGGACTAACCCGCTTGTTTATGCTTATGTTGTGCCTAACATTGCTTGTTTGTGCTTATATTTTGTATTTGTTCTAGGTGCTTGGGTTTATAAATAAACTATAAATAGTCAAATGCTACAAACGGTATTACTGGCTTTTGTATAAAGTGAATATACCACTTGATGCGTTTTTTTTATGCTCTTTACAAATATAATAATTATTTCTACTGGAAATTCATATTTTAAGCACTTTTTGACCTCTTAAAAATGACCTAAATATGGAGTATAAAAAGGCTTAAAACATTGATCTCAAACTTTATAGCATTGGACTCAAACTTACTGTTTCATTATAAATCCATTTTTTTAATGATATATTATCCACAAGCACTGAATGTTATGGCGTTTTCATCTTCCTTGTTGCCAAAATTTCAATTAAAGCATACGTTTTTGGTCATTTTTTACAAAATAATAAGATATTAGAAATCACAAATCTGTAATAGTTTAGAAACAAATTTGGGCTATGTATTTGCACATCAGGGGGGTGGGGGTAAAGCATAGTATATATTAAATATGTAAACTAACCATTACTGCATTTAATATAATTAAATTTACAGCAAACAGTATAACTGGCATTTGTAATAGCCAGCTTTCATATTTTGACCAAAAATGCATGCTTTTATTAAAAATTTGCTGTCAAGGAAGAGGAAAGCACCATAACATTGATAAAATTTATATATCCAATTTAATTGTGGAAAATCACTGCTTGTGGATAGTGTAACATTAAAAAATGGATTCATAATGAAATGGTAAGTTTGAGCCCAGTGTTTTAAAGTCTGAGACAAATATTTTAAGCCTTTTTTATACCCTATATTTAGGTCATTTTTAAGAGGTCAAAAAGTGCTTAAATCTGAATTTCCAATAGAAGCAATTATTTATTTGCAAAGAGCATAAAAAAAACGCATCAAGTGGTATATTCACTTTATACAAAAGCCAGTAATACTGTTTGCTATAAATTAACTGAAGTATGTCCCAGGAAAGTGTTTAAAGTACCTACCTCCACTTCTTTCTCCTCTAGAGGGTCCTGAAATTTTTGGCTACATCAATTTTTGGTTATCAGTTTCTTTCTCTCTGGCCTTAGTTCTGAAAAGACAATTCCTGTTGATTTAACAGAACTTTAAGCAATAACACTGGGTTTTTCTAAATTTAGAAATAATATTTTATGCCACCTGATTGTAGGTTAAATATATGGCTGAAATTATTTATTCTCCATGAATTTCTGTTTTATTTCATTTCATTCATGTCAGTTGCTTTCTGTTAAAAATACATTTATTTTTTTAAATCAATCTTCTTTTGTGAAAAAAAATTTGAAATGTTTTTCTTTTTACATGCTGCATAAAATGTAAAGGAATGCTTGGCCCTTCATTTCATATATTTTAAATAAAAGTTTTTGAGGCAGCTTCTATCAAAATACTACTGACATATTTTAATATTTTTTTTAGAATACATTAGGACATTATTAAAGTTTTTTGCACAGCTAAAAAATTGTCTTAAAAAGTGCCAAGTTTAGAGAGCTATTTTAATATTCTTCTTGCTGATCAGTATAATTGTTTTTAAAATTCCTTCTGTTTAAAGTATTTTAAAGGGATTCTAAGCCAACCATGGGTATATTTTTGTCACAAATGATTTTGCTCAAGTGAGCTGGTGGAAAACAAATAGAACATATAATTTTTCTTGTTTTATTATTTCAAGACTAGAATATCACAAAACTGAGCATTCATATTGCTATTTGTATTTTAAGTAAATACAATCCCTGATGGGAGTTTTGTTGATACATCTCTCAAAATTAATTTGTCTAAATAAAATAGATATTGTTTATGGGACAGCAGTGAAATATGGTAGGAACTATGACTTGAGTTGTTTTTTTCAAAATTTTCTTTTTTCAAATAATTTTTTTCTGGTTACATTTGTGTTCCTGCTTAAGTGGCTGGCACTCTAGGTTGAGAATACTTTGTCCAAAGGGCACAGGTTTAATTCCTGGCATTACCAGTTTATTTGGTTTGGGACAAAGGTTAGTGATGTGACTATGTAGGTTGAGCCAGAACTGTCCCAACCTTGAAAGGTTACCTAGAGAAATCTAGGGTCAGTAAGCAGGAAGGGCTTGTAAAGCATAGGATGACTGGTCCCTAGCTTCCTGGCTAAAGGACCACCTGGTTCTTTACTGGGCTATTGACTTAGCCATAGATGCTTTCTTTTAATCCCATTAAATATAAGTACAAAGGAAAGAATGCCAGTAAGGTGGGCCTTCCTTTTCAATGAATTGTTGATGTATAGACAAGTGTGTAGGTCATAAGAAATGGCTTGTGAACGTTTTGCAAGGTTTAAAAATTTGAGACAATTGCTCAGGTTGGCAACTGAGCACAAAAGTAAAATTTTGCAAATGGTTTTTCTTTGTGACTGTTATATTTATGTATTATCAAGTATTTTAAAGTTAATCTTCACTGTTTTGTTTCAATTGCCATTGCCTTAGGAATTTAGTGTTAACAGACAGGAGTCATTGCCTTAGGAATAACAGACTTGTCCTACTAAACGTTTTACTTGTCCTACTAAACGTAAAAAACGATCGAGAGGACATAGGAAAAATAATAGAAAAAATGAATTAGATGTACATATGCTTTCTATAGATCTATGCCAGCTACTTGAATCTAGGGGTATGATTTCTGTAATAAAATGTCTAAATAATTTATCCAAGAGGAATTTAATCAAACTTTTCTGGATTGTTAAGAATAATACAGCTCTTGATTATAATTTTAAAGTAATATGTGATACAATTTGCATTCTAACTAAAACGAAATTTATTTCAAAAAAGAAAAAGTTCGATAAGATTAGTAATAAGGATAACAGATTATATTTACCTATTAATTTTACTTGTAAGCAGATTGAAGATATTAATTTACCAGAAATTTTAAATCAGCGGCATGTGAAACAGGCCCTTCCTAGTAATTTGAATTATAATGATAGTCCAGTTTTAACTTACAAAATTTTCAAAAACTATTGGGCAAATTATTTTTAATTATAATTTAATACTAAAAAGACTAGATAGTGATATAAATTGGAAACCGGTTTGTAATTGTAAGCAACTTGGCCCATTTGTAAATCCTACTTACAAACATGTTATAACAGGGGACTTGTCAATAATAAAGCAAGATGATCTTCAAATTATAATGAATAAAGGGGCTAATTTCCGTCTTTCTCATCATCTGAAACCATCGAGTGTTCTTGATGGCTTGGAAAATGATTTTGATTCATTTATTGATAAGTGGTGTAAGAAAGAGAATAAAAATAAAGAGAGTTTTCAAAGTTGGAAGAATTTAATTATTAGTAGAATAAGAAATAAAATATATTCTAACTTAAAAAATAGTAACACTAAATCATTATTTTATAATGCGAAGATTAAACAAGCAATTGTTAATCTAAAGAATGAATTTGTAATTGTGCCAGTGGATAAAGCTAATAATAATTTTGTCATAATTTGTCAGAAGCTGTATTGTGATATCTTAAAAAGGGAGTTATGCACAACTAATGTTTACGAAAAGGTAAATATAGAGGATGAGAATTTAATTGAAAAGACTGAAGAAATACTTTTTAAAAATTTTAATATTAAAATAAATGACAATGATAAAAAGTTCCCTTTCCTATATTCGACTGTAAAATTTCATAAGAATCCCCCTAAACCACGGTTTATTGCTGGAGCAGCTAAATGTCCAACCCGCATTGCTGCTACTGACCTTTCTTTAATTTTAAAGGAAATTGTAAATAAACTTAAAACCTATTGTTCTGGTATTAAAAAATTTTCGAATTTTAATCCATATTGGAGTGTTAATAATTCACTGCAGGTGATAGATTCTTTAACAATGGTTTCAGCTAAAAGAATTGAGTCTTTCGATTTTGCGACAATGTATACTAATTTATCACTTAATGTAGTGTTTGATAATTTAAAAACGGTTATCAAGAAATCTTTCCTCTTATCTAGTAAAAGGTTCTTAAAAATAGAGAGTTATAATAAAAAAGCTATATGGACAAATTGCTTTAATACTACAGTTAACTTGAGATGTTACAGCTTAGATATGATTTTTGAGTTATTGGAATTTGTTTTATACAATACTTATATAAGATTTGGGGGTGATTTGTACAAGCAAATTGTGGGAATTCCCATGGGGGGGGAATGCCAGCCCATTCATAGCTGAATTGTTTTTAAGTCAACTAGAATATAAATATATGATGGATAAGAATAATCCAATTAATTTAAAACATGCTTTGTCAAATAATAAAAGATATTTAGATGATATTTTGGTCTTAAATATTAAGGATTTCATTGATATTTCTAAAAATATATATCCATCAGAGCTTATTCTTGAGCCTAGTCATGGCGCTGGTCATGAAGATCATTTCTTAGATTTAAATATTAATATTTGTGATAATAATAAATTAAGTTTTAAAATGTATAATAAAACGGATGATTTTGATTTTGAAGTGATTAGTTTCCCATTCCCTGAAAGTAATATACACTCAAATATCACATATTCAGCGTTTTTCTCACAGTTACTTCGTTATGCAAGGATTTTTAGTAATTATACTGATTTTAAAAAATAGATGTAAAATCTTAAGCCAAAAATTTATATCAAGAGGTTTTTCTGCAAATAAATTAACTTGGCAAGTTAAAAAATTTAGTTTTCATTATAACGAACTTTTAAATAAATATCAAAAGAATTATCTAGAAATACTTAAAGAAATTTTCAACTAATTTCGGAGATTCGACAAATGTTGTCGCAGCGCCATTTATTTTGAATTGTGTTTCTAATTGAGCGGATTTTCTTAAAAATTAGCCACATGGTAAAGATGAATTCTATAATTGTTTAGTTCATTCAGGTTTTTTGCAATGTGTTAATATTTGTGATTTGGTAAAAATTTATAATATTTAGTTTACCCATTGTTGCTAAAGAGAGGGATATATTAACAGGATAAGCTTGTTTTGGTTTTACTTGGTTGTTTTACATTTGCTGTTTTTTTTTCTTTCATAGGCATATATTTTGGGGGTGACACCTGACGCGGGGATGCCATGGATATTCTGTGGTAGCCACAACACTGTGCTGGGTAGAGAATTTAGAGTGACGAAACCATATATAGGCCAGTGTATTCTCCTGATGAGCCCTTATGTTAGGTGTTGCCTCTGAATTATTTGTCTATATTATTTTTTCTATTGTTTGGTAAATGACGACTTATACTTATTGACGACATGACTGCCTGTCCATAGATTATTCTTTATGGTTGATTGTGTGTGGCTATGCTGTTTGACCTATGTGATTGTATGGATGAGTAGGGTTAAGGCCTCATTCAAGTGCTGGTCTATATTAATCACTAATTTAGGAAAACAGTCTTCCTTTTCTCCTTCTATCTCTCTTTTTTTTTTTTTGGTGTTAGTGCTGTTGCATTGGTGATTTCTCTTTTCATGATAGTTTTTAAGTCTATTTTAGTGCAACCTACCCAACAACATAAAATCAAGCTCAATAACTCACCAAACTGGTACACAAAAGTGATTAGCTATAATTGAAACTTCTGCCTTCTTTCCGAGTTAACTTGAGACGAACGTACAAAATGTAAAAGTTGTTAAAAGTCAACTTTTCATTAACTTTCAGTCAACTTTTACAAATCGAACACTAAAAGTTAACTCGGAATCGCAAATAAAACGTCGGAATGCTGGTTTCAGTCAACTTGAAAAGTGAATAAAACGCAACTCAGAGGTTACTCGGATTAAACCCTCGAACGGTCAGGATTACGAGCGTGTCCGAAATCCCAAGTATAATTTCGCATATCTGGAATTCTTCGAAGAATTCTCAGTCCGGACTAGAATTTCATCTGTAATTATCGCAGGGTTACGACGTCAAAAACGCCACGAAAAAATTCTACGAAATTGCAGCATTTATCTGAGATTTTTCAGAAGAAACTAAAGAAAGATAGTGGCGATCCATATCCAAAGCATAAGGAAGACTAGAGCATAAGGAGGAAAGATCTGTTTCTAGAGAGATTTCAAATTCCAAAAATGTGTGACAAAAAAACTTCCAGTGTAAGTGGCTAAGAATATCTCAGTTAAAAAAAAAATTTATTTTTGGTCAGCAGATTTTAGATGATTATTATTAAGGATGTAGATCTTCACCTTGATCAGTGATCATAGAGCTTTAATTTTATGATAACTGCTAAATACAATGATCATTGACTTCTTGTTCTGTTATTGTTGAAGCAAAAAAAATTAAGCTGTTTTAAACAAAGACAAAACACAAAATTTCTCATGCCCTAATAAGGGATTATCTCTAAGCAGAGTAATAGCTGATCAGCAGTTTTTTGATAGTTGTTTAATAAAGTGATTGATAGTATTCTAGTTGAGTGACTTGTTATCTCAGAAAGGGGTAAGGTTAGGAAATTGAAACTTTCAGGGGTGGGTCTACAGGCTAAAGTATATCATGGGAAGGAATTCTAGAGTACCCACCTCCACTCCTTCTCCCTCTAGAGAGCCCTGAAATTCGCCTTCTGACGGGTTTGACAAGTTTAACAGGTTTGTCAAAATTGAAATTTTGACAAAACAACATTTTATCTTAAGTTTTAGTTACCAGTTGCTTTTTCTCTGCCTTTAGTTCTGAAAATGCAATTCCTGTTATGAGTAGAATTCTGAGCCATATCAATGTTTTTTTTTCAAAATTTAGGAAATGTATTGGCATATCTTTGAAACCTTATAAATTTGGATTGAGCAAAGTTGTGAAGGTGAAAACAATTTTGTTGTACTTCATTCAACAGAAGATCTATTTTGCAAGATTTCACTTTTATAGCACATATTTTGAAGGTCAGGGCCCTCTAGAGAGAGAAGGAGTAGAGGTAGGTACTTCAGGGTATCTTCCAAGGACATACTTTAGCCTGTAGATGCATCCCTGAAAGTTTTATTTTCCTAACCTAACCCCTTTCTGAGATAGCAAGAAGTCAATCAACTAGAATTTTACCAAATGATTTTCTTTCAAATAAAATTGATCTACCCTAAATAGGGTGATAATCCTGTCTTCAAGCAATCATCACATTAAAGCTGCAAACCCATTGTTAACATCACAATGCAAATAAGCTGAAATAGCAGTATAATTGACTAAATATCAGTGCAGTATTAGCATTTTAACCATGGTCTAGCTCCTTTAGAATTATTTTTGAGTAACCTGATGTGAGGTACCTCTTCTAATCAGGACAGGGCTTAAAACTAATTTCCCAGGGATGAAAAATATGGTAGCTTTTCCTTTAACTACATATATTTAACTATATTGTGTATCAGACACAATTTTATTTTTAAGCTTTTTGATCTAAAATATTTTTTTAAACTTGGTCAACTATCAGAGACAGCACCTTACCCATTCTTGAAATTATACTAAACAAATCTGATAAATTCTAGTTGGATCCAATTTGGTGATATTTTTCTATGTACATTTATTCCATCCTTCATTTAAATTTGATACTCCTTTCACTAACTACAGCAAATCAACAAAAAATTCTACTTTTTGTGTATAGAACCCCCTCCTCTTTCCCTATTTGACCTAAGGTCAATGAAAAAAACTTTAAAAGCCTTAGCCTTTTTGACCTAGGGTCATAGTCTCAGAATCTCAATCAAACAGATGGATGGACAAATAGATATTGCAATGTGTGTGTTATCTATAGTTAACACATTTGATCCCAGAAAAGATTTAACAAATTTTATCATTGTTACATCAAATTTAGCATACTGATGAACCTGATATTTGCCTTGTAGTGTCCTTTTTCAAATAATATTTATCAAAAATAAAAAAAAGTCTTTTATTTTTGCTGTTTAAGATGTTTATGATTTTACAGAATGTTATATATGAGTGTGTGCTAGGATTAACAATGCTTATGACAGCAAAGGTCCTTCCATTTGTGGCACCACAGAGTATTGAATCCCTGACCCTAAACTCCTGAGTCAACAGTCATATTTGACATATGTGAAAAAATGTATTTAATTTTTTTTGGCTCCTAAAGGTGTAGTTGAAAATAGTCAGAGCTTTGGGGTGTGAATCCCCTTATTTGTCCTGTTGAAAGGAGGCTAGTACTGTACTTGCAATTTTCATAGTTTCTTGTTAATCTTATAATCTCAATTTTTGCAATTTTCTTGTATCTTTACCACTTCAATGGTATTCTATGAACCTGTTATTGTTCTTTGTAATATGAATTTACTGTATTTGGGATATTTCTGTAGGCTTCTCTTTGATACTCTACAATAGCATCCTTATTTAGATCAGGTTGCATGTAGCTTTTTCTAAACGTTGTCAAGTCTCTTAAGTCAATTATACCTGATGCTTTCCCTACTGTTTTTAGTTGGTAAAAAAAAAAAAATACAAAGAAAGTTCCCATTGAAAAGAGCCCAAAAGTGAGATTGAATTTATCAAAGCTTGGAGGTTTGCCCCTTCAGTCTGTTGAAAGAAAACAGATTCATAATTGAAGCTTTGTTCATTTCAATCTTAAGAGTGACCTACATTTGTGACAATTCATTAAATGATTGTAAAGGGATACTTTTATTTATTTAATTGTCTTGTTTGAATTCTAAATTTTTTTTTTAATTCTTTAAATTGATATACATTCCTTACAAATTAATTAGTTGCACCACAGTTCCATTTGCAAGTTTTGACCTACTTTGTAACCCTTGGTCTCAAAATTGTATATAAATTTATTGAAGCTAGGGTATATAGAACTCCTATCTGTTTGAAGAAAATGGATGGATGTAAGTTGGTTTAATTACACTAAAGTCCTAGGGCCATTGCAATTAAAGCAAAACAATAAAGATTAACTATAAAATACTTGACATTACATAAGTATAACAGTCACAAAGAATACCATTCACAAAATTGTACTTTTGTGCTCAGTTGCCAACCTGAGCAATTGCCTAAATTTTTAAACCTTGCAAAACATTTACCAGCAATCTCTCCTGACCCACACTCTTGTCTATACATCAACAATTCATTGAAAAGGAACAACTACCCTACTGACATTTCTTCATTTGTACTTATGTTTAATAAGTTTAAAAGAAAGCTTAAATGCCTAAGTCAGAAGACCAGTAAAGGACCAGGTGGTCCTTTAGCCAGGCAGTGCAATAGGAAGCTAGGGGCCAGCCATCCTGTGCTTTTGCATGCCCTTCCTGCTTACTGTCCCCACATTTCTTTAGGTAACCTTTTAAAGTTGGGCCAATTCTAGCTGAGCTAACAGAGTCACATCACTGATCCCTGTCCCAAACCAAATAAACTGGTAATACCAGGAATTAAACCTGTGCCCTTTGGACAAAGGATTCTCAACCTAGAGTGCCAGCCACTTAGGAAGGAACACAAATGTCACCAGAGAACAAAAATTATTTGGAAAAAGAAAATATTGAAAAAAAAACAACTCAAGTCATAGTTGCTCCCATTTTTCATTGCTGTCCCACAAACAATATGTATTTTATTAAGACAAATAAATTTTTGAACAGGTACCAACAAAACACCATCAGGGATTGTATTTACTTAAGGTACAATCAGCAATATGAATGCTTAGTTTTGTGATATTCTAGTCTTGAAATAATAACAAAAGAGAAATTATATGTTCTATTATATATAGGAAGATTATATAGATAGGAAGTTGTATATTATATAGGAAGTTATATGGAAGTTATATTATATAGATAGGAAGTTGCTTGAGGATGTCCAGCGTCGTGCCACTAAGATGGTTGCCAACATGAATAAATTTCCATACGAAGATAGACTACGTCGTTTGAAGCTGCCAACGCTGACATACCGACAGAAAAGGGGTGACATTATTTTAACCAAAAAAATCCTCTCTAAGAATACCCTTCCCAGTCTCTTTGCACAGCCCTTGCATTCTGGTACTAGAGGACATTCTTTGAAGCTCTCCATGCAGCGTTCCACGAGTAGACATAGAAGCCACTTCTTCAGCCAAAGAATCATCAATATGTGGAACCAGCTCTCTGAGGAAACAGTTTCTGCTACTTCAATTGACATGTTCAAGTCCCACCTTGATAGGGAATGGCTCTGCCAGGAGTTCCTTTACAATTGGGAAGCTGCAGAGTCCTCCACAAGAGTCTAATCTAACAGCCACAATCTACACCAAACGAATTCTTTTTTTTTCTCATGGAGCATCACAAGGATGGATAATCCTTATATCACTCCAAGCTGCGATTTAAGGTAATTTAAGGTAATTTAAGGTATTTGTTTTCCACAAGCCCATTTGAGAAAAATCATTTGTGACAACAATATACCCATGGTTGGCTCAGCATCTCTCTAAAATACTTTAAACAGGAGGAATTTTAAAAATAATTATACTCATCAGCAAGAAGAATATTAACATAACTCTCTAAACTTGGCACTTTTTAAGATAATTTTTAGCAAAGCAAATGCAAAACTTTAATGGTGTCCTATGTCATAAAAAAAACCATTAAAATGTTTCAGATGAATTTTGATGTAAGATGCCCCAAATACTTTTAATTGAATCTTGGAAATGAAGGGCCAGGTATTCCTTTACATTTTATACAACATGTAAAAAGAAAAACAGTTCAAATTTTTTCACAAAAGAAGAAGCTGGATGTAAAAAAATAAATGTATTTTCAACAGAAAGCAACTGACATCAATGAAATCAAATAAAACAAAAATTCATGGAGAATAAATAATATAAGCCATATATTTAACTTATAATGAGGTGGCATAAAAGATTATTTCTAAAATTAGAAAAAACCAGTGTTATGGCTTAAAGTTCTGCTCAATCAAAAGGAGTTGCCTAAGGCCAGAATAATTAAGAACAAAGGCCAGAGAAAAAGAAACTGATAACCAAAAAATAAGGCACCCAAAAATTTCAGGACCCTCTAGAGGGAAAAGAAGTAGAAGTAGGTACTCCAAAATACCTTCCTGGGACATACTTTAGCCTGTAGACATATCCCTGAAAGTTTCATTTTTCTAGCCTAACCTCTTTCAAAGATAGCCAAAAGTAGCTAAAGTAAAATTTTACCCCTACTTTACCTTAAAAATCCAGTTTAAATAGCAATCTCAACAAATACAGACTATATAAAAGGCTATAGGTATTGGCCTAATCATTCTAAATTTTTTTCAACTAAAAATTATAGGATGGTTTTGAAACTAGGCATGTTTGATATAGTAACATTTGACTAACTCACCAATGTGATAGCTGCCTCCCTAAGAACCAACCGTTTTAATAACAAAAAAACTTTTCTTCTGACTCCTTATGAAGCTTAGCCTATGCAAGGCAGGCCTAGAACACCAAAAACCCTTTAGATACTAGGGAATATGCATAAGATTACTTACAGGTCACTGAAAAGCTAAGATTATTTCCATTATTTACAGTTTCCTTGTCTTTTCTCTAGACTTAATGATTTCACATGTTAATCCATTTAAAATAATATGTAGCATTGACGTCACGGACAAGTAATCCTGAGCGTTCGAGGGGATAATCCGACTAGCCTCTGACGTCATTTGTGTCTCATAAAACGCTTGGATTAGTCAGATTAGTAATCAGACAAGTAAACGAACACGGGGCAGATGGTAAAATAATGGAACATGAAAACTTAGAAGCTAAAGTTCCAACATCCTTACAATTGATGTAAGCTGTTTGGTATCTATACACTATGTCTCCACTTCTAAGAAAATAATAAAGCTAAAGGAAAATAAGAATATAGCCTAGGCCTAATGCTCATTACCATGACAAAGTACACCCCTTCCTTACCATCCAGATAGCCTATATCCCTAACTGATACGTTTTTTTACAGCTGCAATTGTAGCCTAGCAGTAATATTCTTTCATTAATAGGTGGACCTAGGGTTAGGCCTATTCTTCACCTGTCACCAGCAGACCCAAGCCTTTGTAAAAGAAATGAGGGTAAAGTTGTAGTGCCTGAAAAATTCTGGTAAAATTCCAAAATATGGGCTTTGGATCTAATTTGGTGGTGGGCCTCTCTTGAAGGAAGCACCATAAAATTTTGAAACCCACTTAGAAGAAAATTTAAAACAGGCTACATAGCCTAGTTATATCATCCTAAAAGTGCATCACTTAACTTTATCCCCCCCCCTAGTGGGGAAAATATTTCTCTGGAATTTATATAGCCTATGTAATGCATTTTTCATACAAAACGTTTTGGTACAATTAGGGCAGTTTACACTACTGACCTACAAATAAGGTGAATATATCACTCAATGCCTTCTTTTATGCTCTTGCCAAATATAATAGTCATTTTACTCAGAAATTCAGTTTGAAGCTCATTTGGACCCAGGACTGGATTTAAAGCTTTGATTCTTCTGGGCCCAAGCATTTTTGCTTCTCTGCTTATGCAAGATTTTCAGGGAAATCCCCAAAAATTCAGAGATAGTAGAAGCACTATACAGAATGCAACTGATGTGCCAAAAGTGATGAACAAATGTGGGTATATGTCAATTAAACTGACAATACTCAGTCATTTGTTTGTTGTTGTTTTTTTTTTTTTTCAGTAAAGCACAAATTTTGCTCTGGTCTAAAGTAGGCATGGGGGTACTCCTGTTTATTTTTGCTAGTTTTGAGTTTGACTTGGCTATTTATTGTAATTTCTGTTTGTTTTGAGTTTCATCTATTTATTGATAGTGATTTGTGGTAGTTTTATGCTTTGAAGATTGTTTGACTTAATTTTTGTGCATTCTTGGCTTAATGGAGCTTTTTACTTTTCTTTGAAAAATTTGTCTTATGGAAAAAAGTTTTTAAATTAATTTCTGTTTGTTTTTTTCATTGACATAGTCTTTTTAGGTGGGTGGTACCCATTCCATAAAAAACCTTATTTGCCCAGGGCATAACTTACAATGCTTGTCAATGGGCTCTGGGGGATTGTGTCCACTTTAAGGAAATTATTATATGATTTTTTGGACTAATGGTAACAAAATGACTATTTTGTAATTTCCATTAAATACGTTTTGGGAAAAAAGGATGTCAAGGAGGGGGGCTAGTTGGTCTTGATCATGTTTGACTTGTAAAAAGGAACTATAACTATATGTTTTAAATCAAATGAGCCTCTTCTAAAGTTCACATGCCCACCCCTTCCACAAACACCTTATATGACCCTGGGAATAACTTACAACACTTACCCCCAGACTCTAGGGGATTCTGTCCATCTCAAAGGCCTGATAATATGATCTTTGGACTATTTTTGAATAAATGGCTATCTCAAGATTTTTTATTGGATACAGCTGTGGAAAGTACAACATGGGAGGGGGGTGAGTGTACTGGATCACTTTGACTCTTAAAAAAGGAACTAGAACATCTGATTCCCAATCCAATGAACCCCCTCTGGAGTTTATAAGACTATCCTTTCCATAAAAACCCTATATGCCCTTGGGACATAAGCCACAACCCTTGCACTGAGGTCTGTAGTGTGGGGGGGGGGGTTGTCATCCTCAGAGACATAATTTCCAGGCCTTTCAACTATCCTGAACAAAATGGCAATTTCAAAATTTTTATTTGATCTGTTTTGGGAATTGATAGGCCTGGGGGGGCTTATTACCCTCCAGTGAATTGTGAATATTAACACAGACCCTTTCTATTTACAATTTAATGAGCCTGTTTTGAAGTTTCTAAAACAATAAATGGCCATCTCAAAATTCATATTAGATGCATTTAAGGAAAATATGAAGTTTGGGGGAAGGGATATCTGCCCTCAGATCACTTTGAACCTTTAAAGGACACAAGAACTTCTGATTAACAACCCAATGAGTCCCCCCCTGTGAAGTTAATTATGACCACCCTTTCTATAAAAAATTTATATGCCTCCAGGGGCGTAACTTATAATCATTGCCCTAAGGGTTGTGGGGGGGGGGGTTGTCATACTGAAATACATAGTTTCCAGACCTTTACGCTGCAATGAACAAAACAGCTATCTCAAATTTTTGACTGGATGTGTTTGGGGAAATGGTGAGCGTGGGGGGGGGGGGGGGCTAGTTGCCCTCTTATCACTTTCTACTATTGAAAGAGGTGCTAGCACTCTCAATTTTCAATTTAATGAGCTTCTTCAGAAGTTTCTATGACAACAAATGGCAATCATCCAAATTTCTATAAGATAGATTTCAGGAAAATACAAGGTGAAGGAGGGGGTATCCAAACTGCAATCATTTAGAATCTTAAAAAGGGTACTAGAACTTTTGATTACCAATCCAATGATCCCCCTCTGAAGTTTATATGACCACATTTAATATAAAAACGTTATATGCCCCCAGGACATTACTTACAACCCTTGTCCTGAGGGCTGTGGGGGGTTGTCACCCCCAAAGACATAATTTTCGGACCCCTTAACAGCACTGAAGAAAAAGGTGATCTCAAAACTATGATTGGATGTATTTGGGGGAATAGTGGGAGCGGGGGTTAGTTGCCCTCTTATCACTTTCAACTATTAAAAAAGGCACTAGCCCCTTTAATTTCATATTGAATGAGCCTCTTTTGAAATTTTTTCGACAACAAATGGCCATCTCAAAATTTCTATCAGATACATTTTGGAAAATACGAGGTAGGGGGGGGAGGTATCCACCCTCTGATCACTGAGTCTTAAAGAGGGCACTATAATTTCCGATTACTAATCTAATCAGCCCCCTTCAAAGTTTATATGATCACCCTTTTAATATAAACCTTAAATCCCCTTGGCCATAACTTACAACCCTTACCCTGAGGGCTCTGGGAGGTGTCATCCTTAAAGGCATAATTTCCAGATCTTCAACTATGTTGAACAAAATGGCTATCTCAAAATTTTGATTGAATCTGTTTGGGGAGATGGTAGGCGTTGGAGGATGGTTATTTGCACTCCAATCACTTTCCCCTGAAAAAGGCACTAGTGAAATACTTTCAAATTGAATGAGACCTTTTTGAAGTTTCTACTACAACCCCTTAGATATTAAGTGCCCTGGTCTACCCCCCCCAAAAAAACAGCAACAAATAATACATTCTCCCCACATTGCTGTTTACCTCTGCAGTGCTATTGTGCTGCCTATGATAGGCATCAGATATATATATATATATATATATATATATATATATATATATATATATATATATATATATATATATATATATATATATATATATATATATATATATATATATTTATATATATATATACTATTTGATATTGACTATATATATAATATATTTGATATGACTATATATAATAGTATATATATATATATATATACTATTTGATTCCCAGTTCAGTGGTTTTTATAAATATGATAATCACTAAATTTGCAATTTCGTTACATATACACAAAATTTGCTCATTGTGTGTTTTTTTAATTGGCTTTATTTAACATTTTGAGGCAACTATTCATAAGAAATAAAGCAAAAAGAAAAAAAATGCCAACCTGCAAGACTACCAAACTTTTTTTTTATATAACCTGAGGCTTACCTGGCCCCATTAGGGGAGAGGGAGGCGGGAATGCAACTGCAACACTGATGATCATTACATTTAGAAAAAATATTGAATGGGGCATTGACTGTTGCATGTATCTAATTCAATGTATTTAATTTCTCTCTTGCAGCAGTAATTCTACCATGAGAAAATTGGATTAAATATAAGTTGAAGATTCAAAATGGAATAAAAAGAGAAAGAACAAAAAGTGAAACATGCCTTACTGAAAATAAGACAAGTCACTTTTGATGCATAAATTTGATAGAGAACCGAATTGGCAATTTCAGCAGAAAAATTAATACAAAGAAATATGCAAAGTACTATTTAATATTTGAAGAAATAATTTCTTTAAGCTATGGAATTTGAGTAGGCTAATAAAGAAGACATTTTTTTTTTTAATCCTTGTATTCAGAAAATTTGGCAACTGAGTTGAGAAACATGAACTGAATGTTATGCTCTTATCTTAGTTTCACTACTGACAAACCCAAGGAACCACATGCCACCATATAAGTAAAGGGGAGTACCGGTAATACCATGCCTGGTATGCAGTGATGTTGTGGAACAAATATCCATCACCTCAGCTTGGAACCCCTTTTAGGATCTAAAATGGAATTTGCAACAGCAGAAATTAGTAGGCTGAAGGATTTTGGCCAAGAAGGTCATTGTCCTATTGCTATTCTACATGCCTAAGTGTCTTTTTTGGATATTTTTCTGATTCGCGAAGAAGCTACTTTTATATACCTGTTTCTTTCAATTTCAGAATTTAATAGCCTTGTTCCATATAAAAGCATTAATGTCAAACACTTTGTAGAATGGCGTCCCTGATGGTATAGCTATTAGACCTTTTGACTAACTAGAACACAATGACAATTCCAAAATTTTTGACCATTGTTGAGCAGATTAGGCATCTAAAAAGGACAAGGAGGAGACAGGGAGGCTGGTTGTGATCAAATGTCTCTTCAATATCTTCTCAACATATCTTAAAAGTTTCAACTGAATGCTCTCAGTCGTTCTTTAGGTATTGCTGATATTTCCTTTTTCACAACAAGCAACCACATAGCGTGTTTTGATTGTATTTGGCATCCCTCTCAACATTTTCTTAATGTTTGACTTTAATGCCCTAGGACTTTTTGGAGACTCAGGATCAAATATACCTTCTTATCCAATAAAAATTCTTATATGTCAACAATGGGCAACTTGCATGACTTAAAGCCCTTGTCCTGGAGGCTGTGGGGGGGGGGTCCACCCCTGGAAGCATAGTTATTTGACGTTGTACCATTTTGAACAAAGTGACTATCTCAAAATCTTCATTGGATATATTTGGAGAAAAAGGGCATGGACGAAGGGGGGTTTGTTGCCCTTTGATCACTTTGGAAACCTGGAAAGGGAACTAAAACTTTCGATTTCCAGTCGAGTGAGCTTATGCATTTGATCTGATCAAAATTTGTATCTGATGCATTTGGGGAAAAAAGGCTAAGGGGCTGGTTGCCTTTCGATCACTTGGGCTCTTTAAAAGCGCATTCAAACTTACGATTTTCGATCGAATGGGCCTCCTCCAAAGTTTATGCAGCCACCCCTTCCTTAAACACCTTATATGTTTACAATAAGCACCTTGCATAACTGGCAAAACTTGCCTGGGGGCTGGGGGTTAACTCCTGAAACATACTTATTTGACCTTTGGACTGTTAAAAATAACAATATTATTGTTAATAATAAGGAACTTGCATAACTTACAAAACTTGCCCTGGGGGCCGGAGGTTAACTCCAGAAGCATAGTTATTTGACCTTCGGACTATTTTGAACAAAATGGCTATTTCAAAAATTTGATTGTATGTATTTGGGGAACAAAGGGTGTGAGGGATGCCCTTTAATTACTGTGAACTCTTAAGAAGGGAACTAGAACTTTCGATTTCCAATCGAATGAGCTCCCTCCTAAGTTTAACAACGGTCAACTTGGATAACTTACAGCCCTTGCTGCAGGAGCTGTGGTAGAGGAGGGAGGTTGTCAACCCCAGACGAATAGTTATTTTCCTTTTGGATTATTTTGAACAATATAGCCTTTTCAAAATTTTGGTCTGATCTATTTGGGGAAAACGGGCCGTGGGGGAGGGGCTGGCTGCCCTCTGATCCTTTTTGACGCATAAAAAGGGAACTATCTCCTCTGATTTCCAATCGAATAAGCCCCCTCTGAAGTTTCTACAACCAAAACACCTTATATATTAACAATGAGCAGCTTCCATAATTTACAGCCCTTACTTTGGGGGCTGGAGGTTGTCAAATCTGGAAGCCTAGCTATTAAAATTTCGGACTATTTTGAACAAAATGGTTATCTTAAAATTTTGATTGGAAGCATTTGGAGGAAAAGGGCATGGGGGGAGTAGGTGCCCTCTAATCACTTTTGACTCTTATAAAGGGGACTTTCTGTTTCAGATTGAATGAGCCTCCTCCAAAGGATATACGATCACCCCTTCCATAGAACCTTATATGTTAACAATGGATAATTTGCATACCTTAAAGGCCTTGCCCAGGGGAGTGTGGGGGGTTTTTTCCATCCCAGAGACTAGTTAATTTTTTCTTTTGATTACTAATTTGACTTTGGATTACATTGAAATTTTAATTGGATGCATTTGGGGAAAAAGGTAGTGGGGGAGCTGGTTGCCTTCCAGGGTCACTTGGACTCTTAAAAATGACCCTACAACTTCTCATTTTCAATCGAGTGAGCCACTTCCAAAGTTTACACAACCACCTCTTCCATTAAAACCTTCTATGTTAGCCATGAGCAACTTGCATAACCTACTCCTCTCGCCTTGGGGCTGGAGAGTAGTGTCAAACCCGGAAGCAAAGTTATTTGACCTTTGGACTATTTTGAACATAATGGCTATCTCATAATTTTTATTGGAAGCTATCGTAGAAAAAAGGCGTGGGCGAGGGGGCTGGTTGCCCTCTCGTCACTCTTGAATCTAAAAAGGGGAACTAGAACATTTGGTTCCAAATCGAATGAGCCTCCTCTGATGTTTCTGCAACCACCCTTTCCATAAAACCTTATATATCATCAATGGGTTACTTCATAACTTACAATCCTTTCCCCCAGGCTAGGGGGGGGGGTCAGCCCTGGATGCATAGTAATATGACCTTTGGACAAATTGAATGAGCTTTTGGTTTCAAATTGAATGAGCCTCTTCCGAAGTTTATACAACCGCCTCTTCTATAAAATCTTATATGTTTGTAGTATTATATGTTGTAGACTATTCAAGATCCGAACTTTAAGCCTGGGGCTCTAAAGATTACAGTCTTTACTTTATTAATGTATTATGGATGACATGTATAGACCACATTCAAACAGGAACATAATTTCTAGATTCAGGTCATACTACTTAATATGAGCTGGTGCAATGAATCTTGAAAACTCGTTTTTGACACGATAAAGTAAACCGTTTCATTTGATTTAAAATTGATCATATTCATGGGTATGAGTGCTTATATCAACACTTCGTTTGGAGGGACTTATGGTAATCCATGTCCAACCCTCCTTCGGACCGATAATCTCTCCCCCAACTTTTTGCCCCCCCCCTTTTTTGACTTATGATTTTTTTGAACTTAGAATTTTTATTTTTTTACTTAGAAATTTTTTCAACTTTTCTGGGGGATATAGAAATTTTTAAACTTTTTTTTACATATCTTAAAATGAGATTAAAAATACTTCCAACAAAAGAAATTCATACGTGATATTTCTGAAATACAAAGTTAAGATGATATATGTTAGTCATGATTTTTACTATTAGAAAAATAATGTTTGTAGTGACATTTTTAGTTTTTTACTTAGTTTTTTTTTAACTTTGAAATTTTTCAACTTTTTTTCATGTATTAAAATGACATTAGATGACACAAGATTCACTCAGACACAGACACTACTACCAGCTCGCAAGTGGTATACTAGAGTCTGAAATAGGTGAATTAGGTTTTTACCAAAGTCTGAAAACAATTAATCGGATTTTTCTTAGAGTTAGAGACATATGAAGTGGGGGATTATTAAGATTCAGTCAGACACAGACACTACTATCCGCTCACAAGTGGTAAACTGAAGTCTGAAATAGGTGAATTTGGTTTTTACCAAAATCTGAGAGTGATGAATCGGATTCTTTTTAGAGCTAGAGACAAACTAAGTGAGAATTTATCAAGATTCAGTCAGACATAGACACTACTACCACCTCACAAGTGGTGTACTAGGGTCTGAAATAGGCAAATTAGGTTTTTACCAAAATCTGAAAAACATGAATTGGATTTTTTTAGAGTTAGAGACATATGAAGTGGGAATTTATATAGATTCAGTTAAGACACAAACATTACTACCAGCTCACGCGTTGTATACTAGAGTCTAAAATAGGTGAATTATTTTTTTCACCAAATTCTGAGAGAGATGAATCAGATTCTTTTAGAGTTAGAGCCTCAGAGCCAGATTATTTTTAGAGTTTTATAGACATATTAAATGGGAATTCATCAAGATTCAGTCAGACACAGACACTACTACCAGCTCCCAAGTGGTATACTAGAGTTTAAAATAGATGAACTAGGTTCTCACTAAAGTCTGAGAGAGATGAATCAGATTCATTTTTGAGCTAGAGACATATGAAACACTACTACCAGTTCACAAGAGGTAGACTAGAGCGTTAAATATGTGAGTTAAGTTTTTACCAAAGTCTGAGAGAGACGAATCGGATTCTTTTTAGAGTTAGAGACATATGAAGTGGGAATTTATCAGAATTCATTCATACAAAAACACTACTGCCAGCTCATAAGTGTTATACTAGAGTCTTAAATATGCGAATTAGGTGTCTACTAAAGTCTAAGAGAGATGAACTGGTTTCTTTTTAGATTTAGAGACATACAAATTGGGAATTTATCAAGATTCTGTCAGACAGAGAAGCTACTACCAGCTCACAAGTGGTATACTGGAGTCTGAAATAGGTGAATTAGGTTTTTACCAAAGTCTGAGAGAGATGAATTGAAGTCTTTTTAGAGTTAGAGACATATAAAGTGGGAATTTATCAAGATTCAGTCAAACACAAACACTAATTCCAGCTCAGAAGTGGTATACTAGAGTATGAAATAGACACAGACATTACTACCAGCTCACAAGTAGTATACTAGCGTCTGAAATAGGCGAATTAGGTTTTTACCAAAGTCAGAGAGAGATGAATCAGATGTTTTTTATAGTTATAGATATATGAAGTGGGAATTTATCAAGGTTCAGTCTGACAAAGACACTACTATCATCTCACAAGTGGTGTACTAGGGTCTGAAATAGGCAAATTAGGTTTTTACCAAAATCTGAAAAACATGAATTGGATTTTTTTAGAGTTAGAGACATATGAAGTGGGAATTTATATAGATTCAGTTAAGACACAAACATTACTACCAGCTCACGCGTTGTATACTAGAGTCTAAAATAGGTGAATTATTTTTTTCACCAAATTCTGAGAGAGATGAATCAGATTCTTTTAGAGTTAGAGCCTCAGAGCCAGATTATTTTTAGAGTTTTATAGACATATTAAATGGGAATTCATCAAGATTCAGTCAGACACAGACACTACTACCAGCTCCCAAGTGGTATACTAGAGTCTAAAATAGATGAACTAGGTTTTCACTAAAGTCTGAGAGAGATGAATCAGATTCATTTTTGAGTTAGAGACATATGAAACACTACTACCGGTTCACAAGAGGTAGACTAGAGCGTGAAATATGTGAGTTAAGTTTTTACCAAAGTCTGAGAGAGACGAATCGGATATTGTACTAAATTGTACTAACTCATATCACAAGTGTTGTACTAAAATGTGATATAGGTGAATTAGGTTTTTACAAAAGTGTGAAAGCGGTGAATCGGATTGTTTTTAGAGTTAGAGACATATGAAGTGTATTACCAGCTCACAAGTGGTATCTGAAATATGTGATTTAGGTTTTTACAAAGTCTGAGAGAGATGAATTGGATTCTTTTTAGACTTAGAGACATATGAAGTGGGAATTTATCAAGATTCAGTCAGACATAAACTATTGCCAGCTCATAAGTGGTAACTGAAATATGTGATATAGGTTTTTACAAAGCCTGAGAGAGATGAATTGGATTCTTTTTAGAATAAGAGACATAAGAAGTGGGGAATTTATTAAGATTTAGTCGGAGACAGACACTAGTACCAGCTCAGGTATGGTTCTCGTACAAGCTACGACGGGACTTAAAATCTCTTTATTTTAGTTTTATTGGTTGTTTGTTGTTGTAAATCTTTTTTATTTGATATATTTACGTTTTGCTGAGGACGGTCCTTGGACATAAAGCCAAATTATTGATTCTAATTAGAATGCCACTGTCTTATGAAAATAATTATCTGTTGTTATTCTTGTTTTTGGTTTTTCTGAAGAAAAGGCCATGTGGTCTTTTGAGCTATTTATTTCTAAAATAGATGAATGAGGTTTCTACCAAAGTTTGAGAAATATGAATTGGATGCTTTTTAGAGTTAAAGACAACTGAAGTGGAAATTTATCAAGATTCATTCTGAGAACAAACACTACTACCAGCTCACAAGTGGTATACTAGAGTCTAAAATAGGTGAATCAGGTTCTTACCAAAGTCTTAGAGAGATGAATGGGATTCTTTCTAGAGTTTGAGATATACGAAGTGGGAATTTGTCAAGATTCAGTCAGACACAGACACTTCTACCAGCTCACAAGTGGTATACTAGATTCTGAAAAAGGTGAATTAGGTTTTTATCAAAGTCTGAGAGAGATGAATCAGATTATTTTTAAATTTAAAGATTTATGAAGTGGGAATTTATCAAGATCTATTCAGACAAATACACTACTATCATCTCACAAGTGTTTTACTAAAGTCTGATATAGGTGAATTAGGTTTTTACGAAAGTCTGAGAGCGGTGAATCGGATTCTTTTTCGAGTTAGAGACATATGAAGAGGAAAGATACCAAGATTCAGTCAGACACAGACACTACTAACGTCTAACAAGTGGTATTCTAGAATTTGGAAAAGGTGAATTAGGTTTTTACCAAAGTCTGAGAGAGATGAATTGGGTTCTTTTTAGAGTTAGAGACATATGAATTAGGAATTTATCAAGGCTCAGTCAGAAACAGACACTACTACCAACCCACAAGTGGCCTGGAATAGGTAAATAGACTTCATCAAGATTCAGTCAGACATAAAGTATTACCAGCTCACAACTGGTATCTGAAATATGTGATTTAGGTTTTTACAAAGTCAAAGAGAGATGAATTGGATTTTCTTTAGAGTAAGAGACAAATGATGTGGGAATTTATTAAGATTTAATCAGAGACAGACACTACTACCAGCTCAGTTACGATTTTCGTACAAACTACGATGGGCCAAATTGAAATAATGCTACAAAAGCTACAAGCTACAAGCTACTAATTGAAATTATGATAATATACACTAAATAGATATGATGTGGCCTACGCATATATTGCTCATTTTTAGTTCTTTTTGCTCATTGGTTATTTTCTCCTGCTCATTGAAGTGATCTGTCAAGGCATCAGGAAGGGTTCTTGGAGTCCCCATTTATTGATATTAAATCCTAAGGGAATCACCTTAATATTGGTAGTGTTTATTGATCTCTAAGTGAATCCATTCCTTCATTTGTTCAGTTCCATAATGAGCTTTTCAAGACAATACGAATTCATCCGTTTGAGCTTATCATAATGGGTGGTTTGAGCTAGAACTTAATCTTGCATCCCAAGTGACGATGGATTTTCTTTCAAATTTGTTTACCTCTTGAGTTTTACCAACAATATGCCTCCCAACACGTGTAACTATGATTAAAGCTTCCTTGATCGACCAAATTTTCTCCAACTGTCCAGTTGAGACAGTTAGCTTGCGATGGTCTCTGATGTTATTAGGCTACGTTTTGCAAGATATTTCTTAATACTGGTAATGCAATGATCCTGTATAAACCCGAGTATTGGATGGAGTAAGCAAATCAGTATAGGATGAAAAGAGGTGGCTCTTATCGTGTATATTTCTAAAGATCTTCTCCACACTATCAGGATATAAGTTTCAAGCTGTTCAAGAAAAATTTTGGACGCTCTTTTTGTTCAATTTCTGAACTAAAAAATAGTTTTTTAACTTTTTCTGTGAATTAGGATCCCTCAGCTAAAGGATTACGGATACGTGTTTCAATCCAATCGGGAAAAATTGGTTAGCCTATTTTCAATCCTCGTTTTAGGGGAACCCATGCCCCTAACCTTAACATTTTCATTTGTACATGAGGATTCCCTTGGCCCGTGAAAGTGTAAGTTTCAAGTTTTTCCGAAAAAAAGTTTTTTTTACCCCTTTTTCAGTCCATTTTACGCCAATCAATTTCTTTCCAGTTTGTGTTTTTGTGTATTGGGCCCCCCTGGCCCAAGAAATCAGAGATAAACGTTTCACTCCAATCTAACACAAATTTTTTGGCCTATTTTCAGTTTTATTTTAGGTGAACTCGTGTCCTAATCTTAAAATCTGGTTTTGCATTTGGATCCCCTTGGCCCAGGAACTTGTATACCGTACGGAAGTTTCCTGCTGCTTAAAGAAGAAAGTTTTTTGGGCCCAGTTTTTTGGCAGGCCGGAATTTTTATTCAATTTTATCTGGTTTGCATTGGGATCCCCTTGGCCGAGGGACTTACGGTTATTAGTTTCAAGCCAAGCACAAAACAAATTTCATTTTTTTCAACCCTATTTTGGGGGCCCAAATTAAGATTGTGTTGTAAATTAACATCGCCCTTACCGAAGTTAATGCGAATATGGGGTTCAAGCCGAACAGAGACGGAAAGTTTTTCCGCCCATTTTCAAACTCTTTAATGCCCTTCCCCATCACCTAAAAATATGAGGCTGTTTTGGCTTAGGGAATGATTCCCGAAAATTCAAGGTCGATCAGATATCCCCGACACACCCATCATCATTTTTCCACAATAAAGTAAATTTGGGAACAACAGGAATAAACTAGATTACGTTGCATGGGTAACGTGAGGTGTTGCGGCAACCTTTGTTCGGCTTCGCCGAGTAAAGTGTTCCGAGAGCAACACTTTGGTTTTGTTTCCTTGCTTCAATTACACGCTGAAGTTGTTAATCTGTAAGGATCTTAAAATAAATACTAGGTACAACAACTTGCAAAAGTTGCAAACCACTCATTGCAACTATCAAAAGTTGCAAACCCCTCATCGCTGAATATGATTGTAGCCTAACAGCCAATTATTACTGACATGTCCCATACATGTCTTACCACTAGAACTAAATTGGTTTTACCATCAAATACATCAGACACAAATAATAGGTACACCAACTAGCAAAAGTTGCGAACCCCTCATTGCCGAAGATGATTATTAGCTAACAACCGACTGCTGCTTAAAACCCCCCTCTATGTCTCACAATTGGTATCGGCCTATTTCTGGTTTCAGTGTGTACCTTACTACTGAAGTTGTTAACCCCTTTAAACTTTCAAACTGGTATATTTCATGAAGGAATTTTTCTATCAAAAATGGATGACATATACTTTGTTCAGCTCATCAAGAGCTATCGATTACTGTCGAAAAAAAATCTATCTGTCTTAGTTCAAAAGTTGACTTTTTTGCCGTAGGCCAAGTTTCTAAAGTCGATCACTTAGAAAGGAGCAAAGGATAAACTTTAATTTCTCTAGCAATGAGAGAATTTGTAAAGTTTAAGAGACATATCTCCTAATTTCTCTACCGCAATCCCAAGTGCGTAAAACCCAATGATAAATCCAGCTGAAATCACGAACAGAAATGGGTAGAAACGATAGATTTTTGGCCCCAGGCAAGAATTCTACAATGCTTCCAAAATGCAACGTCATATTCATCAATTCGGTCTAAGGTTCACACTTTCCGCAAAGCTCAGAGGTTAGACCCTTATCACTTCCTAGGACTAAACTGAAATCGGGGTGCTAGGAATAAAAAAAAACACGACAAAACCAAAGTGTTGCTCTCGCAATACAACTAGTGACATTACTCTTTGCTAATACTACAATGGCGCATAGACTCCTATTCTCTAAGTTGTTCCTATGTCCTAAAGTAAAATTTACAAAGAAGGCTGAAAATATCTTCAACAAGACAATGAATATTATTATTAATATAGAGAAGTAGAAGAACTACTAGAAGAAATCAAAGAATTCGTTTCAAATCTTTCATTTAAGTTGAAAACGAAAGATTTTTTTTTGTAGAGAGAGTCTTTAGTAGTTTAGTTTGTATGTTTTTGTTTTCTTATTTTCGTCATGACTTGGGCTTTGTTGTTTCTATGAATAGTGTTTATTGATAGTGTTTTCCTAAGTTATAGCTATGTAATGTTCAGGATAGCATCTTGGTCGAATGGTATGTTTATTAAGTCCTGGGTCCTCTCATAATGTTTATTTTGTGAAATACAGGGTTAAGTCTGAAGAATACTCGTAACGAATTTGGTGCCAACACGTGCGAACAATTTCTCAGGTCTACAAAAAAAGACAAACTCATATTTGATGATTTTTTTTTGTGGTAGCTTATTAAAGTAATCCTGGTAGTTTTGTTACGTATAATTTTTGTTATTATTATTTTTCTTTTACCATTTGATGCCAATTGACAAATGCGAATTGTGCACGCAATGGCTGCAGTAAGTAATATATGATGTTTTTGTTGATTTACTCGCAAATCAAAATATATCAAATTAGAGCTCTCATATATTGCAGGGACATTATAACATCCATGATTAATCAGAAAAGTGGCAGTGATAAGAGATCTGTTTTTAAATCTGTAATGAAACTTCAAGGCGACTATTGTAAACAAACTGCATAAGAAAGGTCCATTTTGCTCTAGCTGGCTCTTTACTGCTAGTACCATAATATTTTTTCTATTTAATTTAGAGCTATTAGAGTGACTGTCGACAATGTTAAATTGAAACGGATCAGCAATGAAAATCTCTCATGTCTGCCAAGTCGTTTGAAACAGTCAGTTTTGGAAAAGTTGCAGATATCCGGCTTCTACAATGTAACACTTTCTCAAGTTTTTGCCTTACTCAACCCATACATGACTTGTATTGATTTAAGTAACTTTGAAGCAACCGATGCAGACCTTCTGAAGCTCATTCCGTTTTCGAAGAGACTTCAGAGTTTCGCCGTCAACCATTGTCATGGCTCACCAACTGTATCAGGTTCGATTTCATTTGCCTTTTATATATATTAAAACATACACATACACAGAAAGTGATACAAGAAATTTCGTCTTATTTTTCATACTGCTGTGATCTGTCTTGGCCAGCTGTATTTCAGTTTGTAATGTTTACAGCTGGCAATTTTGAATTAAGATGCTATTGGTGCATCATCAAGGAATTAATGATGATGCAGATCTTGCCAGGAAATAAAAAATAATTCCGTCTAAAGTCTGTTTGCCTTTCCACCACTAATAGGGAAAAACTTGAAAAAAAAGAGGAATAGCACAGAAGTGTGTAGAATTCCCAATACTTTGCCTAAACTGCGCTCTTTTTAAGAATTAGACTGTTATGAACACTTTATTTTTTACCCTCAATATTCATTTTCTGGTTGTATTGTGATTGTATTCATCTGTGCTATTATGAATTTTAACCATGGTCTAGAGCAGAAATAAAGCCACATAATAATTTTAACTTAGAATAACCATAAATTACAACCAATGATCAATCGAAATCCCTGAAAGAACAGAAATTAAAATGAATAATCATATCTGACATAAAGATATACGATTTTATCTGAGTTTGATACCATTGTTGGCCCAGCTTTTGAATATTTTTTTTTTATATCATATCTACTCGAGGAATTGCAAAGGCTTAACGTCCCAAAATAGGAATCTGGACGGAGAATTTTAAAAGCTGCAAAATTATTTTAATTCAGTTTGTCTTTTAACGGACAAATTCGTTTCTTTTTTCTTTATAACACGGGCAGCTTTTTCTTAGCTTCAAAGTACAACGAAACATCAATGCTGAAGTTTAATTTAAAAATTTGTTCTTTTGACAAGCATAAAATAAATTTCGGTTTTTAGAGAAAAGATTAATTCCTGAAAATTTTGAGAATCAACTGAGACACTGGAAATAGTGAAGACCCGTCAACCTAGCGTGCATAGTATGGGGGACGGAGTATAAACATACATTTTCTAAGATATTATTACAACGCTTACAGAGTTGGTGCTGACAAACTATCTCGAGAGTGTGCTAGTTATTGACTTTTTAAATAGAAATAAAAAGCAAACTTATTTGTAGTATTTCTTTGTTCTAACATTTCTTGTTAGGACACAAAATACTACGGATAAGTTTGCCTCTTATTTATTACTAGTTGTGCTAAAAGGTTTACTTTTCTTTAAGGAATGTGCTCATTCTTATCCAGATGCAGCGTTCTGAGGAGCGCTAGCCTGACCAACTTCGAGGAATCAATCGATGATGTTCTGGCTATAATTGGAAACACATTAAAAAATTTACAAATTTTAGACATTTCTGGGTGTAAAAGTTTTTCAATCTGTGGGATTGCCTCTATATCAACCTTAGAAATGATTGAGGCCATGAATCTTTCCAGAACTTGCCTGGACGATCAGATGACTGATAAAATGATAACGAATTCAGTTGGAAGGTCAATAAAAGAATTTCGCTGCGATGATTGTGCCAATTTAACATTACTGAGCATAGAAGCTTTATATTATTTGCCCAACTTGGAATTCATTAGCTTTCGGAGATGTTCAAGAGTTAAAGCAGGTGATTATAGACCCAACTCTTTTAAAGATAGTTTTTAAAACAAGTGCATTCGCAAGACTTCATTTGTTAAGGGCCTGTGGGATGTTTTTGCAGTCATTGTATTAGAACAGACGTGTTTCTAAGTAATTTTCTAATTCTGATTGGGGTCGCCTGAATTCCCCATGTTCATTATCTGGCAGCACTGCTATATATAACTTGTCCATCATAATCCATTCTGTTCAAATGACTTGAACTAACTGCACGCCTATTTGCCAAAGAGCTTAATTACCTGACGACCGTTGGGGTAATTACGCTATTTGCTATTAATCATTGCAGACTTTGAAAGTAGGTTAGATTCATAATAAAAGTATCAAGTTCTGTCAAATACCCCATGCCCACCCCAAGATTTTGCCCAAATGGCGCCTCTGGACATCACTTTTATGAGCACATTTCGAGAGCTTACATACGTCATTTTTGCCACAGGAGTAGTTGTACCGTTTTTAGTGTCTATGACGGAGGTAAAATCAAACAGTCCGTGGTAATGAACTATTGTAAGGAGCGCCCTGGTTCAATAGTAGCCGAAACTCTAGAAATGGAATTTGATACCAATAAATACATCAAAAGAATCGGATTTTGATGCTGATTTTAAATGTATAAGTTTATCAGGTTTAGTCTTACCCATCAAAAGTTACGAGCCTGAGAAAATTTGCCTTATTTTCGAAAAAGGGGGAAACTCCCCCTAAGAGTCATAGAATCTTAATGAAAATCACACCATCAGGTTCAGTGTATCTGTGAATCCCACTGTAGAAGTTTCAAGCTCCTATCTGCAAAAACGTGGAATTTTGTATTTTTTTGCCAGAAGAAAGATCACGGATGCGTGTTAATTTGTTTTGTTTTGTTTTGTTTTTTGTCTTCCCCGGGGTAATCGTATCGACCCAGTGGTCCTAGAATGTCGCGATAGGTTTCATTCTAACGGAAATTAAAAGGTATGGTGCCATTTTTAAGTGACCGAAAAAATTGGAGGGCAACTAGGTCCCCTCCCACGCTCTTTTTTCCAGAGTCACCGGATACAAATTTTGAGACAGCCATTTTGTTCAGAATAGTCAAAAAACCTAATAACTATGTCTTTGAGAACGACTTAATCCCCAACTGCCCCGTGGAAAGAGTTGCAAGTTATGAACTTTGCCGATTGTTTAGGCCTACATATAGCATTTTTTTTGGGAAGTATGCAGACGTTTTCAGGGGTATAACTTTTCTGGTGGTACGGGGGGGGGGGTTATGGGGGTGCCCCATGCCCACCCCAAGATTTTGCCCAAATGGCGCCTCTGGACGTCACTTTTATGAGCACATTTCGAGAGCTTACATACGTCATTTTTGCCACAGGAGTAGTTGTACCGTTTTTAGTGTCTATGACGGAGGTAAAATCAAACAGTCCGTGGTAATGAACTATTGTAAGGAGCGCCCTGGTTCAAAAGTAACCGAAACTCTAGAAATTGAATTTGATACCAATAAATACATCAAAAGAATCGGATTTTGATGCTGGTTTTAAATGTATTAGTTTATCAGGTTTAGTCTTACCCATCAAAAGTTACGAGCCTGAGAAAATTTGCCTTATTTTCGAAAAAGGGGGAAACTCCCCCTAAGAGTCATAGAATCTTAATGAAAATCACACCATCAGGTTCAGTGTGTCTGTGAATCCTACTGTAGAAGTTTCAAGCTCCTATCTGCAAAAACGTGGAATTTTGTATTTTTTCGCCAGAAGAAAGATCACGGATGCGTGTTAATTTGTTTTGTTTTGTTTTGTTTTTTGTCTTCCCCGGGGTAATCGTATCGACCCAGTGGTCCTAGAATGTCGCGATAGGGCTCATTCTAACGGAAATTAAAAGGTCTGGTGCCATTTTAAGTGACCGAAAAAATTGGAGGGCAACTAGGTCCCCTCCCACGCTCATTTTTTTTCCAGAGTCACCGGATAAAAATTTTGAGACAGCCATTTTGTTCAGAATAGTCAAAAAACCTAATAACTATGTCTTTGAGGACGACTTAATCCCCCACTGCCCCGGGGAAAGAGTTGCAAGTTATGAACTTTGCCTATTGTTTAGGCCTACATATAGCATTGATTTTTGGGAAGTATGCAGACGTTTTCAGGAGTTTAACTTTTCTGGTGGTAGGGGGGGGGGGTTGTGTGGGAGGAATTTATCATGGAGGAAGAGAGTGGATTTTCCAGCATTATTTAAAAAAAAACAATGAGAAATTAAATAAAAAACAAGTTTTTTCAACTGAAAGTAAGAAGCAACATTAAAACTTAAAACGGACAGAAACTATTCCATATATGAGAGGGCTCGTTTCCTCCTCAATACCTCGCTCTTTACGCTGAACCATTTTTAGTAATCTCAAAAGAGCTATTTATTCTAATTAAACGGCCTTTGTGATTCAGGGGTCATTTTTAAGGAATTGGAACAAAATTCGAACTTTCAAACAGTTCGTGGTAACGAACTGTAGTAAGGAGCGACCCGGCTCAGTAGTAACCAAAACTCTAAAAAATGGAATATTGGTACCAATAGCTACATCAAAAGAATCTCATTTTAATGCTGATTTTAAATATATAAGTTTCATCAAGTTTAGTCTTACCCATCAAAAGTTACGAGCCTGAGAATATTTGCGTTATTTTAGAAAATAGGGGAAAACGCCCCCTAAAAGTCATAGAATCTTAACGAAAATCACACCATCAGATTTAGCGTGTCAGAGAACCCTACCGTAGAAGTTTCAAGCTCCTATCTACAAAAATGTGGAATTTTATATTTTTTGCCAGAAGTCAGATCATGGATGCGTGTTTATTTGTTTGTTTGTTTTTTTTCTTCTTTTTTTCCCCAGGAGTGATCATATTGACCCAGTTGTCCTGGAATGTTGCGAGAGGGCTCATTCTAACGGAAATGAAAAGTTCTAGTGCCCTTTTTAAGTGACCAAAAAAATTGGAGGGCACCTAGGCCCCCTCCCACGCTAATTATTTTCCCAAAGTCAACGGATCAAAATTCTGAGATAGCCATATTATTCACCGTAGTCGAAAAACCTTATAACTATGTCTTTGGGGACGACTTACTCCCCCACAGTCCCCGTGGGAGGGGTTACAAGTTCAAAACTTTCACCAGTGCTTACATATAGTAATGGTTATTGGGAAGTGTACAGGCGTTTTCAGGAGGATTTTTTGGTTGGAGGCAGGGGTTGAGAAGAGGGGATATGCTGGGGAACTTTCCATCGAGGAATTTTTCATGGGGGATGAAAATTTCCATGAAGAAAGTGTAGGATTTACTAGCATTACTTAAAAGAAAACAATGAAAAAATAAATGTGAAAAACTTTTTCCAGCTGGAAGTAAGCAGCAGCATTAAAACTTAAAACGAACAGAAATTATTACCCATATGAGGGGCTCACCTCCTCCTATTACCTCGCTCTTTACGCTAAAGTATTTTTAGTAATTTCAACTATTTATTCTGCGGCTTTTGTGATTCAGGGGTCATTCTTAATGAATTGGGACAAAATTTAAGCTTTAGTGTAAAGAACGAGGTACTGACGAGGGGGCGAACCCCCTCATATATGTAATAAAAACATGAGAATACAAAAGTGCTTTACGTAAGCTAATTTATAAGTTACGTATATCTCTTACTTATAAAAAGATTCGTTAAAAGTTAAAAGTTCTTGTTGTCTTTTCAATTAACCGAAAATCGGAGGGCAACTAGATTTCCTCCCCCGCTCATTTTTCTCAAAATTATGAGAAAGCCATTTAGCCAAAAAAAAATAAATATACAAATTTCGTTTTAATTATTCCTCTGCGGAGAGCCAAAATCAAAACATGCATTGATTCAAAAACGTTCAGAAATTAAAAAAAAAACAAGTTTTTTAAATGAAAGTAAGGAGCGACATTTAAAACGAACAGAAATTACTCCGTATATGAAAGGGGCTTTTCCTTCTCAACGCCCCGCTCTTTACGCTAAAGTTTTTTACTGTTTTAAAATGTAGAGTTAAGAGAAAGAGTCAAACTTTAGCGTAAAGAGCGGGGCGTTGAGAAGGAAAAGCCCCTTTCATATACGGAGTAATTTCTGTTCTTTTTAAGTTTTAATGTCGCTCCTTACTTTCATTTAAAAAACTTGTTTTTTTATTTAATAGTGTAAAGAGAGAGGTATTGACGAGGGGGTGAGCGAGCCCCCTCATGTACGTAATAAGAATATATGGATATAGAAGTTCGGTTACGTAAGTTAATTCGTAAGCTACGTATATTTATTACTAATTAAAACGTTCGTAAATAAAATCAAAAGTTCTAATGGCCTTTTTAAGTAAAAAAAAATTTGAGGGCAACTAGGCCCCCTCCCCCGCCCCTTTTATTCTCAAAATCGTCCGATAAAAACTTTACGTGGAGTTACGTGGGAGGATCTTTCCATGGAGGAAGAGAATTTCTATGAAGGGGGCGCTGGATTTTCCAGCATTATTAAAAAAAAACAATGAGAAAGTAAATTAAAAAACAATTTTTTTAACTAAAGTAAGGATCGACATTAAAACTTAAAACGAACAGAAGTTATTCCGTAAATGAAAGGAGCTGTAAAGACGCCCCGCTCTTTATGCTAAGGTTTGACTCTTTGTCACAGTTTTACTTTTTAAAACAATAAAAAACTATGTTTATATATATATATATGTTATATATGTAAGTGAAAATGCAAATGCAAGGGAAAATTTCAAGAAAGTAAACAGACCCCACACCGGGGATAGGGGAGGTGATTTCATGAAAAATCCATACATCTCGAACTATTGCCAAGATTTCAGCTGCAAAATATGCTGCCAAATATAACGCACAAAGAATTCCAGTGAAAACAAACCCACTAGGTGTATATGCCAGAATCAATACCCTACTTATACCGTCGCTGGGCGGGTCCCGTGTCCCCGTGAATTTTGGTACAAACTAATACGAGAGTTTCACCAGTAACTCGGCGCTCCAGAATATCCTGACAATCTCTCATCATAGTGAAAATTTTAATCAACCGGAAAAATCAAACATTTCTCGACAAAACCTATTTTTTGCTTTTTAATAAGTATTCCCAATTTCAGTATTATGTAGTATTGCATTGTAGTGCATAAAACACATTTTTTCTGCCTTCCTGAAATAGCATTTTCCATTTTGAAAAAAAAAGTGTGGTTTATCTTTCATGCGGAGGCTTCAATACAAACATCCGTAGTCCATAAGTTTTATTCATTTACAAATTTCAGATGTCCAGTATAAAATAAATCCAATATTTTGTGTTGTTTCCATAAATTAAGTTTTTATCCCCGAGATATGATCACAATAACGTAGTTTGAGTAGGTTGCTTGTTTTCAGGAACACATATTTTCTGTGCTCTCCTTGAATCATTCTAAAGCTATAACTTAAAGTAGTTTTAAGCAGTAGCTATAAAAAATAGTTTATCTAGCGAAAATTCTCTAAATAATCCTAAAAGCACTTGTTTTTTTGCACGGTTGATTACAGTTTTGTGAATTCCTTCAAGCATTTGAAAAAGTTGTATATTTGATATAATTTAAATGCCTTGACTCAAGCAGATCAAAGATTACCAGTCTGAAAGGCTGCTTAACGAGAAATTTCTGGAGAAGCAACTGCAATACTAGGTGCACAACAAGGCTAATGTTGGAGTCGTAAATCTAATCTTGGATATTTTAAGGACTAAGATATTAATTAGTCATTATATGCTATACATAGACAATATAAGAAATGCTTACAATGATCAGACAGTTTAATCTAAGCGTAGTGATTAACCATGATGTTCTTGATTTTTTAAGAGTTAGAATATGTTGAAATATGTCAGGATCATATAGTATATTTATCAAACTGCCCAATTTTATTGTACATTGCTCATATTGTGTGTATGTTAGTAATAATATTTAGATTTAATATAAAAGGTTACAATACCCTTTTGGGACTTGTAATATATTTTTATTTTATTGTTATTATTTTTTCGTATTGTATTGTTTTCTTTCCTTTTTCAGGTGAAATTAGACAACCCAATAGACAGCTGAGAAACATCGCTTATAGCATTGGTATTTAATTGTGAGCTTTTACCGGCATTTATTTTTGTTGAGTTGGTGCTTTGTTCTTATAATGGCTGGCATCCCAGCATAAACATTCCAAAATAATGAGATTTTAGCTCAGGTTACATTATTGCTTGCACTTTTCAACTCTTCCTTTTTTTTGATGTTGCAGTGTTATAAATTTTATGTTTTCTTGAATATAATTTAAATATAAAGCACAATTAACTCCTTTAACCCTGCAAGCAAAGGGGTATTTGGGCGTTTAACCCTTCGCTCCGTACAACCTGTTTTTTATTTGTGTCATGCTCATCTTCCAGTGATTTCAAGGGTAAAAAAGCTTTTGGCCTCTCCCCTTAGTCCTCCTTATCCAACTTCTAATTTACTGTCGATCAATGCATTACGTTTATCAGACATTTTTACAAATAAGCTAACCATATTTGTCTTTTTTGGACTAAATAAACAAAGCAAGCTGAGGGATGTGGCAAAAAGCCCACAAAACGGGCATGGCTGGAAAAACAGACAGTTCTTTGGCTAGTAAAGTATATTTATTTGAATAAAATTGCTATTTAAGAAAGTGTTGTGCTAGAATATCATGATCAATAATGTGCTGGGTGAGAAGGTAAAATATTGGCATATGAAATTTCATATCGATTACCGAGTAGTTCAATATTGGTGGTTAGTATCAGGTCTAGTTGTCTTTTTAAGTTTAGTTTTTACCTTGAAGATGCTATGAAGTCCTTAAGTAGAATTGAATTTTTCCTGCCTGGTTCTATCGCTTAGACTAGGAATAATTGAAGGTGAAGATGTTTTGATGGGTAACAAGACGATTTGTTACACACTTGGGTAGTTGGGTAGTAATATTAGTAAAGGAGGTGGATGTAGTGAAAGTATAAAAAGTAGAATAACGAGACCTAGTGTGTTTTTTCATAGTTTGGAAGAAAAGGAAGATAAATCCTATGAACCAAGATTGGAATATTGGAAGCTACAGTCATGATAGCTGTGTGGACAGTGGACATGGGTGCCTCAGAAAACGGTAGAGGATTTGTTAGACATATTTTGCGGATAAAGGATAATAAATTGCCGAAGATCGTACTTTTTGGCCATCTATCTAGGGCCAAACGAAAAGCAGCTAGTCTTCAAATGGGGCGGGAAGAGGTCGTAAGAAACGATTCAAAGAAATTCTAACTTGTTGGGAGGGCATAAAGAGGGTAGCTTTGAATAGATTGGGATGGAAGAAGAGCGTGCGCAGCTGTGTAAGCCCAAGGTAGCTTGGTGTAGTGAGTTGTTAGTAGTAAGTCTCTAGTCTCTAGAAATGTTTCGCAGTCTCATGTCAGAAATGTGCCAGTTCATTTAAAAAGTTTTTTTTCGACAAGTTTTTTTTTAAGTTTGGAACTAACCTCTAAAAAAAAAAAAGCAGAGACACGTGAGGAACTTCCTTGTGTGTAACTAAATAAATCCTTTGATAAAAGAAAAATTGAGATTGATGTCAATAATATGTTCTAAATTAATAATCTCTTTTCTAATATTGTAGTGGACTTAAACTAAATGTCGAGTTGTGAGTAAAAAGAAGCTCGTAAAATATCTTCTACGAAGCAATTGAATCAATCCTTTGTAAATTGTACTTTGCAAATCCTGAATCAAGTCCCCTAATCAAAACTTGGAAAGTGGAACGTATCAAAAAAGGAAGCCTTCTTTGTGTCTTGTTACAAGGTTTCACCGGTTTTACATAGTTCAAAAGTTTCAAGCATTTTCAAGGAGTTTTTTCTGGTAGGTTGTTTTTTTTCTTTTTCTTATAAAAAAAAACCATGTCCAATTGCCTACTAATATATATTTTGCAACTTGTTTCTTTTTACTATCCTAGGAATTCAGGGAAGTAAGCAAATAAAAATAATAGAAATACGTTACAACGTGTAAAAATTCTGTTATAGACGGCGGATTATATAAAATAATAAAGCCCGAGTATTTTAATTTCAGGTCTGGAAACCCCTATCAACGAAATAAGGCTTAATAAAAAAATAACGAATAAACCAATACGACAAAAAGCATATAGAAAAAAAAGTTCCTGACTTAATTATAAAACATCATACAGAAATACAGCGGGGGCTAAGCCCCACTTCTCTCTCTAGAGGGAGTTTATGGGGTACCCTACCCTCAACACCTATGTAAATGACGCCACTCCCGAAAAAAATTGAAGTATAGTTGCCTTACATGGACTGGAAAAGGATGAAATTTTGTGAGACTAAATTTCCAGGAAACAAGACAAAAGGCCATTTTGCTTATTAAAAATTATTAAGAATTTTCTTATGAAATAGTTCACTTAGTTATTAGAGCAAAGATTAAGTAAGAACAAGAGTATGTAAGTAAGAATGAAGGGTAAAATTCTAGTTAATTGACTTCTTGCTATCTCGGAAAGGGTTTATGTTAGGAAAATGAAACTTTCGGGGATGGGTTTACAGACTAAAGGACGTCCCGGGAATGTATTTTAAAGTACCCACCTTCACTCCTTCTCCCTCTAGAGGGCCCATAAATTTGCCTACATGACAGGTCTGTACCTATTGAAATTTTGACAAAACAACATTTTACCTTAATTTTCAGTTACTAGTTGCTTTTTCTCTGCCTTTAGTTCTGAAAATGCAATTCCTGTTATTTAAGTAGAATTTTGAGCCATATCAATGTTTTTTTTTTCAAAATTTAGGAAATGCTTTTGCATATATTTAAAACCTTATAAAATGGAATTGAGCAAAGTTATGAAGCTGAAAACAATTTTGTTGTACTTCAATTAAGCAGAAGATCTATTTTGCAAGGTTTCACTTTTATAACACACATATTTTTAAAGGTCATCAAAGGTCAGGGCCCTCTAGAGGGAGAAGGGGTGGAAGTAGTTGCTTCAGAATACCTTCATGGTACATACTTTATTCATCCCTGAAAGTATCATTTTCCTAACCTAAACCCTTTCTGAGATAGCAAGAAGGCAATGAAGTAGAATGTTACCGAAGTGTAAGTAAGTATAATTTCAAGCAATTCGAATATAAGTCCCATGTTCTTCAATAGCTTGGAAATTCTGAGAGTGTAATGACTCTGTCCGAGAGCATTTTTAAGCGACATGTAGTTTTTCTATTCAAGATGTTTTGTCACATAAATCTGGGGGTGCTGAATGTTCAGATACAGTATAGGTCACCCTTATTCTTAGCCAAGTACCCCTGTTTACTTAAGTTATTAAATCATTTTCTTTTCACTCTGAGTGTTCAAATATTTCTTCTTGCAACAATAACAAAAGATAATTTAAATTTCTAAAAACCAGACTATATATTTGCAAAACGAGTCTCCAGTGACTATTTTTTTTGTACTTTCAGTTTAATTCCATAATTTCAATGGTTTTGGAGCGTCATTTCCTCTCTACCTGATTCAAGCTCTTAATTAAATGTTTCCTTGCTCATCAAAATTGAGATCAGAGGGTGGGAAGTTGAATCCTCTTTCCGTGGCATTTACATACCAGATGACACGAGTGCTCAAGAAAGAATAAAGTTATATTTCTCCCAAGAGCTAATGTAGATTCGGTGTTTGTCCGGTTCTGCTTACTTTACCTTAGCTTAGAAAAATGCTTTCAAATTAAGTTTAAAAAAAATTGCCTTGTAAGTCATCCTATTTTAAACCTTATTACTTCAACCTTATTTACTTATATTCAAAGGTAAAACGAGCAGAAATGAAGTCATATAAGATTTCAAACTTAAAACGAAAAGAAATGCCTTCGAACGAATAAGTGAACCTATGAACCGAGTCCGTTGATTTTTGACTTAAAATATAATAGTTGTGGGTATCAAGTCATGGCTAATTGTAGAAATAGCCAATACAGGTAGTTCAATTGAGTGAGAGGCAGAGTGAGATTCTGGCATTAACCCCCCTCCCCTTATTAGGATTGTATAAAAATGATGTTAGTTTATTTGTCAATAGATATGTCTAAAACGAACAGAAATCAAAGTGAATCATCATATTAAACATAAAAATAACAAATACTACTATTTATGGGTAGATGAAACCTGGAAAGAACAGAAATTGATGTCAACAATCAAGTGAAACTTAAAACGAACAGAATCTGCGGAGAAAAGGATTGAGGCTAACTCCCCCCGCCCCCTATCCTAAACCGTCCAAAGATCAGAGTGCCATTTCTTTCATTTGCCAGAGCGCCCTAATTCAACATCACATTGATGGCCAATCCAGAGTTGATAATATCCTGTACGCTGGATATTGTCTTTTGTGTATAAAATTGATGATAAAGGATATTACTGCACTATCTTTGTTTCTCAATCTCTAGCCTAAACCCCAAAACTGGCTCCGAGTTTAGACTCAACAATTTTCATGTTGAAGAAGTATATTTTAACCTCAAAACAGACGATCTCAAAACAGTTGAGTTTCTTAACTACTTTTCTATCTCAACCTCCAATTCGACTTATTTGTTGGGAAAATATGTTCGTAAAATATTATAATCTGAGTTGTTTCATTTTTTGGGTCAGTAAACTGCAATAAACTTTTGTATTGCATTCATTTCGGCTTGACCTATTTCTTGTCAATGAACAAATAAGAAGTATAAATGCTTATATCCCAATGTTAAAATAAATGGCACAAAATGAAAGTCAGCGATCCAGGGAGTTTTAGAAACTGTTTTTCTAGTCTAACAACTGAAAAATATATTGCTCATTGCAATGACTTTCCCTCGAGAATATAAAAATGTTAAGTGTCAACAGTGACATGACAATTTTATTAAGAAATGTGGATCTGGAACTAGTATTGTTTGCGTTGGAAGTATTTCACTTTGTGATTGATCTTGCCTAAATTTGACTTTCAATTTTTAGAGCTGGTGCTTGGCTGCATCGACGTTCAACACGAGTCTAGATTTAAAAAACATTCACAAATATGTGCAAGACCTTATTTTACGCTGCTCTTATACCCGGTATGCTACTATACCGTATTCGTGCAGAAGTTTTTCTCTTTTTAATGACTACTTCATCTTACTTTATGTAATTGGTCATATTGTTACCTCTCCGTCAAACACAATATAATGGGTGACTTAGACCCATTCAACGCTGGGTTGTGTCGACAATAAAACACTTTGTCTCCGCTTCTACATATTTAGCTACGAGAATACTTACTTTCCAACTTTGAAATTTTAAAATCTACTTATCTAACTACTTTCCACTAATTTTTCACTTTTTCTGCTGTATTTTCCTGGAATTACTACATTTGATTTCTCTAATTATATATTTTGTGGCAATGTTTTTTGTTTATTTTTATTTATGTTTGACTCTTGTAATCAATCTAAAATAATGGGATTTTTTGGACAAAGATGAATTGCTGTCTTAAAATCAAAACATTTTGAAGCGAGTGAAGAAAAGACGAACAGAATTTCAAATATATCAAAATATTTAATGTCGCCATTTTCCCTAGTTGGGATAGCTCTATGACATGGCTTGTTGATTAAATAACAAGGGGCTCTTCCTTTGGGGTCCCTGACGCCTGTACACTAGCTGTGCGGTTCAATTTTGGCTTGACTAGGTTTGAGAGTGCTTATCAACCCATTTATACCCTGCTTGGATACTTAGTGCAGTGCCTTCTTCTGATTTATTTTGCTTGCTTTATATAGGCTAGCCTACTAGTGTCTGAGGCCCCCTCACCTCTGCTTGTATTTCTATTAAATATTCGACTTTGTTGTTTTCGATGTTTATTTCTATTTTATTGGTATTTTATTTTTTTGTTGTTGTTATGACAGACAGGGGAGTTAGTAGTCCTGCTATTCCTGACCTAAATGGTTGCATGAAGAATGTTCCGAATCCAAGACAGTAAAGGAAGAGCAGGTTAGTGCCCAAACTGCAATGGAAAGCATGCTGCTAACTCCAAGCAAGGAGTGTCCAATACTCATGGAAAAGAAAGCTATTGTTATTTACTCATTCACCAATAATGCCCCCATGAGAACTGCTGCTGAGGTTTTGCAGAAAAGGACTTACAACTCATACAGAACATGCTCCCATGGTATACACAGACTCTTTCCCTCCAATGACTCCTAATCAACCTCCAGTTGAGGATCTCAACATGAAGTACATGACCATGTTTGAAGGTGCTACAAAGCAGATCTCCGATCTAACTCGGGTTATTACATTTATTTGCAAACTGCTTTCTCATTTAGCTGCAAAACGTTTTTGAAATGTAATATGCAGCCTGACTAACTCAGTTGAAAACGTAAATACAGATGATTCAGGCCTTCCCATAATGACAGCAGCTACCAACAGCCCTGGCAAGGCAGAAAGAAAACTTAAAGGAAAGGAGTCTATACCCAGCCCAGAAGGAGCTAAAACTAGACTACAGAGACCTAGGTTAGACTCTTCTGAGACAGATAACTAGTATCTCTCCACCATTTTCCCTTGATTTTGAATGGATGACTAAGCACAAACTTACTTAATTTTGTTAAGACATTATTTTAATATTGTAGGCCCAGATGTCCCCTCCCATATTATTTTATTTTAGAGCTATCTTATTTACTATTTCATTTGTTTTTATTATACTAATTTCGTCTGCTTGAATTTTATGTCTGGATGTATGCGATAGGCTATAATGTAAAACTATTATTTATTATAATCGTGTTGTATATGTATTTAATTGCTGTATGACAAAGCGTATATTTTGATTCCTGTTTTTTAATGCAGTCAATTGCTGCAGGTGAACAACCCCCTACCAATAGCAATGTAAGTGATATTTGATCAAGTTCAGTGAATATTGACTGTAGTGATACCCTAGCCAGCAAGTGACTATAGAAGGTGACAATATATGACCATATTATTTTATTTTAGAGCTATCTTATTTACTATTTCATTTTGTTTTTATTATCCTAATTTCGTCTGCTTGAATTTTATGTCTGGATGTATGCGATAGGCTATAATGTAAAACTTAAAAAGTAAAACTTCATTTATAATGTAAAACTTCTTCACTTTGAAGATGGAAGCTATAAGCTTCCATCTTCAAAAGCAGTTTAGTTCAGAGCAATCCTTCTCTTTTTTTCATTGAGTCTCTTTTGTTTAGATATTTAATGCTCAGTTAGTGTTTTGTGTGTACCTCGTTGTTTTGGACAGTACAGAACTGAATAATTTTGAAGATCTAATTATTTCCAAAGGCCTCATTCTCAGGATAGATTAGTTAAAGGTCGCTTTTTAAAAGCAGAAAGCAAAATTGTTTGCTCCTTAGCAGAGAAACATTTGCCCTATAGTCAATTCGATAACCTCGCAAGTTTAACAAAGTCATCGCCAGGATCAGACCTATTAAGTAGGCTAACTATGGGCAAATGAAAATGATGAATGTGACGCAACAAGCACTTTGCGCATACTTCAAAGAAAGCTTGGTTTGTATTACAGTTTTCTGCTGGTTTTCCTGTGATGCTGGAAGAAACAACAGACGTGTCTGCTGACAAACAACTAGCCATTTATGTCAGTTTTACTGGAAGTGACTTGGAAAAAAAGTTGATATGTAGCCCAGACAGTACAGTGAATGGTGACAGTACAGTGATTTGTAAAGATATAGAAAAAGAATGGTTGACTTAAGAAACTTGGTTTGAATTTTTGCAGACATAACTGATTCTATTTACCCCAGTCATTCCGTGTCACTCCATCTCAACTAAATATACATGGTTGTGATTGTGAAGTGTATGCCTTCAAAAAGGCGCGTAAAAGTCTCGAGGATCTGTATTGAATTGTGACTGGTCACTTAAAGTACTTTTGCGTGCATGTATGTTTTTCAAGCAGTTTCAAGTGCTCACCCATGTTCTCTTAAGAAAGTTTTGACTCTAGCCCCAATCCATTGGCTTTCTTTCCAACAAGCTGTGAGAGGCATTTCAGACCGATGGAACATCTTGAAACTTTGACAGTGGGGCATAATCAGTATCAATTCAGAGTTCAAAATATAAAGATCTAAATTAGACATCGTACCGACATTAATAAATCAGTGAGTTTTAATATGAAGAAATCGATGTTTTGCAATAAGGATTGTAGTGACGTATAATCCTTACCAATATTTGCTGGCCTACACAAGAAGGATATTGTATGAACATTATTAATTCAGTAAATTCTTTTTATATGAAGAAATATACTGTTTCGCAGTAAAGATTATGGTGACGTATAATCTGGACATATATTTACCGACCTACATAAGAAGGCTAGAGTACATTATCAGTGTTTGATTAGACAAGCAGAAGAGGGGCAGTTAGTATCTGCCGAGAGAGTTTCCGTTTTAGGTAACGGGAATTGACACTTTCCTTGCTAATTGGACCCCCCTTGGAGGTTTCTGTTAGCACAATGAAGATCTTCCATCTATTATTACCGTTCCCTCGAATGACGAAACATGGGCTCTAAAAAAAAAACAGCTTGAAAAACGAATACAAAGTTTTGAAAACAATTTGCCTACGGCGTATTCTGGGTATCCACTGGTCTGATAGGACTACGAACACCGTCATACGTGAAAAAAAGCAACAATTGATAGTTGGGAGAATTCGAAGTAGCAGATGGCGGTATTAGGTCAGGCTCTTTCATAATGTTTTGTGCTGGGTTCCCCCGGCATTAGAAGGAGTGGACAGCAAAAAGCGTCACTTGGCCGATGCCGAAAGAGGGAGGCTATGCTGGTGGGTACTTCTTTGCATTACCTGTGGCCGCAAGCTCTTCAGAGGTCTTCGTGGAGAGGCACCGTTGTCCCCTTATGCGCCAACCGGCATGGGAGAAACTAGGTCTGAGTAAGTGTTTCGAACGCCTGTGCTTATGGATTTGTGAAATATGAGTGAGAAACTTGTTTTCGACCCGGTGTTGAACTATGTCAGTCGCTCTATGTAAAGACACTTTGGCAAAGACGACATAATCAATGCAAAGAAAACGTTGCATGATAAAGGAGATGTCAACGCTACCGTATAAATCAAGACAAAATAATTCTTGGGATTGCTCGGGTGAGTCCCAGTGGAGATCGAGAATTGTCCAATTAGCTTGATTCCTAAATGTGAAACAGTAGAAAGCTGCGGCAAATCCCGTGCATCAAACTTACTTCTAGCCAAGGCTGACTAAAACTAGCCCTGGCTAATTATTCGAAGCTTGGTTAGGAGAAATTTCCGATGAAACACTTCCGTTTCCTTCCGTGAAGATGCTTCAAGTGCCGAAAGTTTGATGGTCACGTAGCGGCAGCCTGTCCAAATACCGATGTCTGTTCGCACTGCGCTCAACAAGGTTATTTGAGTTCTTAATCGTTTTTATGTCAGAATAAGATATGTTTTGTCTCTAGTAAGGCCACTAGGCGCAATTACTGTTCAGTCGAATATAAAAGAATATAAAAAAGGTACAGAACATAAACCTGCAAAGTGCCAAGATGATCTGTGAAACAAAACTTTCTATAGTCATGGAACATTTGTGCCGGTGTCTCTGAAAAAGTCTCTTTTATTAGAATGCCTATCCAAGCAGTATAATGTCCTATGTCTTCAGGAGCATTTCCTTTCTCAAGATAAAGCTGGTCTTTTGAATTTGCTGAATGGTTGTAAATTCATTTCTCCAGTAAACCGGTGAAAATCCCGTGATCTTCCCTGTGGCTTCCAGCAACCACCGTTAAGTCCTCGGAATATATTGTCGCGATGGTAATTAATGATTTAACTGTAGTAAATGTGTATCTCTCGGCAAATTATAGGGACCAAGCATCCGAAATTCAATTTAACACAGCGGCTCAGCAGCTTGTAAGATGTACAAAGGAGTCAATTTGGAGGAATTCTCGCTGTTGGGTCATCTGGACTTAAATTGTGACTTAACAAACGATAAGTGTTTTCGGTCTCAGTTAATCAAATGTCTTCTACCGGTGAATAAAGACTAAACACTTTAACAAAGCAAAAACATCATCCGCTGGCAGTTTCAGGGTAAATCGGAGGTCATGGAAGCGTGAACAAAGCTATAATGTGATCCAGGTCAAAATGAAGCATAAAAATAGAAAATTTTATTTTCAAGCAAAATCTGTAATCAGTAAACACTTAGAAAATAAGCAACACATTTCGCACATTAGGATAAAAATCTAATCACTTTTGTGTGGTTTCCTTCCACCACTTTTAAATGAATAAATATTTTCCCTTCATATCAAGTCCAAATAAAATCAATTTTTTCCCAAGCCAAATTTTATGTATTTTAGTCTGAGATAAGACAAATGCTTGATTAACTTCACATGAATACTTTACGGACCTAAAGAAGAGAGCAAAATTAAAGACACAAACAGCACGCAATAAAATACCTTGAAAGCATTTAAAGTTCAAGTTAGTAAACCGATACTAAATTTGAACATTATGCTGAAGATGCTTAGTGATATCTAAGCTAGTTTTAACAATAGGGTACTAAGTTTGTCCAAGTTGACCCACTCGTTTTAATGATTATCGCCCAATTACTCTCACAAATTTGTTTTTCAAAATTTTGCGAATAAAGGTTTCTGAAATAAGTTCTGTCTGTACGAAGTAATCTCAAACTATGTATCCTTATTATTTTCACGTATATTACGACTGTGCAGTATTTCCTGGGGTTAGGGGACATCCGTGAAACAGTTCATCGTGTGAACCTTTCTTCCTTAGTGTATGGTTCATTTTTGAATATAGAAGGGTGAGTAACTTCTTGCTTACTTTTCATGGCATTAAACGTCTGAAAAAGTAAGCAATAAAATTGAACATTTTAGAAATCGAAACTTCTGTTTCAAAATCAGGATTTCTGGTTTTATTCCCTCAAAAAAGTTGTCAGAGATAGAAAAGTTTTGCATAGATTATCGCAAAAATAAAATAAAATCAGGTATTCATGGTTATTTGATTTCTAAAAAGTTAAGCTTCCAAGCTAGGATATTTTTAAATGGACAAAATGTTGGGAATTTAGCTCTTAGAAGAACAAGACCTGTCTATCTGTGCTGAAAAAAAAAAACAAAAAACAATCGAGCCAGTCTAGAAAAAAACACTCTAGGATATAAAAGCTAATTGACGTGTCAAGATAACTTTGGAAATTATTCCAAAGTGAATGAAGCAATTTTATATATACGGAAGCTTAAAACAAAGCCTCAGAATATTAAAACAAATTTGTGAGAGTAATCGGGCGATAATCATTAAAACGAGCGAGTCAAGTTGGACAAACTTAGTACCTTATTGTTAAAACTAGCTTAGATATCACTAAGCATCTTCAGCATAATGTTCAAATTTAGTATCGGTTTACTAAATTGAACTTTAAATTCTTTCAAGGTATTGTATTGTGTGCTGTTCGTGTCTTTAATTTTGCTCTCTTCTTTAGGTCCGTTAAGTATTCCTGTGAAGCTAATCAAGCATTTTTGTCTTATCTCAGACTAAAATACATAGAATTTGTCTTGGGAAAAAATTGATTTTATTTGGACTTGATATGAAGGGCAAATATTTATTCATTTAAAAGTGGTGGAAGGAAACCACACATAAGTGATTAAATTTTTATCTTAAAGTGCGAAATGTGTTGCTTGTTTTCTAAGTGTTTACTGATTACAGATTTTGCTTGAAAATAAAATTTTCTATTTTTATGCTTCATTTTGACCTGGATCACGTTATAGTTCTGTTCACGCTTCCATGACCTCCAATTTATCCTGAAACTCCCAGCAGATGATGTTTTTGCTTTGTTGAAGTGTTTAGTCTTTATTCACCGAGTTCTTAACTAGTAAAACATGAACTAAGTTGGAGCTGCCGACTGACTCGGTTTAAAAATAAGCAAAGTCCTGAATTGATGCAAAACAAGCTAAGTTATAAGTCTTAATTCAGTTTAAAGAGGAAATAAGCTTTGGCTTATTAGCTGATAAGCTTATTATTATAAGCTGACGATGCAATAACGAGCTAAGTCACCTTGAAACTGCGTATTATTAGAAAAGGTAATTGCGTGGTCTCTATTAAAAGATGCTTCGCTTAGTTTCATTTTAGGAGTAATAGTTCTAAGCTTAGGAAATTTTGGACTTTAGACTCTTTTATGCGTGATACTCCAATAAAGCAAAATTATTTTTTGTCTAGTTGTACTATTTTGGGTAATTTGTCTCATATTTATACAATAGGTAATTGCGTGATCAAAAGGTGCTTTATTTATTTTCACTTTAGGAATAATAGTCCTAAGCTTAGGAGACTTTGGAATTTAGACTCTTTTATACGTGATACTTCAATAAATCAAAATGATTTTTTATCTAGTTGTATTGTTTTCGGTAGTTTGTCTCAAGCTCCTGGGATGTACGTTTCCGGTTTGAAAGCAGCTTTCGGAATTTTATTCCTAGTGCTCACAGCAGAAGGTAATGCATAAATTGAAGTGGAAGAGAGAGAGGTTTATTCTAGATGTAGTAGCTTTTTAAACATTACTTGAATTATTGTTCTTCCTACCAAATAATCGTTATAGAAAAGGTAGTTACTTTTGTTTTTAAATTAATTATTCAAACTTCTAAATCTAAACTAAAATTGAAAGCAGTTACACGCTACCACCAGTTAACCAGTTCGTCTACGCCGGCGTCCCTGCTGAGGAAGAGCATTAAGTCAAGTTAAGCAAGAAGTAACAGCAGCACTTTCTTCGGTGGTAGCGAATAGTGACAGCCGTTAAATAATAAATGATTGCAACAAAAGAAGAAACGTTAGTAACAAGTGCAGTAAAAACATGCGATCCGCTGCAATCAGTTGATAACTCGATAAATAACATATCTAGGAGCTTTAATTTCTTTACAAATTTCAGTAATCTTTTAATAGTTATAAGTTGATGGCTGAACTTCTAAATCCTATAAGTTCTCTGTTCATTCCTTATTTTCTGTGAAACAAAACAAATATGTTAATCGAATATTTCGTAAAGAGTAAAAATATCTAACAAAAGATTAAAGTGTGAAAAAGAAAAAAAAATCTACTAAGTGTAAGTTGAACTCTTTGGTAGGTCAGACCCCTCTCACCCCTTCTAAGAGGTGCATCCAGCTACTCCTAAAACAGTGTTGAGGCTTTTCCTGTATGTACTAAATTTGTCAATGGGAGTAAATCTATTTCGTGATTAGAAATTGGAAACGGGACAGTGACCAGGTCTTAATATGGTGTCTTTTCTATTGCCATGCATATTCTATACTTTTGACAATCAAATTGAAAATATTTAGCACGGACACCCATCGGTAACATAGGGACCACACCAAAAAAGTGAAGTTAGGTTAATAATATTAAAATATGCCAAAATACGATGAAAGTATAAAACTTTATTAACAGAAAAATATGGAAAGCAGGCCGCCCAGAACGTATTATATTAAATATCTAACCTAACCTTGTCTATATTATCAAATACTTATTTAAACTATGTCTGCATAGATACCGTTTATCTCGCTCAGGCTAAGCTGATTATCTCCGAGTGGACGCATAAAACCGGTTTCATTGCAGATCAAGAACAAAGTGTGGTCGCTATAACACTTAAGTACCCACCTATCTTCCGGAAAGTTTATCATAGCCATTCCAAGTATTTACGGTGTCATTCCTATGAAAACTGTTTTTTTTTTTTCAAAATTACAGCCCTAAATGAATTTAGTTTACAAGCTAGTTATAATCATCTACTATATTTTACTACCCATGATAATAAAAAAATAGACATATTATAGGTTTCATCAGAATCTAATTTTTGATGAATCTGATTTAACTCTTCCGCCATTACATTCAATCCAATGTAGTACGCCAATTAAAAAAAAAGTAATAATGTAATGCCGTTTTGGAGGAAATTTTTAAAGAAACATACACAATTATTGCGATTATTTAAATGGCTCCTCAAAATAATCATGTCAGATTCGCTTAAAATTGTATGACCTGGATTATCGTTTTGCCATTAATAGATTATTTTCTTATGGTTTCTTAAATGAAATAATGGATTTGATTCTTTTTGTTTATGTATTTGTGTCACTACATTTTTGGGTATATTTCATATTTTACATTTTTATGTAGTTGAATTCCAGAGAAAAATGTTCTCAGAAAATGCTCTGATTAATTTTCATTATTCGTGCATAAGAATAACCTCTGAATGTTCCCTCGCTGGCTATTTCTTTCACTCTCTATCTCCCTCCCTCTCTCTCTCTCTCTCTCTCTCTCTTTCTCTCTCTCTCTCTCTCTCTCTCTCTCTCTCTCTCAATCTATCTATCTCTCATCCTCTCTGTTTCTTGCCATCTGCTTTTTTCCGTCCTCACGATCAGATTTACACAATTTACGGGCCAACAAAAGTGGAAAACGCTTTGGGAGTTAAGCTAAATTCAAGTAAAGTGGCTGTTCTTGTTTTACGAAAAATTAAAAAAGAAAAGGTTTAATTTAAATAAAACAAAAACAAAACATCAGATAATAAAAAAAATTAAATGTTTCGGCCCCATGTCCGGGAGCCTTAAGCAGCGGAAAAAAGAAAAAAAACGCTTTCAGTAAGAAAAAACAGTTTTCTTTCAATAAAGCCATAAAAAATGAGAAGGCAGAAAAAATTATAAAAAGAACAAATAAATAAAACTCACATTATAAATCACTTCCAGAACTGCTGTCACCCAAACTGAACAAGACAAAACGAATATAAACCGAACGTTTAATGTTACAAAATTGTATGAAGTAGCTCTTTAAATGTTGATTGATCGTTTATTTCTGCAAAAAAAATGCCTTAACCTTAATGCTGCCCCCTCCTTTTTCAGGTGATAGCTATCACAAACCTCGTGTAAGACAAGCAGAACAAAATGAATACAGTAAGTAGAATGATTGTGTATGATTCCTCATATTTTTTTTATTCTTTCTTACTTATAACTTTGCTCTTCATTGCTCTCTTTCCTACCTAAAATATTGATTTTTCGCGCAGGGTCTTGGGCTTAAATTTATAACGGGGATCAGCTGTCTCGCACCATGTATATATTTTAAAGTATAGGGGTGCTTCAGTATATTTTTTTCCTATTGCTAATTACTCATCAAACATTTTCTCGTTACAATTTGTAAATAACGAGTTACCAATGCTACTAAATACTACCCAACTTGGGAAGCAATATGTATTTCAACAAAACCTCTCTAATGTTGATTTAAGGTAAGTGAAATTTAGTACTTTTTAAATTTGCTTACTATTTACATAATTTTTTCGGGAATATTTTTTTGAAGTTAAAAAAAAATAAAATATGTGGTTGTGTGACCTCAGCAGCAATAATGAGCGGGTGATTACTCGGTGAAAATTAAATATGGACTTCTGAAACATATACCTAAGCATAAAAATAAAATATTAAAACCTCAAAAATGCTAGCGGGGACTTAATGTTTGATATGTATTGTGGAATATATTTTTTTATATCATAACTATCAATTTGTCCATCTCTTCTGACCTCAGAACAAAAGTTTATTTTTCTGATTTATCTTCAATTTCGATATGATTTCTGAGAGACTTGCGCAGAAAATTGAAATGTAACATGAATTTCTCAGCCAACCATCGCACAAGCGATACCAGAACAAGAGTATTAGAATATTTTTAATCATTCCTCTTTCCAGACCAAAAGACTATAAGATTCATAATACCCAAAACGGGTCAAAAATTTTTTGTCGTCGATTAGCTTGAAACGACGAGTTCTTTGGCGAAGTAGATCCCAAATCAGAAAAACCAGTTTGAAACTAATTTTGGCTGGATCGGTTTACGATACCCAAAAATGACCCAAAGCGAACTCCAGCCCATAGTAACTGAAAGTCTAAGAATGTGCTAGTAATAAAAATTGCTATATGCAGTTTATTTAAGAATGGTAACTATTATTTCGATTACTCTTAACAGTAAAATGTCATACTGAAAACAAATTTACATGAATTCCAAGAAAGTGCCTGAAAATTGTGTCGGATCAAAATGAAAGTACACCATTAGAATTGCAAATGTCAGAAACACAATACAAGGAAACTACAGCTCCCATTTCGAGCAATAATTAAAATCCCTTGTTGCATAGAAAGTGCTGATTCGTTCCTTGTTCTCTGTCTTTGTTTTTCCTTTTTTCTCACCGCCAGTGGAGCATTAGAACACAGTAGCGAGCCGTTTAAGGGGTCATTTGAAAGCTATTTTTTCTGTCTGCGTGCTTTTTATAAAATTTCCCTTGAAAACACCATCATGAAATTCCATGTGGTACCTAAAATGGTTCCTTGATGCCATTTCTGGAGTTGAAAGGCAAGGAAACATGAAAAGAATACCATCATAGCCTCCATGGTGCAAAACCCTAAAACTGAGGTTTACGACTCCCATCCTGTATACTTCTCCTCCCAGTTCCCTTAATAAATTTTATAAATCCTTTGCTGCCTAACACAACCAGGCTATTTCTACCGGCTCGTTCTAGCCTAGTCTAGTTATGTAAATTCATGAAAATTTAACTGAGGCAAAATGTATTTTTTATATATGGAGGAGTAATTTTTTTGAGAATACCAAAAAAGGTCGTTTTCTATTAATTATAAAAAAAAACATTCTGAAAAGGAAGTTTCCCAAACAAAAGTAAAGATCCTTCTTAAACTTAAGGCCATCAGAAATAAAGTTTTATAATAATTCAAACTCGTGACAACTAGAAATTATAATTAAACAGTAAAGGAAACCCAAAACGAGCAGATATTAAAATTAATAATCATATCGAACGTAAAGATAACTGATGCTGACATAGGTGAACAAATAAATCTTATAACCAATAAAAACTAAATTGAATACTCTGTTCAAACTCAAAACGAACAAAAATCCCTTCTAGCTGGAGTTTAATCGGTACCCCCTTCACTCTGCTCTAACTAGAAAAGTTCGAAAACGTATTTTGATATTTGTGTTTTATTGATAACTATTTGTATTTTCAATTGTCTGTTTTGTAATCAAAACATCGACGACAAATAAAGAATAAATCACTATTATAATCAAGATGACTGGAAGGAACTTAAGAAAATAAACTGAATATTGAATTTATATCCTAGTATTAACTCCTGGAAACCCAGCAATTAAAGATGTTTTTTTTACTTTAATTTTTTGTTTTTCAAAATTGTAAATATAACAAAAATGCGTACAGTAGAATATGTTCTCAGTAAAGCACAAATGATACAAAAGGCTTTGGAACTTCTACGGTTTAAGTAGAGGGAAAAGAGAAGTAACTAAACTCCTGCTCGAAGAAATGTTGGTTCGTTTTGAGTTTGACTAGAATATTCATTTTATTTTTACTAGTTTTAAGATTTTTTATTTATTCATCTATATCAGTATCTTTTATCATCTTTATGCTTGATATAATCATTTATTTTAATTTTTGTTCGTGTTAGGTTTTATTTATTCTTTGATTATAATTTCTGGTCATTTTGGGGTGGAATTATTGTAAGATTTTATTTTTGCTGACCTTAAGTTTAACATGGCCCTTTACTTTTCTTTGGAAAACTTCTTTTTCACATTTATTTTTCTTTTTAATTAATTTTGTTCGTTTTTTGTTTCCAAAGTTTTTTATTGGTTAATATACTGAATATCTATCCAGCTTTTACGTTTTCAGATTAAGAAATTAAAATATTCAATTCCAATTTATTTTTTCTCTTTAGTGTCTTTTGATTTATCTCAACATCCTCCTCAACGTTCCTGGAAAGTTTCAACTAAATGCCATTAGCAATTCCTGAAAGTTTGCAGATACGACCTTTTGACAACAAGGATGCGCATGCTTTTATTTACTCAAGTGCCAAATCTACCTCAACATTCTCCAAAAGTTTAACTTAATACCCTTAACTGCTCCGAGATATTTCACCTTTTGCACATATCATTTTATATAGATGGATATAAAATGGTAAATATAAATGGATATATATATATATATATATATATATATATATATATATATATATATATATATATATATATATATATATATATATATATATATATATATATATATATATATATATAAAAAATAGTATTTTTTTAATTATTTCCACATACCTTTTTAGTTTGAACTTAACACCATAAGCCAATCCTGATACACTGCACACACTCCCTTTTCAAAACCGGAATGCGCATAGTTGTAGCCTAAGTTGATTACGTTTATTGTCACCCTCAATATTCTCCGACATTTTCAACTTAATACCTTCACTATACATGTGATATTGCAGACGTGCCGTTTTGACAACCTAGATGCATATTGTCTGTGTTGATTTTGTTTAATTTCCCCCTTAGTATTTTATGAAAGTTTCAACGTAAAACCCGAAGCCGTTCCTGAAATCAATATAAATATGCCCAGGTGCACCTTTTTGAACATGCCCTGAAAATTTCAACTAAATGCCCTCAGCCGTTCCTGAGACATTAATGATGCACCATTCCTGAGATATCGCCGATGCGCCTTTTTGACTATCACTATGCATGTTTTGACTTTGTTCAAAATCCTCCTCAACATTCCCTAGAAGTAGTCTTAAGTGGCTGTAGTAGCAGTAGCAAGCAGTTGCAGTCACAGTCGCAAGCTGTCGCAGTTTGTAGTGGTTGCGCTGCAATAGTAGTAGTGGCCCTGAAAACTTCAAGCAAAACATCTTACAGATGTAAGATGTTTCACCTTGCATGTGAAGGAAGATTTGTTTTGTGAGGAAGAATTGGTGACAGTACTAAAAGGATTAAAAAATATTAAGGCTCCAGGTGCTGACACTGTGGTAAATGAGTTTCTTAAATAGGGTGGCTCTGAGGCTAGACATAAGTTACTGAAGGTAATGAATATGATTTTTGAAAAAGGGTTAATAATTATTAGGTCAATTATTAGGTTAATAATTGAGATGTGCCTAAGTTATCAAACACCTTTAGTCCTTAGTTTTATAGACTCTGAGCAAGCGTTCGATTATGTTGATAGAGGAGCTTTATCGGATACCGGACAATGATTTTACATCTAGTGTGATTTGATTTTATTCAAACTCCCCCCTAAGAAATTCCTGAAGGTAATCACCGGCAGCACAATAGAGCTGCCTAAGTAAAGAGCGATGTGGGCACAAATGTATTATTTAACTTCTTTTTTACTAAGGCACTTCGTCTGAAAGGAGTTGTCGTTGAAACTTCGAAAGGAGCTTATTTGATCAGAAATTGACAGTTCTAGAGCTTTTTTGAAGAGTCAAAGGTGATTGGAGGGCAACCAGCCCCCCCCCTTCTTACGCCCATTATTCCATCAAATGATGTACCAAAGAAATCCTCTATCGATTTGTTAATCCATTCGTCATCATCGTTTTTTGGGATCTGGAAAAAGAACACGAATTTTTTATTCCCTTGAAACATTTATGATAATATTCTGAAATGAAATATATTGTTACCTTATCCTAAAAAAACAATACAATAGGCTAAAAAAGTGTAATTATTAATTTGAGGACCAAGGACCTAAAACGCCCTTCCTCCGGGGGAAAATGAGACCTTTTCAAGAGTAAAACGCTGTAAAATGCTGTTCATATATCTCTAAGCGAATCTACGTAACGACAACGTAAGAATTATTCTCTAAAAGAATGGATTCACCATACCGAAATACATGAAGTTTCTAGCATTAAAACATGATGAAAAGTCAATTTTTTTAGGGCACGGACTCCTCAAAGCTCCTGACATCTTGTTTAAAAGATTGTCACCTTTTTTTAGGAGGTTTAGGTCTTCCAAACAAGAGGGGTCCGACGCTCTATCATCGTGGTAAATCATTAAAACTTTTCAGAATCCTGCCATGTGTAAGACACCAAAATTAAAATATTAAGTCACTTTTTTTGTCATTAGGACGCTGTTCACATAGTAAATAAGTCAGGCATAATGAGTGCTTAGGTTCCTGCTATTTTCGAAAAATATAAAAGAATATCATTAATTTTACTTACTATTGGACTGTCAACTTCACCATGGCTGTATGGTATAGAGGTTCTGGCAACCCCATCTTGCATGTGGTCGAAGGGGCAGCATTCTCGCCTTGCAAGGGGACCGCTGGTCTCAAAGAGCCCAAAAATCTTGAGGGTGCCGCATTCTCATTGCATTGCATGCTTGGACCTGTTCCTACCCTTGCTTTCTTTTGGAGAGGAACCTCTTCCTGGCTGGGGATTGTGTGAAATGAAGATGAAATTTAGTTTTTCCAAATAGCTTAAGCCTAATTTTATCATGCCCCCTACTTAAATTTAGATTGTTGCCCCACTTCTTCTATATCATTTTTAGACAACCCTCTTCTGAAACATTTAAGTTTAGAAGCATTCTTCGAAAGGTTAGACAAGAAAATTATGAAAGAAAAAGTAAAGTACACTCTCGTCGCCTATTGGTTCCGTAAAAAGAGGATGCGTTACCTACTAAAATATCCAAGAAGAAAAAACATTTTTTTTCCAAAAATAGAATAGCAACATGGATATCTCAATCTTTTTTCATATTCTTATTCAACTCATTGTCTTCAATATATTTCACCAGTGCATTTAATCTCTCTTGTGGTCTATGTAAATGCATTTTATTCACTTTTGCTGCGAAACATAACTGTTCCTCCAACTTGAACTTGCTCAATGATAGCACATATATTGAAAACATCTTAACCTATTCAAGGGTTAGCCGACAACCCCTAGTAATTTCTACTGGAACATTGGGTAATTTCACTGCCGCTGGAACATTGGATTCATGTCACTGCCACTAGCACCTTCACCATCCAACAGAGTAAAACCACTCATACCCAATAGCAAAACATGTTTTCTTTGAACAAAAATATATATTCATGATGTTATCGTTCTGAACTCTTCCTCATAACTATTCTTAAAAAAAATATAGCTTGGAGAAACAAAGAGCTAACCAGTCCATCACCCGGTAAGAGGGTCAACATACTCTTGCACAAGACAGGTAACAGGAAATGTCCGATGTTTCTATCAATGAGACTTTTTGGAATCAGAACAAACTCTTGCGTAAGTCCTACCAAAACAAATGACGTTGACCCTCAAACATCATTGTCATCAGATTACAGAGGTTTTCTCGAATCCAAACAATTGTCGTTAATCTTCAAACCTAGGTCATTGACAAGATTGATTAAATTTAAATAAATAAACAATAGAACAACGTCTTGGAAAAAAGTTCAGAGGGTTTCTCCTACCTGGCTCATAGGATGCATCAGGCTTTTAGACATTTAAGTTTGCAAAAACATACGTAATTTCCATGACTGATTTAATTAATTTCTAATAGAAGAGCTGCATCTGAGTGTTCTGTCAAATGACTTGCCCTAAATCGAATCTGGTATTTACTAAGAAAAAATTATTTGATCCAAATAATTAGAAATCCTTTCTTATGAATTTTTTTTTTCAAACACTTTAGATAATGGCGATAAAATTTCAATAGGACGATAATTACTTTCATAAGATTTATCACCTGTCTTGTGGAACAGAATCACCTGGGCAATTGAAATATACCTGAATGATACATAAACTGAAAATATGAACATGTGGTTCAAAATAACTCCAAGAATACTCTTCAACAACGTTATTGATAGTTCATCATAGGTCGATTGTATTTTTTACTAATCTTTATTTCTTTCGTAATTTTTTATTTTCACTTACCCTCTCTAATTCCAGATCATGGACGCCTGCTTTCCAGAAGATCAATCAACGGGAAAAATGTAGTTGAAGGTAAGGGACAAAGGAATGACAAAACATACTTTCCTTGTATTGTGGATTATCATAGGCTTCACAAATGGGTTGACCATGTAATGAGCAGTTTTTGTCTTATTTTTTTTCTCAGGCTTTTCAAATAGAAAAGTGATAATTTGAGATTGGGAGAGGGGTTTATTCTCGAAAATTCTAAGATAGTGTCCTTTTTAAGTGAGTATACCAATCAAAGGTGTTTATCTGCTCTTTGTGTCATTTATGACTCCGCATCGGACCAAACCGAAATACCGAGTGGGCTATTTGACGTATGGTAAAAAAGTCCCTGATACATGCCTCCAGGAGGAGGCAAGCTTCCCTCCTGGGACAAAGTGACCCAGATGTGTTGATTGCCCATTTGGTAAATTATTTTGACTCTATTTTCGGATTCCTCATTTTTACACTATTATTATTCCAATTAATAGTCAAATAGCTATTAACTCGTATATTTACCGTCAAATTAGTCTCATAGTTGTTCTCCATTTTACCATTACATAAAAGTTTTCAGTTGACATTTAGCTGTGAAATCAGTATTTCTGTTGAAGAGGGTTTTTAATTTTACACAAGTTACCGTTTTTTGCTTTTTTGCTATTTGAAAAAGAGACTTAACAGATTCTCTAATTCATAATTCATTTATTATTCTTTGTTGATTCTATTTAAAATTACCTTGATAGTTCCATTAGCACTTATTTGCAAATTAATTAGGTAAAAAAATGCAATCTGTCAGTTAAATTTATTCTTCCCTATTACTTGTGCAGTTGTTTCTATTTCATACCAAATTAAGACAATGGAAAGTTACAGAGAATTCCCTTGAATTTTTTGGCTGGACAGGCCCCATGGAGATGACCAAGCTGGAGCACAATAAAGGAAACACGGGTGAACAAGAGAAAAATGAACTATCTTCAAATTATTTTTAGGGAAATGAAAGCGCAATCGTGAATGAATCCATGTATTTCTTGATCTTCAGCGACAAGATTTTAGTGTGTAATTGGAAAGATGAATTTTCATCCATAAAAATACCAAGATACTAAAATGGCGAACACGTTCATGTTCTACACTATTCAAATAAACAGAAAAAGAACCGCTTTGAACTGTGCCTGTACGTGAAAACGACATATATTGGCATTTCTTTTTATTAAGAACAAGTAGATTTCTAGGATACCTATCAGATGCAGCTGGAAGTGTCTCATTAAGGTTTAAAAATAAACTAGCCAAATCAGAATGGACTCCGAAAAGTACCATGTCACCAGAAAACATAAAAATTTCTGAACAGCGGTAAAAATTCTGGCCAATCATTTATAAAAAAAAGGAACAAGATACGTCCTAAGATAGAGCCTTGAGGAACGCCGCATGATATAGGAAAACGATTAGACCAAATAACACTTCCACGGTCAAAACATTCTAGCTTCCCATCAGAAAGATACGATTTAAAAACAAAAACAAGAGAACTTGATGAAAACACATATTTTTTTTTAATTTTATAAGAAGCAAACGGTGATCGACAGTACCAAATGCCTTGGGAACATCAATAAAAATCGCCAAGGCACTCTGACCACCGTCAAGAGCATCATTTGCCTCAAGCAAAAGATCATATAGTGCCAACTCATTTGACCTACCGTTGATGAATCCATATTGAGATGTGTGCAAGATTTTATGATCCAAAAGAAAATTACGAAGTTGCCTATTTGAAAATTTTTCAAGAACTTTGCTAAAATAGAAACGATAGATATACCTCTATAATTGGAAGGGTCAGTGGAACTCCCACTTTTATATAAAGCAAAAACATTTGCCTTTTTAAGCAAATCAGGGAATATTCTGTTAACTAAAGATAAATTAAAATATGGGAAAGGAGAGAAGAATTACCTGATGCTACTTGGTTGACAATTCGAGTAGAAAATTCTAAATCATTTGCAATAGAATTAGTTTTAAATTTCAATATAGTTTTTTTTTTACATCTTGATGAGTAATTTCGTAAAACGAAAATGATTTCCCAGAAGGGACAGAATCATCAAAATTAGATGGTTTCTGGAATTGACTTTACACTAGATGACAGAAAGACTAGGACAGAGACTAGAAAGAGACAGAAAGACTAGACAAGGACTAGTTACACTAATAATAATAATAATACTAATAATAACTCACTGCAGCACCAAGCCGCCTGAGGCCAACACAGCTACGCACGCTCCTCCTCCAACCTAATCTATTTAAAGCCTCCCTCTTTACACCCTCCCAGGAAGTTCCCATTTCCTTTAAATCCTTATTTATGACATCCTCCCAACCCAGACAAGGACGACCTGCTTTCCGTGTAGCCCCAGACGGTTGGCCAAAAAGGACAATCTTCGGTAATCTGTCATCCTTCATCCGTAGAACGTGGCCTAGCCATCTCAACCTTTCTTTCATTATAGCCCCAGAAAGCGGGATTGAACCACACTTTTCGTACAACCTACTGTTTGAAATACGGTCAGTCAGCCGGGTACCCAGAACAATCCGTAGGCAATTTCTCTGGAAAACATCTAGTAAATTTTCATCTGCTTTTCGGAGTGTCCATGCTTCAGAGCCATATTTGACCACTGTCATCACTGTAGCTTCCAATATTCTAATCTTGGTTTGTAGGCTTATCTTTCTATTCTTCCAAACTTTTTTTAACTGTGAAAAAACACCCTGAGCTTTAGCTATTCTACTTTTAACATCTTCACTGCTCCCACCATCTTTACTAATAATACTACCAAGGGGACAGAAATATAGACGCTAGTTCTGTTAAAAGCAAAACATTTTCCAAATATGATATTGGCTTAGACAAATTCAAGTTTAGGGTTTACATGTTTTGTCAACCCAGATTCTAAAGAACATATAAGCTTAAAAAATGATTATTTATGTTCCGGGTAAAATGTAGTTTGCTTAAAGAACAGAAAACTATTGGGACAATTGAGACGCTGGTAAAAAAAATTATTGAGACCTCTGGACGTTTTGTATTTGTCGAACGTGGGTTCGACTTGGATTTCACTTATCTAGCAATGCATCCCGAATGAGAAATAAAACGCCCAAATGCAGACCAACAATTACAAATTTTATCACATTTTTTTTTCAAGTTTTGTAAAAATGAATTATTTCTATATATATGTGGGAGGGCTGCAATCCTTTGAAATCTATATTCAATGAGTGAAAATTTCCCCCTAATGTATTAAGAACGAATTTTCTAACACAAGATCAATGTTACAAAACAGTTTTACTGTACAGTGCCTTAAGGATATTAGTTTCATTTCTAAATCTTTTGTTACTGACACCACCTGCTGAAATTCTATAGAAGACAGCGTATTTTCTTGTGCATTTGTCGAAAAACGAAAATAAAAGTATTCATTGCAGAAATTAAATTTTAACCTTTGAACTGGGTATTCCAGATGCTGAATTTTGGAGAAAACAAGGTCAAGATACTCTTGCGGAGCAACTGTCTATAACAAATAGACCCATTGAAAGAGCTGCAAAAAACATAATATTATTTTTGGGCGATGGAATGTCAAATCCAACAATTGTGGCAAGTCGAATTTACAAAGGACAACTTGAAGGAAAACCTGGAGAGGAAACAGAACTCGAATTTGAAAAGTTTCCGTTTACAGCGCTTTCAAAGGTATTGTTTCATCAAGATTCTGTAGATTTTCTTTCATTTTATTTGAGGAAAAGTCATTAACTCACAAAAATACAACAGCGACATATTTCTTACTGGTTAATGTGTTTTTCACAAATCTAGAAATAAATGAATACATAAAGATACAAATAATCTCTAAACACCATTAACTGTTTCTGGAACTGAACGTCAAACACAAAGAGAAAAATAGTTCTTTAAATAGACGGTCTGATCTTAGCTCTATATATAACATATACTTATAGATATTGTTACGTTAGGTAATGAATTAAATCTATTTATAATTGGTTCATAATCACTAGTAAACCTAATAAATTAGGGCGTATTTTTGCTATTTATATCAATAATTTTATGTTTTTTCTATTATTATCATTGATTTTGTGATAGTCCATATTTTTATCAATTGTAAAGTTATATCAAGTAATATTCAGAAACTCTTACTGTTTTTTTGTTAGTTTATATTTTCCAATTTTGTATACCCTATGTTAATTCAAATGGTTCCAAAGTTTATCTGCATTAATTTTCACACTTCTTGGATAGTTTAACATGTAGTAACAAATTAAGTGGACAGAAAAAAAGGTAGACACTTGGTTTTTATATATTGTAGTTTCAACAGCAGCTGCAACCTAGTAAAGAGTGAGGTGCAGCCCATAGTAACAGAATATTTAAAAATACATTTAGAAAAAAATATCAAGTGGGTAAAATTTTTCATTTAAAGATGATTCAGGAATGAAAACTATTACATAGGTATATCTTAATAGTAACAGATTTTGTCAAGCTAATTTTCACTAATTTTGAAAAAGAACTTGAAACTCCAAAAAAGGGTGGCGGATCGAAATGAAAGGTGAACTACTGGAATCACCTTGTTCCAAAACCTGAAATAAGAGGTTTTAACCACCTCATCTTGAAAAACCTGTAAAATTCTTTTTTTTGCACTGAGGTGCAATGGATCTGTTTTTTTTTTTTTTTTTTTTTTTTTTTTTTTTTTTTTTTTTTTTTTTTTTTTTTTTTTTTTTTGTCAAACCTAGGAACCTACCACAAAGGCGTAGAGGCGTCAATGCTTAGCGGCTCAAAAGCAAATGCTAATATACATGTAACTTTTAAAAATTGGTCCTGATAGCACTAAGATAAATTGAAGTGCAAAAATGTCGATTTGGCCGGCTTTTGTCTCCTCTCCTTGCTCAACTGGGCCTTTCACCATCCTACGTATAGAATGACCTTTTCTCCTTCCTCGCTACGCTTAGTAGCTGAGCCTTCTGCCCTTGAACGATTGTCAGTACATACTGAAACGTGCATAAATATACGAACTTGGGGTAGCAGGGGGCTCAGGATGCAAGACCCCACCCAAGATTCTTAACGCCCATGGACTATTGATGGGTGTGTAATTTTTATTTAAACGATGATGAATGTGATAAGGCTGGGGAAAGAGCTTCTAAGTATCGATTAAATTTTCTATATTATTTTCTGTATTATCCTGATATTAGAGACGTGTAAGTTGCCTCTCTAGCTGTAGTGTGTAAGATGTCTATCTAGGTTGCAGAATCCAACCTGTGGCTCCCAGTTCTGCCAGATGTTGTGACAAAACGTAAGTCGGTTCTTTGCCACCCGGAAATCGGCGAAGCAGCTTACTAATTTTGAACCCTGGGAATTCCAAGATATCTAAAACTGGAGATTTCTGATTGCTTGTTTCAGTCAATAAAGTAGCTTAGACAACGTGATAGCATTGACAACAATGTTAAATCGGCAAAATTGTTTTATTACTGTCTTGTAGGACTAGATTTAAGAGATTGGGTAACGTAGTGTTTTAGAAACTTAAAGTTGGCTTCTCCAAGCGGGAACAATCCTTTGGTTTGGTTTTTTTCGCTATCGATCAAAAGCTATAGTTGCGAATTTCTTCCAGCTTTGAAATTGTTGCCTTAAGAAAAGCGTTTTCTTCAGAAAAATCATGACACATTTTTAAAAGACGGTTTCACTGTTTCTGCTTAAAACAGATTTATTCTCTATTTCCTGACCCACACTTATTGGTACTAGCTTTGAAAATATACAACACACAGAAATTGAGGCTGTGATGCTATATCCTCAAACGCAAAGCACATCATTTTTGTCAGGTTGATGGCAAGAACATTTTGGCTCAATAAACTTCCTTTTCTTAGCCTCAATACAAATTGGAAATAAACAATATGTACACAGTACAAGAATCTAACGTTTCTTGCCTGTTTTCAAACTTGCTGTATGACTATTTCTTGTAAGTCAGTCTCCGTAATAAGATAAAAAAAAGATTTGTTGGCTAAAATTTGCCTAAGACCAATAATAGGTACACAGATGGAAAAGGCTCAAAACCCATCACTACCAAAGAGGACAAACGGTAGACTATAGTATGGTAGACCAAAGTAGGAACCAAAAATTGAACTGTTTGCCCGGGATTGAATGTATAAGATTAGTTTCATCCGTGGTCGTTTATTGGTGACTTGACCGAGTTATCAAAAGTGAAAAGATTCGCCTAAAATCCGTTGTGCGATTTCTATAGCCACATAAACTTGGCCTAAATATGTTTAGACTGCTGGCCTTTACAGGTCAGGCGCTATCAGGTTTCAAATTTTCATAGTTTGGGAATCTGTAATTGCTGAAATTTTGAAGCCTGGTAAGGCTTCATGTTGTTGAAATTTTAAGGACCGTGATGTAGTGTTAAAAAGAGCAGTATAAACCATGTTGGTTAATATTTTTTTGGCTTTTGCTATTTTGCTATCAAATTTTAAGTGAATCAGAGGACAATCTTGCAGTAATTAGCCGGGGCTTGGAAGTTGTGTATGCGTCTTCACATGTTTACCCTTAGTGCTCTATGCTCAAGGTCTTGCCACTAAAACTCTAAGTGGGTCTGAGCAATTTCGTGATAAGGTCGAAGGAGGAGCATACGCCTCTGAAAATTGCCCTTCTCTTATCGCTTTGCCTCAAGATACTTGCCCTGTAACAATTAAGCTGAAAGACGAGATTCTTACTTATCTGTTAAAAGTTTTGGTAAGTAAGAAGGTTGTTGGTATTGTTCTGGTTCAACAAAGGAGTAACATTACTACTTTTGTGCCAAAACGTTTGGCTGCGAGAGCGATGCTTGAGGTGTCCCTGGTCAACTGTGGCTTCCAATCCTACGCATCGAAATCCTTGCAAAGTGCAACATACCTAGGTTTCTACTAAGAAGCTGGTGGTACAAGGGTTTTTGGAGGGGCCACAAGCCAACATTATATCTCCAATGATACTTATTGGAAATTTTTGTATTATCCTCGTTAAAACAAGGTATTATACGCCTACTTTCCTGCTTAAAGGTTAATGGCGGAAAAGGAGGGGCTGTTGGAGTGGCCCTGGGCCCAAATTGGTTTTCTCTTCTTTCAAATTGAAAAACCTTCTATAGTTTCTTTTCAAACAAGCAGTAACCTGTATAACCTTCATCCAAAACGTTTGTGGTGGGAAGGGTGGGGGTATTTGAGCAGCCAATGACCCTTTTTGGTTTTGTAATCAAATGGATTGAAAATCATTAAGGGATTCCAGCTCAAACAAGGTGCAGAATCCTGGTCAAATATACCTATGTTTTTAGAAATAGTCGAAGTAGAGAAGGTGGACGTGAAAAGGTCATGGGGTCACTTCTTTCCTCTGACCTTACGAATCGAAAATCCTGCATGTTTCTAATTCAAAGAAGTTTCTCCCTGCCTGTCTTTCAGCTAAAAGTTGTTAGTAAGACAGAATGAAGCTCAGCCTGGATTTACATCCTTTTTGTATCGAGACAGCAATTAAATAGTTTTTGTATACAGTCATTATCCAATTTGTCAGTCCGACGCGTAACATCAAGGAAATTTAAAACTCATCAAAATTTTCAAAATGGTGTATCTCAAGTTGGATTTTTTTCTTTTTTACGAAAAACTGATGTTATATTCTTTGGTCACCTCACCAAGTATTTTTCTTTGTCTTTCTTCTTTTTGTTTTGATTATTTTGGAGACTCTTTCACACAATCTGATCACTGGAATAAATTTTTGCTCCTGCAGTGGGTGGCTACTGCAAAGATAGAACTGTAGGTCAAGTGTTACCAAGCAGAGATTAATCGTACTGTACCACCACAGAGGTCATCAAGGAGTTCTAAAACAGGCGAACTTGGAAGAGATTACAAACGTCGGAAATTAAAACAAGGATTCCAACCGAAATCATGAAAAGAAATGTCTAATAACTAAAGTTGGCCGCACTTGAAGAATTGTTTGGATCTCTATTCAGAAATTTATCTTCATTATTTTAAAACCATATTTTTTTATGTTAATACCCTTGGATATAGTATAAATTCACTTAAAACTGGCAACTGTCTGCTTTGCTGTTGAACCAGGATCGAAAAACGAAAGTTTGACGCAACAGCTTCAGATAATTATCTCTGATGAAGACTATAAGACTCCGAAATGCAATGTCATATTTATCAACCCAGTCTGAAGCACACACTTTTTCTAAGACCGCGGAAGTCGGACCAATTCCACTTTCAAACAGTTGCTGGCAACAAACTGTAAGTAGGGAGTGACTCGGCCCAATAGTTGCTGAAACTCTAAAAAAGGAATTTTTGTAACAAATGATACATCAAAAGAATTGCCTTTTTAAAATGATCCAAAATGTTTAAAATTCATTTAATTTAATTTTAAACATGAAGCACTACGAGCCCGAGAAAATTTGCCTGATTTTCGAAAAAGGGGGAAACAACTTCAAAAAGCCAAGTGATCTTAATGAAAATTCATAGTCAGATTTAACATATTTGAAAATCCTATAGCAGGGTTTTAAGCTTCTATTTACAAAATGTTGAATTTAGTTTTTTGTTTGCCTGGAGAAAGATCATGAATTTGTGTTTATTTGTCTTTTTTGTCCTTTTTTTTCCAGGGGTTATCGTATTGACCTAGTAAAGGGTTGGGAGAGGGCTCATTCAATGGAAATTTATAATTGCAGTGCCCTTTTAAGTCACCAAAATGACTAAAGGGCTAGGTCCCCAACGCCCCCTATTCCTCAAAGAAATCTGATCAAAGTTTGAGATAACCGTTTTTTTTTAGCTTAGTTCAAATGTCCAATAGCTATGTGTTTGGGGATGATATTCCCCCTCACGGGTTCTGGAGAAAGGGCCGTAAGCTCTGCAGTTGTATTGTTTACATATAGTTTTTGTTATTGGTTAATATACGGGTATTCACGGGGGTAATTTTACGCAGGAGATGGAATGTTTTCCAATGGGATGAAAGGTTCCGGGGATGATTTTCAGGGAAATTTGTCAGAATTTATATACGAATTTCTTTTTAATTGTCTTAATTTCTCTATGGCTACTCCAGTTTACATTTTGAGAGAATGTTTCGGGGGGAATCGTCCTGAAGAAAGTTTCAGCGGGGAGGGTATTTTTTAGGGGGATTTTTCCGTGGGGTGAGATTTTACACGGTAGAAATTCTATATACGGAATTTTTTGTGGGAGGAACTTTCCACTGAGGGGAATTTTTCCCGGGAAGTTTTCTACGGAGGGGGATGAGGGGATTTCTGGTATAGTTTCAAAAATGATCAGAAATCAATAAAATATAACTTTATTTTTCAAGTGAAATTAAGGAGAATTTTCAGGTGAAACTTCCCGCAGATTGTTTTCCAGGGGAGGGGGATTTTCAGCGAGGAGGGCATCATCAGGGGCAAAATTTTCTTAGGGGGATTTTACGTGAGAATTGCTCTTCAGAAGTAAGTTTTCGAAGGAGGATTTTTTCATGGGTGGATTTTCCACGTAGTAGTAGGCTTTAATTTGAAAACGATCAGAAATCAAATAAAAAAAAAACAAGTTTTCTCAACTGATTTAAGGAGTAACATTAAAAATTAGAACTAACAGAAATTATTCTGTATATGAGGGTGGCGACCCCCTGCTAAATCCCTCGCTCGCTGCCCTAAAGCTTTTTGTACTTCAGTAAAGCATCTTAATCCAATAAAACCACCCTTCTGTTTCAGGAGTCGTTGTTAAAGAACTGAGGCAAAAAGTCAAACTGTAGATCCTCATTTAGGGAATAATTTTGTTTGTTTTAATTTTTAATGTCACTTATTACTCTCAGCTAAAAAGTTCTTTTTTAGTTAATTTTACCATAAACTAAAATTGGTGGCACTGGAAAACTAAAAAACAGGACAAAATCGAAGGATTGCTCGGGCAACGCAAACAGTAAAGCAAAAAACAGCTATAGCTAATAGTATTAGCTATAGATGTTTTTTCTTTGAAAAACTCGTTTTGTGGAAAGTTTTTTAAATTGATTGTCAAAAAGGCTTCTGTAAATTAAAACTACTAAAGGAAAAATTTTAGTCTCGTGCAATATCCTAAAACCAGATCTCCAGTGCTTTCTAGTTTTCGCCTCTCCTGCATTCGCTTCTATGCTTTTAGGGTTGGATTTCCCCAAATGCTTTACCGTCAACAATTTTAATTCCAGGATAATTGAAAAAGTAAGAGGTACAAGGATTATTTTCAACAAGACAAAATAACCCACGAATAGAAAATTGGAAGCTGCATTACTGTTTCATTTAATTATTCTAACTTATGGAAAAATTAAGGGAAGTCACTTACTCGGATATCACTCCATCCACAAAATCAAAAATCGAAAGCTGCAGCATTTTTCATACTTTTTTAACTTGCTCTATGTGATTTGAAGAACTAAAACTCAAACTAAATCTTTCAGCAAGCAAAAGTGAAACAGTAGCTTTTCAAAAAACATTCAATCTTAAACAAATTAGGTGTAAGCTATAGCTGTTTTTTTTTTTTTTTTTTTTTTTTTTTTTTTTTTTTTTTTTTTTTTTTTTGCAACTGTTTGCGTCGCCTGAGCAACACTTCGGTTTTGTCCTTTTTTTTTCAATGCCGCCAATTTTTGTTTATGGTGAAATTAAATAAAAAACAAGTTTTTTAACTGAAAGTGATGAGCAGCATTAAAAATTAAAACAAACAGAAATTATTTCCTAAATGAGGATCTTAAGTTTGACTTTTTGTCTCAGTCCCTTAATAACGACTCCTGAAACAGAAGGATAGTTTAATTGGATTAAGAGGTTTTACTAAAGTACTAAAAAACTTTAGTGCAGAGAGCGAAGGATTGATAAGGGGGCAGACCCCTCGTATAAGGAATAATTTGTGTTCGTTGTAATTTTTAATGATGCTCCTTCTTTCAGTTGAAAAAATATGGCCTTTAATTTTCTTTAAAAACTTTTTTTTGGAAAGTTTTTTTTTAAATTGATTTTTGTTCGTTTTTTATTGCCAAAGTTTCAAGTTTTTCAAAATTCTCTATTTCAGAATAATTTTTTATTCCAAAATAAATTAACAGTCCTGGCAAGAATTATTAGAATTAAACTGAACATTCGATATATAATAATATTAATTGCTGAAAGCTCACTAGTTCAACATTTTGTTTTACTCAGGCCCAGATTTAAAGCTTTGACACTTCTAGGCCTAAGCGGTTTTGTCGCTTCCTTTTTGCAAGATTTTTGGGGAAATCCCCAAAACTTCGGGAATAGTGAAGGCAGCAGGGTCTAGTTGGCCTTTTGGTCTGGTCTGCTTTCACTGAAAATTTCGTTTTATTTTCAATTTTGTAATTAAGTACAAAAGAAAATATTTGTAATATAATTCATTTTAGTAAATCGCCAAATACGCCGTAGGCCTTATGCTTTTGCCATGTTTGTAGCGAAGAATTTAGGCGTCTTGAACAGTTTTAGAAAGAGCTAATAAACTAATTTCCTGTAATTTTGGGAAAAGAATATCGTTAATATTTTCTGCGTGAGGGAGGGGGAGTTGGGCCATAGAGGACTCAGGGTGAGTTACCATAATTTTTAGAATAAATGTCGTTAACAGGATTTTTTGGAGGGGGGGGGGGTCTGGCAGTGCAGAGAAAACCAGGGGTTGTGTAAACCACTTGAGTTTTTGTTATATGATCTTTGGTCTATTTTTGACAAAATGAAAATCTCAACATTAAATAGGACGCATTTGGGGAAAAGACGGTTGTTGGGGGGGGGCCAGTTGCAATCAGATTACTTTTGACTCTCAAAAAAGGAACTAATACTTTTGATTTCTAGTCATTTGAGTTCCCTCCGAAGTTTACCTTGTCCATAAAAACCTTATATGCCCTCGGGCATAAGTTACAACCCTTCCCCCAGGGTCCCGGGGGAGGGTATGTTAACCCCGAATTTTTTTTCTGATTGTGGGACTATTTCAGATGAAGTGGATATCTCAAAAGTTTTGATGAAATGCCTTTAGAGATAAGGGGGTGCTTGTAATGGAGGGGGCAGATGCACTCCATTCGATTTTGACTCTTAAAACGGTAACTAGATCTTTCAGTTTTTAATCAAACAACGGTACACCTCTGGATGAAACCGCTCGGGTTTCATTCAGAGGTTGTGTAAACTCTTGAGTTTTTGATATATGATCTTTGGTTTATTTTTGACAAAATGAAAATCTCAAACAATAGATCGGACGAATTTGGGGGAAAAGATGATTGGCAAGGGGGGTGGATTAGTTGCAATCAGATTACTTTTGACTCTCAAAAATGGAACTAATACTTTTGATTTCTAGTCATTTTAATTCCCTCCGAAGTTTACCTTGTCCGTAAAAACTTTATATAACCCTGGACATAGGTTACAACCCTTCCCCCAGGCTCTGGCGCGGTATCTTAACCCCAGATTTTTTTTTAAGTCTTATCGTTGGACTATTTCAAACGAAAAGGAAATCTCAAAAGTTTCGATGAAATGTGTTTGGAGATAAGAGGGTGCTTGTGAGGGAGGGGGCATATGCACTCCATCCACTTTTGACTCTTAAAACGGTAACTAGAACTTTCAATTTTAAATCAAATGGTCCGCCTCTGAAGCTTATACGGCCACTCCTAACATATAAATCTTATATCCCCCGTTGCTTAACTTACAGAATCTGTCCCCAGGCTCTGAGGGGTTGTGTCAACCCTGGAGTTTCTGTTATTTTTATCACAAACCATTTACAACTTCAAGGCTATCATTCTGTAATTGGCCGAGTCAAAATTTTTATCGGATACATTTGGGGAAATAAGGGCGTGGGAAGCCACTTGCCTTCCGATCCTTTTGACTCTTTACAAAGGGCAATAGAACTTCCAATTTCCAATCGAATAAGTTCCCTCTGAAATTTATACGACCACCCCTACCATATGAAGTGCCTCCGGGCACTTCATAGATAATGATAAATAATAAAACATTGGAGCCGTATGACTACTACAGGCAACGGTACAGCGTTGCCTGTGATATATACTATACGTAAATAGTAAACAAATCGCCTAACTTACAGTCCTTGCCATGAGGACTGTGGGAGGTTGACATCCCCAAAGATATAATTACTGGACCTTTCAACAATGCCAAGCAAAAAAGCTCTTTTGAAGTTTTTAATTGGATATGTTTTGGGGAATGACAAACTAGGGCGAGGGGGCCGGTTCCCTCTATTTACTTTTGACTCTTAAAAAGGGCACCAGAGCTTGGGACTTCCAATCAAATGAGTTCCATCCGATCCAAAGTTTATACGACCATCTTTTCCATAAACAACTTACATGCCCCAGGGTATAGCTTAAAACATAAGGCCCTGGGCTCTGGAAGGTTTTTATTCATTTGAAGACATTTTTATATGTTCTTTGGACTATTGTGAAGAAAATGACTACCTCACAATTTTGATCGGATGAATTTGGGCAAAAGAGGATGTCAGGGGGGCGGCTAGTTCCCCTCCATCACTTTTGACTATTAAAAGCCTTGAGTCTTAAAAAAGGCACTAGAACTTCTGATTTCTAATCCAAAGCGCCCCTCCCGAAGTTTATGCAATCACCCTTTCCATAAAAACTGTAAATGCACCCAAGGCATAATTTACAACCCTTGTCCTAAGGGCTCTGTCTGGGGGGGGGGTATCCTCAAAGGCCTAATTTCTGGGCCTTTCAACTATGCTGAGCAAAATGGCTTACTTTGATTGGCAGTTTTGGGGGAAATATGGGTGTGGGTGGGGCTGCTTCCCCTCCATTCACTTTCGACTGTAAAAAGGGCACTAGAACTTTCAATTTCTAATCGAATGAGCCTGTTTCGAAGCTTTTCCGATAATTCCTTCTACGCAAAGTGCCTTGGTGAAAAAAAATAGATAATACATTTTGCCCACATCACTCTTGCAGTGCTACTGCGCTACCTATGATTAGTTTAACACAACAAACAGCTCTTTTTCGTTTGTTCTCCTTTACTTCTTATTCATTCAATATCCGATGTTAATGTAGTTTTACTTACTTCGTGGTATGCAAGCTTAGTGCCTATTGGTCAAATGCTTTTTTTTAATCTATTCTTAATCTGTGTTTTGTATTTGCAGACATACTGTGTTGACTCCCAAGTAGCGGATTCTGCATGTTCTGCAACGGCGTTTCTTTGTGGTGTCAAAACAGATATTGACACAATTGGTATCGATGCTAATGTCATAGAAAATAACTGCAGCACTCAGAATCAGCCAGAAAACCATGTGGATTCAATCATGAAGTGGGCCCAGGTATTCAAGGTTTTGTAGCTAGTATAAATAAGTCTATATATTTTGCAAGAGGATTGTCATTCTCGCTCCGTAAAAATCTTCATTTTAATGGAAATATTTTGCTTTCTTCTCATTTAAAAATTTAGCACATTTCGTATTCCAGCTGAGAGGAAAACTTTGATCTTGTCATGGTTTATAAAAAATGCAAATTTCCTTTAATAATATCTGTGATAATTGCATTAGTCAGTTAGTAAAGATAAGGATCAAAGCATATGATCGGAATTTCATATGATTGCTAAAGCATCCGTAGTGGCTCTGATATCAAAAGGAAACGTCTAACTAAGACATTGTCGTAGGAAAAAAAATTAAACGCAGATACCCCCTATATGGAACATTTTAAGTTTATTTTTTAAGGAAATACAAAATATTTCATTTTAGTATAAAAGCCATGAAAGATCCTTCAGCTGACTGAGCTCTATTCACTGATTAAACTAAGAAGCAAGTTTGTTACTTAATATTTTTCGATATTATTATTCTACTTGTCTGCAATTTCACACTAAAAGTCTAGATACTTATAAAATATTCGAATTTGTTTTTTCAAAGAATTTGTTAGTTACTTCTATGTTTTATTAAACAAAAAAACTAGTTTTTTCAACTGAAAGTAAGGAGCAGCAGTAAAGCTTAAAACAAACAGAAATCATTTCGTACATGAGGGAGGGGGCTACCCTCCATAGACTCTCTCTCTTTGCGCTAAAACCTTAATATTCTTTAAAAATATTTCTCTTCCATATTTAACGGCCCTTATTTTTAGAAGTCTTTTTAAAGAATTGTGACAAAATTTCAAACTTTAGCGTAAAGATCGAGGGTCGAGGAAGGGGAACCTCCTTCCTATATGAACTAATTTACGTTTTAAGTTTTATGGTTACTCCTTACTCTCAATCGAAAAACCTGTTTGTTGCTTTTAATTTCCGACCATTATTCAAGTCATACCAGAAAATTCACCCCTCATACAAAATTTCCCTTGGAAAGCTTCCCCCGGAAACTTTCTTCTCCACGCGAAATTTTCCCCTTGGAAAATCCCCCACAAAAAATCACCCTCTCCCCCAAAAAAATCAAAAACCGTATATTTCCTAAAAACAAATACTGTTTGTGAAAATGAGGTAAACTGTATAACTTACAGCCCTTAATCCTGGGGCTAAGGGGGTTTCGTGATCCCCAAAGGCATAGTTATTAGACCTTTCAACTATGCTGAATAAAATGGCTGTCTCATAAATTTTTATTGAATTTCTTTGGGGGAAAAATGGGAGTGGGACCGGGGCTAGATGCCGTCCAATCTTTTTGGTGACTTAAAAAGGGCACTAGAACTTTTTATTTCTTTTCGAATGAGCCCTCTCCGAATCTTCGAGGACCATTGGTTGAATGTGATCACCACTGAAAAAAAAGAAAAAATAAATAAACACAAATCCGTGATCTTTCTTCTGGTGGAAAAAACATCAAATTCTACCTTTTTGTAGACAAGAACTCGAAGCCTTGGCACTAAGGTTCTCTGATGTGTTCAATCTGATGGTGTGATTTTAGCGTTTTTAGATCTCTTAGCGTTTTGGAAGGGGGGGGGGGTCTTTTCTCCCTTTTTTCGTAAGTCGCATACATTTTTTCAGGCTTGTAGCTTTTGGTGAGCAAAATTAAACTTAATTAATTTTGTGTATTAAAGCCAATTCTTTTGATGTATTAAATAAAAAAAACTAGTTTTTTTAACTGAAAGTAAGGAGCGACATTAAAACTTAAAACGAGCAGAAATTACTCCGTATATGAAATGGGTTGTCTCCTCCGCAGTCCCTCGCTCTTTACGCTAAAGTTTGACTCTTTGCCACAATTCTACTTTTTAAAACAACTAAAAACTTTAGCGTAAAGAGCGTGGAACTGCGGAGGAGACAACCCATTTCATATACGGAGTAATTTCTGCTCGTTTTAAGTTTTAATGTCGCTCCTTACTTTCAGTTAAAAAAACTAGTTTTTTTTATTTAATTTCTGAACGTTTTTGAATTAATGCATGTTTGATTTTGGCTCTCCGCACATAAATTATTGAAATGAAATTAGTATATTAATTTTTTTTTGGCTAAATGGCTTTCTCTTAGTTTTGATCAGACGATTTTGAGAAATACGGGGTGGGGAAGGAGGCCTAGCTGCCCTCCAATTTTTCGGTTACTTAAAAAGGCTACTAGAACTTTTAATATTCAACGAACGTTTTTATTAGTAAAAAATATACGTAACTTAAGAATTAACTTACGTAACAAACTTTTATATTCTTATATTTTTATTATGTGTACGAGGGGGTTTGTACCCTCGTTAATACCTCGCTCTTTACACTAAATCGTAAGTTTTGTTCCAATTCTTTAAGAATGACCCCTGAATCAAATAGGCCGTAGAATAAATAGTTGAAATCACTAAAAATATTTTAGCATAAAGAGTGAGGTATTTATCTCCTCCTAAATACCTCGCTCTTTATGCTAAAGTATTTTTAGAACCCTACATATGCGTAATAATCTCTGTTTGTTTTAAATTTCAATGCTATTCCTTACTTTCATTTGAAAAAACGTTTTCATGTTTATTTTTTCATTTTTTTTTTTTATAGTAATGCTAGAAAATCCTGCGCCCTTTTCATTGAATTTTTTCCCCCATGGCATATTTCTCCAAGGAAAGATCCTCCCACATAGCCCCCTCCCTCAACCCTACCCCCAAAACCAAAAAAATCCCCCTGAAAACGTCTGTACACTTCCCAATAACCATTATTATATGTAAACACTGGTTGAAGTTTGTAACTTGCAACCCCTCCCCCAGGGAGTGTGGGGGAGTAAGTCATCCCCAAAAACATAGTTATTAAGATTTTCGACTATGCCAAACAAAATGGCTATCTCAAAATTTTGATCCGTTGACTTTGGGAAAAAAATGAGCGTGGGAGGGGGCCTAGATGCCCTCCAATTTTTTCGGTCACTTAAAAAGGGCACTAGAACTTTTCATTTCCGTTAGAATGAGCCCTCTTTTGACATTCTAGGACCACTTGGTCGATACGATGACCCCTGGGGAAAAAAAAAAAAAAACAAACAAAAAAACAAACAAATAAACACGCACCCGTGATTTGTCTTCTGGCAAAAAATGCAAAATTCCACATTTTTGTAGATAGGAGCTTGAAACTTCTACAGTAGGGTTCTCTGATACGCTGAATCTGATGGTGTCATTTTCGTTAAGATCCTACGACTTTTAGGGGGTGTTTCCCCCTATTTTCCTAAATAAGGCAAATTTTCTCAGGCTCGTAACTTTTGATGGCTAAGACTAAACTTGATGAAACTTATATATTTAAAATCAGCATTAAAATGCGATTCTTTTGATGTAGCTATTTATATCAAAATTCAATTTTTTAGAGTTTTGGTTACTATTGAGCCGGATCGCTCCTTACTACAATTCGTTACCACGAACTGTTTGATCAATTGTTATCAAAATTCTATTTTCAAAGTTTTGGTTACTATTTCGAGTCGCTCCTCACTTACAGTTCGTTTCAACGAACTGTTTGATACTTGTGGAAATGAAATTTGGGGATTGGAGGCTATTTTAAAACGGGCATATATGGGTGGGATTTAAAAAGGCCACTGGCGTTTAGAGGGGATATCAGCCAGCATTGAGAGAGAAGGCCATGTTGTCTAACACAGTGAATGCAGTAATGTTGACATAGTAAAGAGGGACATGTCCTCATGTATTCTTTTTATGACCTTATAATATAGGACGAATGGTCGTATATGCTGAGGGGAGGGGGCTATTAGATCAAAATTAAAAATTCCTGTTCCTTTTTAAAGGAAAAACGGACAAAAGCATAACATTCCACCATTCAGTACCGCAGGTGCCATTGGACATCCCCGTAGCTTTACATGGCATCAGAATGAAAATTTAAATGTTCAAAAGGTCTAAAAAATACACCTTTGTGAAAAATGCGTTAAGTACAGCCCCAAAGGTGATGACCGGAAATTATGCAAATAGCCAATATAAAACAGGGATCTCATGAAAGACATTGTGGTATAAAGGAGAACACAATACGCTTTACTGAGATTTATTTAAAAAGCTTTTTCCACAAAAGAAGTCTTTTAAAGAAAAGCAAAAAAAAAACAAATGTCCTTGGATTGTCAGTTTAATTGACATATAAACCCTATAAATCAAGACCAAACTGTCGAAATTCATGTAAACCTCTAAAAAATCATAACCAATGCATAGAAATCCAGCCGAATTCATAAAAATCAAGACAATATGTAAAAATAAAGGCCAGCCTCTAAAAATCCAGACAAGTTAATAAAAATCAAGACCAAACTATATCCAGAGCAACCCCATAGAAATAATAACCAGTGCATAGAAATCAGACGAAGTCGCAAAAATAAAGATATTAGTATTTAGGAATCCAGAACAACCCTCAGAAATCATGACCAATACTAAGAAATCAAGACTAAACCATAGAAATCAAGACCAAACTGGATAATCATGACCAATGCATAGAAATCCAGACCAAACCATAAGAATCAAGACCAAACTCTGGAAGTGAAAGTCAACCTCTAAAACTCAAGACCCATCCGAATAAATCAAGGGCAACATCTAAAAATCAAGACGAATACATAAGAATCATTACCAGGCCCTAGAAATACGTAGAAATTGATAAAAATCGAGATCAAACTGAAGAAATCAAGAGGTCAATATATTGAAATCTAAAGCAACCCCATAGAAATTATAACCACATCACAGAAATCCAGTCGAACTCGCGAAAATCAAGTAATCAATATGTAGAAATCCAGAAACATCCTTAGAAATCAAGACCAATACATACAAATTAGGATTTCTATGTATTAGTCTTAATTTTTAAGGATTGCTCTGGATTTCTACATGTTTTTGGAATAAGGAAAAGGCTTATTCAAGAAAATGTTTTGAATTCTACGTCGTTTTTAACAATAGGGGAAATTTTTTACACCATCACTGGAAGTAAGGGGAAGGGGGCTTGAAATCTCAAGTAACATCGCAATCTAAAAATGAAATGGCAAGTTCCCGCTGTTCAAATATAAACAATGGTCATTTTTAGTTTATAAAGGCATTTTTCTGGGGAAAAAATTGTAAGTCCCCTGGGTGTGATACTGTGCACCAGAGGATTTCATCGGGCGGGTATATTGTGATATGGTGGCCTCAATTGCTAGAAGTCACCAGAGGAAACGCTGTTGGGGATTTTTCATTAATTTTACACAATCGATTCTTTTGTAAAAGGATGTTTTTCAGGGAAATTCCTGAAAAAGATCGACTTGATTTCTATGCATTGGTAATTATTTCTTTGGGGTTGCTCTTGATTTCTACGGTTCGGTCTTGAATTTTGTGAATTTTTCCGGATTTTTAGAGGCTGGCCTTTATTTCTACATATTGATCTTAATGTTAATGAATTCGTCATGATTTCTATGCATTGGTCATGGTTTGTTAGAGGTTGGCCTTGATTTCTATAGTTTGGTCTTCATTTCTATGATTTGGTCTTGATCTATATGGTTTGGTCTTAATTTCTATGTATTGGTGTGGATTTCTAAGGATTGTTCTGGATTTCTACATATTCTTGATTTTTGCTAGTTGGTCTGGATTTCTATGTATTAGTCTTGATTTCTATGGGGTTACTTTAGATTTCCACATATTGATCTCTTTATTTCTATGGCTTTGACTTTATCTCTGTGGGCTGGTCTAGACTTATTCAGTTTGTTCTTGATTTCTACAGGTTGGTCTGGATTTCTGTGCATTGGTACATGTTATGGGAATAAGGAAATGGCTTATTCAAGAAAATGTTTTAAATTCTATGTCCTTTTTAAATAAAAAGGGGAATTTATTTACAAAATCACTGGAAATAAGGTGAAGGGGGCGTGAAATGTCGAGGAACATCGCAATCTAACAATGAAATTGCAAGTTCTCGCTGTTCAAATAAAAACAACTGTCATTTTTAGTTAATATATTTATTTCTATTGGAAAAAGGTTGAAAATCCCTTAACTGTGATAATGTGCGCCAGAGGGTGTCATTGGGCGGGTACATGGTGCCACGTTGGCCTCAATTGCCAGGAGTCATCAGAAGAAACGCTATTGGGGATTTTTCATTAAGTTGAAAGATCAATTCTAGTGTAAACAGATATTTTTGCAGAAAAATGCCTGAAAAAATGCCGTATGTGTGATAATGCATGCCAGAGGGTGCTGTGTGCCAGCAATTTAGTGTCAGAGGCTGGGAATTCCCAGAAAATAATACCAACAAAGAATGAACAAAATATAGAATTAAGTCAAATGTCTTGTGCCCCCCTCGAATTCAGCTCTAATAAGTCTCCATCTCCTCCCAACGAATCTATATTTATTGATTAAAAGTAAGGGTTTCCACGCAGTATTATTTTGGATTCCTATGTAGTGATCTTGATTTCTAAGGATTATTCTGGATTTTAAATGTTGTTAGAATAAGGAAAGGGCTTATTCAAGAAAATGTTTTAAATTCTATATCCTTTTAAAAATACAGGAGAATTTTGTACAAAATCATTGGAAATAAGGAGAAGGGGGCGTGAAATGTCAAGGAAAATCACAATCTAACAATGAAAGGGCAGGTTCCCGCTGTTCAAATAAAAACAATGGTCATTTTTAGTTTATAAAGTTATCTTTTTGGGAAAAAAGTTGAATATCCTTATTTTTATGGAGAAAAGGTTTAAATTCTCTTAGGTGTGATAGTTTGAGCCAGAGGGTGTCATCGGGCGGGTACATTGTGCCACGGTGGCCTCATAGTCAGGAGTCATCAGAAGAAACGCTACTGGGGATTTTTCATTTAGTTATGACGATCGGTTCAAGTGTAAACAATAATTTTTGCACAAAAATGCCTGAAAAAAATGCCATATGTGTGATAATACGCGCCAGAGAGTACTGTATGCCAGTCACTGAGTGTCACAGACTGGGAATTGCCAGAAAATATTTCTGTCGTGAAAATATCTTTGAACGCCTTAGGAATTGTAATATATATAACAGAATGTCACGGGGCAGGCAATTTGACAACAAATCAGTGGAGATAAGGGGGATGCCCATTCAAGAAATGTTATAAATTCTATTTCCATTTAAATGCCCTTTTAGTGTTTTAAATTCATTGTATAATATTGATTTCAGTATGAAACGGGATGAAAATACTATGATGTAACATTTACGTGTGTGTCAGATGTATAACAATAACACCGTCTGAACCATTACTTAACAAACAGGTGTGCCTAATAGATTAATAGTAAGTAGCACTTGGATGCTTGCGTGCTCTCGAGTGGAAAGGATTAGAAAGATTGAATTAATAGCTTAATTGTTCTAGAAACTGTACATAGAATTCTCTGAGTGGGGAATAGGTTATTTCGTAGAAGGTATTTCCAAAAACAAAATATTATGAATAGATTGGTTCAGCTGTAAAAGGCACTGGTCTGGTCGCTGGAGAAATCTCTGGTGTTACAATCAATTTTAAAGCGGAAAAAATTCTTTGGTTTATAAAGGTTCCCTGAGAGCAAAATCCTGATGAAAATGTCTCGAAGAAAAAAAAAAACCTCGAAAAAAAATGAAATCTCTAAGAAAAAATTGTCTTGAAAGAAAAATGAAATCCCAAAGAAAAAACATCTCTTAAAGTGTTATATGTGCGCCGTCCTCAGTTACAAGCAGGGGTCCCCCACGGGCCTTGAGCTCTAACATGTAATGTCAGATTACGCCATTTTCAGTTACAAGGAAGGGTTCCTCAATTGACTAGCGGGCCCTGAGCTCTAACAAGTCTTATTACATAACGTATAGATGTACTATAGTATTACGTCACATACAGGTGCGCATAATCCATAACACCTGCTGGCTGTCGTCAGAATGGAGGAATTAGTGTGTCTTGGAATGGTGGGATATGTGTGTCGTGCAGTGGTGGGATATGTGTGTCCTGGAATGGTGGGATATGTATGTCGTGGAATCCCCTATTACGTAACAACAAAAGAAATCTTGAAGAGAATATTTGTATATGAAAATATTAACAAACATTCCCTATTTTGTAACAATCACCCACATCTTGAAGAAAACAGTTGCATATGTAAACAAACAAGCACTCATTACGTAAAAATCAGGTTTACTTTATCATTACATAACAAACAAGTACTCTATAGTATTGTGCAATACCCAGGTATACGCAATAACTTCTTGGTCGATTAGTAGCTCCAATAGTATACCCCCCTATGTATCTCTTTAAAAAGACTGACCCCTCACTGCTTATGCCCCCAGGGCATAACTTACAACCCTTGCCCTGAGGGATGTGGTGGTTGCCGATCCTTAAAGACATGATTTCTGGACCTTTCATTTACGTTGAACAAAATGGCCACCTCAAAACTTTGATTGGATATGTTTGGCAAATGGTGGGCGTGGGAGGGGGTTTAGTTGTGCTCCAATCACTTTCGACTATTCTTCCAATTGAATGAGCCTTTTTCGTAGTTTCTACGACAACAAATAGCCATCTCAAAGTTTCTATCAAATGCATTTAGGGACAATACGAGATGTAGGGGGGGGGGGGTGTCCACCTTCTCATCATTCTGAATGTCATAAAGGGCAGTAAGACTTCTGATCGGCAATCCAATGAACCCCTTCCCAAGTATATACGATAACTCTTTCTATATAAGCCTTATATGCCTCCAGCGCATAACTTAAAACCCTTACTCTGAGGGTTTAAAGGGGTTTGTCATCATCAAAGACATAATCTCTGGACCCTTCAACTAGGTTGAACAAAATAGGTATCTCAAAATTTTTATTGGATGTGTTTGAGGAAATAATGGGAGCGTGAGGGGGGTTAATTGTCCTCCAATCACTTCCGACTATCATTAAGGGCGCTAGCCCTTTTGATTTCCAATCGAATGGGCCCTTTTCAAAGTTTCTACGACAACTCCTTCAATGCAAAGTACTCTGTTCTGAAAAAAATAAAAATAATAATAATAATACATGGTGCCCACACCACTCTTTACTTAGGCAGAACTATTGCGCTGTCTATCATATGAGCCATAAGTAGATAGAAGTGGGCAGTTTCCAACGGCATTATGCTATCTAAGATTTTACGTTGTTTTGAGATAGGGCATTAATCTGTCACAGTTTTTTACTGTTTTAAAAAGTAAAGTTGAGAGAAAGTGTCAAACTTTAGCGTAAAGAGCGGGGCGTTGAGGAGGGACCCGCCCCTTTCATATAAGAAGTAATTTCTGTTTGTTTTAAGTTTTAATGTCGCTCCTTACTTTCAGTTAAAAAAAACTTGTTTTTTTTTATTTAGTTACCTAAACAAGAGCCTGGTCACATTGTTTTTGGGCTGTATGATTTATATTTTCAAATATTCCGTGTTCATCTCAAGCGGAATAATTTGCTTTCTCTTTCAATCGTTCCATTAACGTATGATTTCAAATCTAGAGTTGTTTTCATATGCTTTTTATGGTCCACTAATGGAAAAACTGGTCAAAGAAGATTTTTGGTCTTGGAATATGATTTTGGAGTGAATTGTTCTCTTCGCGGTGGTCCCTTGGCTCGACACTCTGGCGCCGCTCTGGCAACCCCTGTGGCGACAATTTGGTGGCTTACTACTACTATTTGACCCTCTGGTGGTCCCTATGGTGACGCTCTGCTGGTCCACGGTCGCTGCGTGACGCTGACAGTTCACTCATGCATGAATTCATCATTTACAGGCTGATTGATTCAGAATGCATTGGGTTGAAAAATTCATCTTGTGGAATTATCTTTGATGCGGCTCTTTTATTGTTAGACGAGAATCGTGAAGAAACTGATTGTTATCATTGAGGTGCAAACTGCAACATGTCTGAATATGATAAAAAAGATTTTTTCTCACTCATTGAGAATAATGAAGGAAAAACGTTTTAACGATAAAGAAATAAAACCATTTAATTCGAATGGTAAGGATTTAAAGCGTGTATAGGAAGAAATTAGAGATATTTGCATTTTTTTGGAATGAAAGCTTTATTTGAGAAAGGAAATGTCCCTACTGGTAAGATTTTTATTAAAAAGGGTGAACGGAACATCCTCCTTTTGACATAAAAGATTCTGGCCATTAAAAACGCTCCATGTCATCTACCAGCTCGCAGATGAGGTGAGGTATAGGATTATGTTTGGGTCATATGTCATTAAATTATTTTTTTATCTCGTGAAATACAGGGAAAGTTTTTGTTGACGAGGAAAATGTTCAGTGGTAACTACCTAAATATCAGCCAAGCTACCTGGATACCAGTTTCACCTAGTGGATAAATACGATTTACATTTCAAAAATGTCGTTTAGAGATAAAACCAAGACTTTTGGCTTTTGTATACTGGAGAAACTTTTTCCACAATTCTTATTCCTGACACAAACACTATTTTTTAATTTAATTTCATACCTCCTGAAGTTGACCTGAAAAATTAAACTTACTATCTTTCCCAAAAGATTCTATTTACGTTCTTTAACAGCCTGGATACACTTAGACTCTTTTTGTTTATTTAAAATGCAGGAGTAGAAGTAGTAATAGTAGTAGCCCCGAAAGTTTCAACTTAATACCCCCAGTCGTTTTCGATATATAGCTGAGGTGGCTTATTGACACCCTTAAATGCAATACCTTTTAATTTATTTTTGAAGGAATATTTAGTTTTAAAGCATAATAGGCCAAATGCATAATTGTGGGGGATGACAAGCCCAATATCCTAGAAGTATGTGGTTTCAAGACCGTTCTACTATGTGAAACAAAATGGCTGTCTTAAAATATTGACTGGATGTGTTTGGAAAATGAACGGGCCTGATGGAAAGGCTGCTTGCCCCCTCCAGTCTCTTTTTACTCTTAAAAAAAGCACAAAAACTTTGGTACTTGTGCATTATTCAGATCACACTCAATAAGTGAAGTTAGGTTCTTTCGTGAAACAAACTACAATGCAGGTACATTTTAATTAAATATTTTATATATAGAGGTGATTAGGTTAGGTTAGGTTTTTGATATAATGCACCCCCCACCCTCTAATGTACAAAAAATATAGCCCAAACTTTGAATAAAGCTAATGAAATAAAACAAAATATGATGAAAATATAACACTTTATTAGGAAGACTGTAAAATTACAACTTAGAATTATGTACCCAGAATGTGTGCTCAGAACCTAACCTAGCCTATTGCCTCTTTTTCAGTCTTTGACAAATCCCAAATCTTCATTTTTAAATCCATGTTCAGACACTATCTTCTATCACTATGCGTAGCAAACTAAATTGAGTTCTGTCTTTGTGGCTACGAGACCGGATTTTCGCATCGTAGTTTGTTTCACGAAAGAACCTAACTTCACTTATTGAGTGTGATCTGAATAATACACAAGTACCAAAACTTTTACTTTTTAATCAAATTAGCTCCTTTAAAACTTTAAAGATATTTATAGTTATTATAGATGGTGTTGCCTATGATGTTGCTTTTATAGTCTTTTGAAAACCTGCATACATAAAATTTTTACGTTTAATTGAAATTCCCCCTAAACATTCCCTAAAAGTTCCACCTTAATGCCCTTAGCTTCATTAGCTACAGTAGCTGTAGTGTTAGCATTAAAAGTATATACATGGGGCCTTCTGGTTAGTTCAGAATTTCCCATAAATCACCCTTAAAGGTTTAACTTAATAATATAAGCTGTTCTTGAGATATTGCTTCGTCACCATTTTGAAAGTCCACATGCTCATGGTTTGTTTTGATTTAGTTCAAAGTCCGCCTAAATATTCCTTAAAAGCTTCACCTTAATACCCTTAGCCTGCGTAGTAGCAATAGTTGTAGCAGCATTAGTAGCAGTATACGCATAGCACCCTTGGTTTCCTTAGCATCCCCTTCAACAGACGCTGAAAGTTTCAGCTCAATACCATCAACCTTTCCTGAAGCATTTCTGATACGTCCGCTTTACAACCGTTGTGGGCATATTGTTTTTCGATTTAGTTCCATACTGCTTGTATATATTCCAAATTTTTCGCCTTAATAACCTTAGTTTTAATAGCAGTAGTTGTAGTAGTAGTCGCAGTAGAATTAATCTTAATAACCTAAGCTTTAGTGGCAGTTGTAGTCAGAAATAGTAATAATAGTAATAGTAGTAGTACTATGAGTAGAAGTAGTAGCATTAGGATGCAAATATTTTCTTTTGGTTAGTTCAACGCCCCTCACAACAAGCCCTGTTAGTTTCAACTTCACTCACGAAACTGTTCCTAAGATGTTGCTGTTATACCCTTCTGAAAAACTTCATACATGACGGCGTGTTGTGATTCAGTTCACCTTCCCCCACAAAATTCCTTGAAAATTTCACCTTAATACCCTTAGGCATAGTTTTCATAGTAGTCACAGGACACAATAGTAGTATTGATATTACTAATAATAACATTAACAGTAGTAGCGGTAGTACCAGCAGCAGCAGTAGTATTAGCATATTGCCTTTTGGTCAGTAGAGCATCCCTCTCATCAAGTCCTGGAAGTTTCAGTTTATTTCAGGCTATTGCGCTGCCTATGATAAAAAAAACTTTTTTAAACTACTGAAAGTTAAGCGTGAAGGAAGAGAAAATGAGAAGGGACAGTTTCTTTCATATATAGAATAATTTCTCTTCGTTTTAAGTTTTAATGTTGATCCTTACTTTCGTTTAAAAATTATTTTGTTTATATAATATTAACTAAATAACTATTTTTTTTTTCAGGATGTAGGCAAGGCCACTGGTATTGTTACGACAACCCGGATTACTCATGCGACACCTGCTGGTGCGTATGCTCATGTAGCCAATCGTAACTGGGAATCAGATAGAGACGTGCTATGGAACGGAGCAGATCCAACTGTGTGTGATGATATAGCAGAACAGCTTATTAAAAACAACACTGGAAAGAATTTTAAGGCAAGAGGGAAACTAAAAATATCTTTTCTAAAGTCTAGCAGAGGAGATTAGGCGAATAGTGGTGTGTTTTCTTCGTCCACAAATATTTGACTAATTGTGTACACGTCTGTTTCTATGAGCGCGTAAACACTGAAAAAAAAATTGAACAAATCAAGACAAAAAGGTTGAAATTTTGTAGAATATCCTTGGAACCCTGTGAATCACTATAGACCACATAAATTCAATAGACGACTCACTAAAAAAAAATACTTGAATGGCATTGTAATTACGCCATACAAAGGTGGAAGACATTAGCTCCACACAGGAGCAAATGAAGCAAGCAGAAGGAGGTAAAAAAAATGAGGGCCATAGGCTTAGGCCCATCGTAACGGACCTTTTTACTTTTGAAGGCCCAGCGCCCATAGTGCTAACCTTAGTAAACAAAGTAATCGGAGGGAAGTCAAAGAGGCTACTGTTTCTTCCTCTAACTTCCTTTTTATATAAGGGGGTTGTGTTTTTTCCGAAATTAGATCTTTCAACAATTTTTCCCAAACTCCTGACCTATCAAGGTGATTTTGTCCAGGCCAGAAAATCTCAGGGCCCTAATTTTCCGAAAAAACTATGGAGCCGTTTTGGAGCAAACCCCTACACAAATACTTGCACAGTTACTGCTCGTTTAAAGAGAGTAAAAGAGTAAATTTCTCGCTTAAACATAAATACACAACAAAAGGCTATTTCAAAAAGATAAACACATAAATTAGGTAAATACAGGGGCGTAGCTACAGTATTTTTAATGGGACACAAGAGGGGTGCAAGTGGTAGTGAATAGAAGTAACTATTTAACAAATATGCTACTAGGTGAATATAAAAACATTACGCAACACATTATAAACCATAAACACACATTAAACAATCTTAAAACTAAGTGTCGATAAGTGTCAATAAGTGTTAAAAATAAGTACTAAAATTGCCAGCAATGAGCTGCTGCAGATGACAGTAGTGTAGCGTAAACAAGCTTTTGGGGGGCAAATCTCAGTGCATAAAACTAAAACTAAAGCCTTTTCTCAGTGCATATAATGCAAGCAGATCTCTTAACTTTAGATTCGAAGGCGTAACAATATACCCTAAAAATATGTTCTACTTGCAATCTGTGTCTTTACTCGCTGTAAATGTACTATTCCATTGCGGCCAAAGAGAGGTGTTGAAGTTGCTAAAGCTATAGAAAGTATTTTTACCAAGATTGTTATAGAAAAATTCAAACGGATCAATCACGCATTGAAAACTACTGCTCCTTTTATTCAAGATCTAGATAAAATCATGCAAATTTATAATCAACGCTCACGTCATTTTCTCTCGGAACCTTAGCCCTCGGGGAGTTGATCGAGGAGATAATGATGCACCTGGCACTTGAAATTAGGTCAAGGAAAATATATAGGCTAAACTAAAACTAGGTGATATCAAAAAGAATGAAGAAATGGTACCAAAATCAAACAAAAATTACAATAAACAATGAAGCCAAAAGTTAGTTGACCTGAAGCTATCATGACAACCGTTCCTTCTAACCCCCCATTTCCTCTAACTGTTTCCTATGATGTTCTCAACCCTTTAATTTTTCAGTTCTCTCTAACCTCCGAAAGATCAGAGCATCATTTGTGTTTATCTTGCCTAATTAGGAGTGTAAAATATCAATTAAATCTGAGGTAATATCCACCGTTATCAATGTATTGAATGGATCTCCAAATACGGCCGTATAAACAATATGTATTGTACAAGGCAGAGTTTGACAAATTAAAGTCTGGCAATACAGTGGGCGTTGCAGAGGTTTCCTCTACTGCACTACTACCACTCTGTCCTTTTTCTATATCAATATCTATAAGAGGGTCGGAGTACAGTTTGAAATCACCCATCTCACTCAGCATATCTTCAAGAGTCCCGGGACAGAAATGTTCAGCCCTAGCAAAATCATTTTATTCAAAGGTACCCGGCTAAGCTGGGATGATGTTCATTGAAATATTGGGGGGAGTCACATTCGCATCTCCAAAACATTCTTTCAAGAATTTATTGGGCTAATCTGGATCTTTTTCGATATAAGAGCGCAAGTCCACTTGATGATTATTATGAAATATATTATACTCACTCACCTCTCCAAAACAGTATTTTAGTAGTTTCTCGTACCATTCTAGTTTGTTCTTGTTGTTGTCGTTGTTGTTGTTGTGTGTGTCTGTGTGTGTGTGTGTGTGTGTATGTGTGTGTGTATGTATGTGTGTGTATGTATGTGTGCGTGTGTGTGTTTGTATATATATATATATATATATATATATATATATATATATATATATATATATATATATATATATATATATATATATATATATATATATATATATATATATATATATATATATATATATACAAACACACACACGCACACACACACACACATACACACACACACATAAATACACACACACACACACACATACACACACACACACAAACACATATACACGCACAAATACACATACACACACGCACACACACAAATACACGCACACACACGCACACATACAAGCACAAATACACAAACGCACATGCACACTCACACATGCACAGACACAAGCACACACAATCATACGGACACACATGCACACAATAAACAGCACTGAAATTTTCGACATGATCACCCCTGGAAAAGAAACAATCAAATAAATTCGCATCCGTGATCTTTCTTCTGGGTAAAAATGCAAAATTCCACATTTTTCTTACATAGAATCTTGAAACCTCTACATTAGGGTTCTTTGTATGCTGTATCTGATAAAGTGATTTTCATTAAGATCACCTGATATTTTGGGGGTGTTCCCCCTCTTTTCAAAAATTGGGCAAATTTTCTCAGGCTGGTAATTTAGGATGGGTATCATAAAATTTGATGAATTTCACGTAGTTTCATCGAAATCCGATTCCTTTGATGTGTCTATTGTTATCAAGACTCTGTTTCTTAGAGTTTGCAGTTCGTTATCACGAACTGTTTGATACCAGAATTTCTCCGTTTATTCACATCTCTTTTTTTTACAGGTAATATTAGGCGGTGGAAGACGTGCCTTTATCCCTGCGAGTGAAGGTGGCTCAAGGAATGATGAAGTTGATTTGACCTCTTTATGGGAGGAGATGAGGGAAGCTGAAGGTGTCAGATACACCTATGTAAGAAACCGAACAGAATTATTGAACGTAAATACACAGTCTACTGATTACCTTCTTGGTTTATTTTCACGTAGTCATTTAGAGTATTCAATTGACAAGGGGGAAATGGACGAACCAAGCTTAGAAGAAATGACACAAGCAGCAATTGACATATTGTCCAGAGAGCCAAATGGTTTTGTTTTGCTCGTTGAAGGTAAATGTTTATATCATTTTGATTTCTTAATCTCATCAGTGCTGCCTGTCAGCTCCATTGCAGCTCAGTATTGACAAGGATATTTTACCAAAATAAATTTTAACTTACCAGAGGGACACTCATAATGCCATGGGTGAATATCCAGCATATTTATTGTGAGGGGGGGAGGTAAGAGGGGTTCATATCTGAATGGTCAAGGGGCATGGGCTGTATAGTATTTTTTTCAAACTATTGGGGGTAACTACCCCCCTGGCCCCCCACCCTCCAAACGACGCTTCTGCTTAAATCCCATTTACAGTAAGATTTTGCAACTTTAAAGGTTTAGACTTTTACTAATTTCTTGCAATCAGTTAAATCTACAGCAATTCAGAACAACGATTTACGTAGGCTAACCTTTTAACCTAGATCGAAGAAAAACCAAAGTTTGCTTAATTCAATCTTGGTCACGGTTAACCAACCAGAACGTCCTTCAAAAGAACTTGGGTGGCTAACATCTTTGAATTTTTAATAATTACGAAAGTCATCTTTGAACTACGAAAGTCATTGCTGATGTCATTGAACTCCCGAAGAAACAATTATTCTTAATAATCAAGAGTAATAAAGAAGATTGACCTTTCCATCTATATCATTCACTAGGACAGTGGAAGGTGAAGAAGTCAAGCAAATGTGTACAAAATTCTTTTAAAAAGAGTTTAAAATGTTCTTTTGTGTACTATATGTTAATTAGATATATGTTGTGCAATGATTGTACTGCTTTTATGAAATTTCAATTTTAACAACTGGTTAAAAAAAAGATATTCATTGAAAGCCATCCCTGGTAAGCATTATTGAATCTAGAACTTGAAGAAAATTTTCTACAGTTATAATCATTTAGCTTCACCAAGCTTGATTTTTGAGTTTGAGAATAATTGTAACTGCTAAAAGTAATTTTACGTTACTCATTACGATTATATTCATGACACTCCTCTTAGTGTAAACGATCTCCTCGAAAATCAGTTTAGCTGATACATTGCTTGTTGGCTGCTAAAATCCCAGTATTGAGTATACAACCTTCAAGAATGGATGAAAACTGGAAAAAGAATGGATAAAGAATGGATGCAAACACTTTGATACTAAAAGAATAAACAGTCCTTTCAGTGTTGCTCAGAAGATGAAACCTGTCTAATGTTGACTATGAAGCTCATGAAGGAAAGAAATGGAATAAATTTTTGCTTTCAAGCATTGTCAATATGAAGGCTACCTATACGGCGTAAAAGTGAAAAAGCTTCATGCAGTTTCTGACCTACAGAGAAAATGAAGACATAAAGAGCGTAGAAAAGGCATAAAAAGTATAAGAAAATGTATAATTTTAGTGGGCAAAACCTGAAAATGCAACACAGTTGAGGTGTTTCAAAAGTATTAAACGAGTGTTCATGTTATGAGAGGCTTTATACTTGATGAAAGAAGAATTGCAAAATAAGAAACCGAGACAGTTTTCATTCTAGAAAGATCAGATCCGTGAAATTAAAACTTTCCTTTTCATAAGAATATTTCGTAAAAAATATTTGTAAAAAAGGGTGTAATCCAATAACTTTTTGATTCTGATAGAGGTGCAATTTATGAAGGATGTAACACCCAGGGGACCCAAAACATAAGAGAAAATTTTGAAAAAATTATTTGGGCTCAAAATAAGTTCGGAACTTTTTTATTTGTAAGTTATTTTAATAAGTTCTCCTTTCCTAGCTTAAATTACCGGCACGTGAAATCTAGAAAATTATATTCATTAACCCAACATTGTATAATTTAATCAGGCAAGATCTAATCAACATCATCAACTGCTACCAAGGGAGTAGTGAAAGTCAAACTGCACTGAATTGCCACTAAGGGATCAGAACATTCGCGTTACCAACTGGACCATGATGACCTGTTCCAATAGTTTTTGCAATGTTTTTGTGTTTTTATTTGACATATAGAATGACTAAAAATGTTGCAGGCTTCCAATATTGAACCTGAGACCTGCCTCTTCGGAGTCAAGTGCTCTAGCCATTTTTGCCATCGGAGACTTGTTAAAAGTTAGACAGAAATCGTTTTATTATGCAAATAATTTCCGATTCAAAAACTTTGTTTAATAAGACTATGAATTAATAAACTGAGAAACTATTAAGCTAAATGAGAATGGAAAATAAATGTAATCGAACTATTAGGAAAGAAGATTTAGATATTGGTTCTTAAGCAGCTAGTCTTGAAAAGAATTTTTAAAAATAAGATAAAGCTATGACTTAAAGGTTATCGAAAGTAAAAATAAAGATGATATAGATTATTTAGATATCGATCTTATAATTAAATTGAAAATCGAAGAAGTAGTATAGAAAATTATCAAAAATATGGTGTTTTGTATATTAATAATACTTCTATATTTAATAATTCTAATAACCTGTACTACTGTATAAAAAAAAAACATTTAAAAAATCATATCCATTTCTTATATTTTTAAAGATTTTTATTTTGTCACATCACTTGTTTTGATGGTAAAACTTATGTTGGGAAATGCTTGAAAATGTAGATTTTTCCTTTGTAAATCGCTTATGTTGGTTTGAAAAGGGGTAAATTTAATGGAGTTGATAAGTGCAGCAGAACCCCCCTATACTATACTACTAGTAGTAATAAGTGTTATAGATTAACCAGCAACAGATTGGGTAGCTAACACCCCTGCAGAAAGCTGCAAAACTGTTAAATCTTGTAATGTTTTGTCTAGTAGTCATCTTTTGCTTCATAAAAAACAGCTAAATCAAATAAACAATACTATTTTACTAAGAATCCTGAAAACAAAAAATGAGTCAATATATTAACTATAAAAAAATAGATTTTTTCATTTTACGGAAAGTAACAAAATTAGTTTTTTGAACTAAAAAAGAACTCTCGTTTCCAATAACATTTTGCCCAAGAATGCCTCTCTTTGACAAAGCTAAAAATTGTTGTTTTTTCTCAGTCAAGCTTCATCACTCCAGAGGTGTTATGAGAAAGGTACACCTTCCCAGCAATTAGACTCTTCTGCAATTAAAAATTATCCTTGGAAATTACTTCTCACCCCGTCTGTGAGTAAACTCCTTACCTGCTATTGAATACATTTTTCCTCTCTTATTTAACACTTCAAGAGATAGAAACCTGCTTTATTTTTCTTCTTTTTAAAGGTGGAAGGATTGACCAAGCTCATCATGATGGAAGAGCAAAGGCTGCGTTTGAGGAACTACTTGAATTTGAAAAGGCAGTTATTTATGCATCCACTAAAACGAATGAACAAGATACGTTGATTATTGTAACTGCTGATCACTCGCATACCATGACTATCAATGGCTATCCCGAAAGAGGAAACTCAATTTTTGGTATATTTTTGGATTGTTCTTTCCCTCATACCATAGTATATTTTCTAACGTTAAAACAGCAATTTTTAAATAACATATTTATGTAAAATGTCATATATGAGTCAGATTCTTGTTATTGACTTCTTACTCGCTAGTAGAGTGTTTATACTCTAGTTCGTCGTGGAATATTGTTGTACTACACATCGGAGAAAGTGATAAAGTCAACACTTCACTAGATTAACAACAATGTAGTCAATCATACAATATGTCATCAACAATAGGTCAATCAACAATAGGTCAACAATAAATGTAGTCTTACCGGTTTATATTGACTTTTGGTACCTTTTTTTGTTATATCTTGGTCCTGAGATACCTAGCAAAAAGGAATTGTTGGATTCGAACCACGCTGATGAGTAATTTATAATAGTTAAACTTTATTCAATGGTTCATTATTCCTACTTTCTTTTTTACTTTTACTTGTTGGTGGAATTCAAGTTGCCCATGATCGTGACCAGCACACAGAAAACTGCTATTGGTATACCTTTTTTTTAATTCAGGGCATTTAAATTAACAAAGTTTGACTCTTGCTTCAATTATAGTGACGGAAAGCAATTTTTATTGCTATATAAATTGAATTGAAATAAAGCAGTTCAATTCATAACGCAAATTTCCACACAAACAAAAATAAATAATAATCCAGTACTGGGATAATAATCCAACTGGCTTCTGTTTCATAACAATTATGAAAATTCGGCGTACACGAAAAATTCCCCTACGGAATGTCCCCCCATTTTATTCCCCTATAGAAAATTACCCCTGTAAAAAATACCCTGGGAAATTCTCCCCATATGTAAAATTGTACAACCAAAGGGGAATTAAGACAAATAAAAAGAATAGATAAAAGAAGGGGGTTTGGGATATTCTACCTACATTCCGAAGTACTGGTAGAATATATGGTGTAGGATCACTCAGTTCGTGGTAAAAAAAAAAAAAAAACTGTAAGTAAGGAGTGACTCAGGCCAATAGTAAACCAGGCTCTAAATTAGGAATTTTGATAACAATAATGCATGAAAAGAACTGAATTTTAATACTGATTCCAAGCATACAAAGTTCATTATTTTAATTTTACACATCAACCGCTACGAGCCTGAGAAAGTTTGCCGGATTTTCAAAAAACGGGGACAACATTTCCAAAAGGACAAGTGATCTTAATGAAAATCGAACCGTTAGATTAGTATATTGATTCAGGATAGCCCTACTGTGGAAGTTTCAAGCTCCTGTCTACAAAAATGTGAAATTATGCATTTTTCTTTTTTCACAGAAGAAAAATCATGGATGCGTGTTTTTTGTTGTCGGATTTATGTGTCCAATATGGCTAATTGATCGTACCGAACCTATCGTCCTAGAAGATCGAAAAAGTGTTCATTTGACATAGAAAGACATAGAAAGCTAGAGCTTCTTCAAAGGGAACAACAAGATTATGACACGGAAAAGTGGCGTTTTTTGCCTTTTTTGGTGCCAAATTACGATTTTGCCACATGGCTGATAGTTAAAATTCTAAGATAGCCAATTGATTTCAAATTATCAAAAAACTATATATGAACTTCCTAGCTTCAGAACAAATAATGCCGTATGGTTACGCATTCGTTCCTGAAAGTTCACCTAGTCCTTAAAGTAAAGGCACTTCGGACAGGAAAACTTTCTGATGCACGCCTAGCCGAAAATGCGGAATACTTTTCGTGAACAGGGCTGGATGACTTTTTGAAAACTTTCTTTATTTAAACTATTGTGTAATTATTTGGAATTATGAACTCTGTCAATTTTAAATATGTTTGTTGTGACTCAAGATTTTGGATCATTATTATTTAAATTAGATTAGAAAAATGCCCCTTATAGGTACTTCAGACGAGAAAAGTTTCTGATCTTTGCCTAGTGGACACATTCCCGATCGCAGGGGGGTGAACTGGTATCATGTATTATAGTTGTTGGCAGGGATCTTACGTATGGGGGTGGGAGATTTTTTTCTTTTTCTTTTTTATTAAGGCGAATGGTCTAATGGAAATATATGACGTAAAATAAATCAAAGAAGATCAGTCTCAGTAGGTAGAGAACAAAAATGAAGTAAATTTCATAGGAATATCAACCAATTCAGTCGGTAAAGATGACCAGCCAGTCGCTAAAATCCATTGTCCCCCCCAAAATATTTTGCCCTGTGACGTCTCTGGTCGGTACCAAACCAAGTCGACGGGAATAATTACTTGTATTTTTTAGTCCCAGCCTGTTATCTCTGTGCACTTTTATCGTAAGGCAGCTCTTCTACAGTTGCTACTAATGTCCTATTTTCAAGTTAATCTCTTTAACATTTATCTCACCCTGCTATGATAACTGTACCCCCAAAAACATGATAAAAAATCAAAATAAATGAGAATGTGAAATTAAATACTTTTTAAAATTCTACACCCTATATTCAGCTTGTATTTGGAACATAGGTAGAATGTTTCAAAATTCCTTCTATTCTTCATTACTTTTATTTGTCATGCTTTCTCTTCGGCTGCTCAATTTCGCATAGGGGGGGGGGGGTCCGAAGGGGGGATTTCTCCGCAGGAGTGAATTTTCAGGGGGATTATCTGCAGGAGGGAATTTTCCACCTGGGAGCATGCCTACGACCTGATAATAACAGCGATCAGAGAAGTAATCATAGTTTGTGTAGAGTAGGCAAAGTTTTCTTAACTTTTGAGAATTAGACACGTGTTTATTTGAAAAAGTGTATAGTGTGTTGTCTAAGCAGGTACACACATTTATTCAAATTTAGAAGTTTAGCAGTATTGGATCAGGTTGCATGAACTAATAACTTTAGGCTCATGTATTTGTCAACAAAAGTTCAGCTGCAAAAGTCAACGAATTCCCCTGAACTTATTATTGGAAAATGGAAATCAAACAAAGGTGAAATTGGAAAATATTAATGAGTGGTGCACAAAGTTCCTAGTTTCAAAATGCTGGTAAACTTTAAATAAAAAAAAAATGACGGAGATTTTGGCATGATAGGAGGATGTCAAAAACATCATGAACATATTTTAAAAGCTAAATTTTCGGTGTTTTGGTATGAAAGCAATTTTGTGATCTTCAACTCAGTTACATTTTATTGGGTCTATTTGGGAAAACCATCACTCTAATTAAAAAGCTCAACAATCATGGCACAGTTGTTGAGTTTTTCTTTGTAAAATATATTATTCTGTCACTTTGTATATTGAGATGCACATAGATATTGGTTTCGTGATTTTTTCAATTAAAATTTAAAAAATTTGTCGAATTATGCTCTTTTTCTAAGTTTAATAATAATTCAGGTTCAGGTTCTTGTATTTTCAGATAAGTATAAAAGAAAAGAACCCATCAGAGAAAAGAAATCGTAAAGTAGGGTATGAAAAAGCACAGTTAAACGGACAAGTTTAACATACAAACAAATCGGGCATTCATGACACAATAAACTATAAGATAAAAAAAATTCTCATCTAAGAAAAAAATTTGTGTATCAGCCTGGCACCCTAACACCACCCAGTCATGCGTAAAGTGATAATAAAAATAAATAGATAAATAAAAATGCTAAGAATATTAGCAATAAAGCCCCGTTGGGACGTGTATGCTACAGTAATGAAAAAACTAGGGCCACGCTACCTCATATTTTTAGGTTTGTTTACTCTATTTACCTGATTGTGGGAACAACCCGTTGTGTTTGCCGCATGAATAGTTATTATTCATTTTTTTTTAATTACGAAATAGTTTTGGGTTTATCTTTAGATTTCAGAGTCGACTGCCAAAGAACTGATCTTAACTCAATGCCTATTTCTTCCCCTTTCTGACTGTTAAACTTTGTAAGAGAAAACAGATATCCTACTGAGTTAAAAATTTGCTAAAACATGAAGGAGCCTTATTTTTGGCAATATTCTGTGCAGGCTAGACATTTTTACTGATATTTTGCTTAGCTTGCCTACTCGGTTTATTATGACTTAGTCGAGAAAAGCAATAAAAAACCTTAATCTAATGCCTTAGGTATTTTAGAATGTATGATTATCTGGGGACTTGTATTTTGTGTAAAAAAATCTAAATTTGATTCAAACATTAATACTAAAAGTCGAAAAAAAACTGTTTAACTCTTGAGTCGAATACCGAATAATTCCTTAATATTCTTTAAAACCTCATTGAATATTTACTGGATCATACTATGCTCTTTGGCTTTCATTATTCTGCTATCTTTAAAACGTATGTTAGAAGAAAAACATTTATTAGATGGGAAAATTTACAAAACAGGATAATTACTTTGCGCTGTTTGGTCGTGTGATAGTGACGCTTTTTATGGCACTTGGTATTCACCATGTGACATTTAACGATCGCAAATTTTGTCGGTCTGTCTGTTGGTCTGTCGCGGTTTTGCAAGTGTAGGCACTCCCAGATAAGCTAGGACAATTAAATTTGACAGGTGTATCAGGGATGGGACTAGATTAAATTTGAAATAGTCGTTTCCCCGATTCGACCATCTGGGGGAGTGACGGGACCGTTAATTCGGAAAAATTAGAAAAAATCGAAGTATTTTTAACTTGCGAACGGGTGATCGGATCTTAATGAAATTTGATATTTAGATTGATATTGTGTTTCAGAGCTTTTATTTTGAATCCCGACCGAATCCGGTGACATTGGGGAGAGTTGGGGGGAGCCTAAAATCTTGGAAAACGCTTAGAGTGGAGGGATCGGGATGAAATTTGGTGGAAAAAATAAGCAGAAGTTCCAGATACGTGATTGATATAACCGGAACAGATTTGCTCTCTATGGGGGAGTTGGGGGGAGGCTTAATTCTGAAAAAATAGAAAAAAATTAAGTATTTTTAACTTACGAAAGAGTTATCGGACCTTAATGAAATTTCATATTTAGAATGGCCTCGCAACTCAGATCTCTTCTTTTAAATCCTGACCGGAGATCCAGTGTCATTGGGGGGCGTTGGGGGGGAGGGCGGAAATCTTGAAAAACGCTTAAAGCGGAGAACTCAGGATGAAACTTGATGGGAAGAATAAGCACAAGTCCAAGATAGGTTACTGACATAACCGGGCCGGATCCGTTCTCTTTGGGAGGTTTGGGGGGGGAGTAATTCGGAAAAATTAGAAAAATGAGGTATTTGTAACTTACGAACGGGTGATTAGTTCTTAATGAAATTTGATATTTGGAAGGATCTTGAGCTTTAGAACTCTCATTTTAAATTCTGACCAGACCCGGTGAAATGTGGGGGAGTTGCAGGGGGAAATCGGAAATCTTGGAAAAAGTGAAAATCGAGGTATCTTTATCTTACGAATAGGCGATCAGATCTTAATGACACTTGATATATATAAAGATCTTATATCTCAGATGCTCTATTTTTAATTCGAATTGGATCCGAGGACATAGGGGTTGGAGGGGGGAAACAGAAATCTTGGAAAACGATTAGAGTGGAAAGATCGTGATGAAACGTGATGGGAAGAATAAGCACAATTTCTAGACACGTGATTGATATAATTCAAATGGATCCGCTCTCTTTGGGGGAGTTAGGGGGGGTCCAGCGCGTTGGTGAGTGTGGTGCTTCTGGACGATATGAATTGGTAGGCGTGTCAGGGACCTGCACAAATTGACTTGATAAAGTTATTTTCCCCGATTTGACCATCTGGGGGGCTGAAGGGAGAGGAAAAATTAGAAAAAAGTGAGGTATTTTTAACTTACGAGTGGGTGATCGGATCTTAATGAATTTTGATATTTAGAAGGACCTCGTGTCTCAGAGCTCTTATTTTAAATCCCGACCGGCATTAAGCCTCTGATTTTCCTTTTAAATTAATCTATTGATTCTTAGAATTTTTCTAGAGCTCATGCCATATGAGCTCTTGGATCTTCCGACCTCGTCACAAGTGCCAAATGAGCTCTTAGCTCTTGTTTGTTTATGGCGTCTGTGTAATGCATACTATTTGCTTGCAAAACAAAAATACATCAATAAAAATAATAAAGTTATATAATGTTGCACTTTGAAATGTATTAGCTATGTGACACCAGTAAAATCGTTAAAATCAAAAATTAAATTTTGTTGGTGACTAATACGTTGCTAATCGATACACTAGAAATGACATCGTTGTTGAATGCAAGCCAAGACTGCTAAATGTAAATATACTATTTTTTTTTATTTTGACAGTTTTAGTGTTATCTTGGCCCTGGGTTACGAAATTTTTCAAATGATAGTCAGACATTGAAGCTATTGTGCAGTTTTGACTAGGCTAGAAAGCTAGGCTAAAAGCTAAAAGCTTTTTTTCTTTTCAAAAAAGCAGCTTTTTAACTATAGCGAGTGTATGCAACTGAAGTAAGTCTCCTCTTAACTTTGGTCCTTAGGATACCCTCAAAATATTAAAAATAACGGGATCAGGATGCACTTTATTTAATTTTGGATTATCTCCCCAGGAAAAAAGCCTTTACATTTCCTCTATTTTACAGAATTCCAAAGAATCGCAACGCGAAGTTTCACTATTTTACTGAAATCTCTATTTTGATCGAGTCGGTAAAGTAAGCACCCAGTCCGTAAAGTCAGTTGACCCTTTCCATCCCTCCCCCCCCCGCTTCATATAGTTATTTAGGTTAGTTACATCTTTGGGAATGCTCTACAAGTATAAATAGGCGAAAAAGGGCCTAAACCGTACGGGGTAATACGTCTCTTCCTTCCTCCCCCATGTATCTAGGCCTGTGCATGTGGGCATGTCAATATAAAATTGTCTTGAACAATCACATATTGTATATGGCCCATGGTCTTTCGAAATGCACTTATCTATCTATCTATAGCAATATATTGCTTTCGATAGCTATGTAAAGGAAGTCGACTAAAAAGAAAGGAAAATTATAGTAGTACTTTATCAAGAGATTAAGAACCGAATTGGCTCCAAAATTGCAAATATTTTAGTTATTTCCCATTTTTTTCCCTTAGCAAATGTGTTTTATTTTTGCAACAGATTTAAGATAAAGAGGGCCAGATGCTAAAATAGATGGTTTTAATTGACGACCAATTTAAGCTAGAGGGCTTGTAATTTATCAACAGTAATTACAATAAAATCTATTGACTCTATTAGCACGCCGATTTTTTAAACTCTATCAGCGCACTGAAAGAAGATATTTCCCCCTTTACAATTTCCTTTTATCCTTAAATCTTTAATAAATTTCGCTTGTCATAATAACAACAGCCTAAATTGTCTAAACTAGTATGCTTTTGACTTCAGTTGAATTTGCTTGTGCCATTCTACTAATCTATAGTGCATTCAAGATGAAGAAGTGGTCTTGATGTGTTAAACTACCGAAACCATCATCTCGTGAAAAATGTTAAAATCTGTTTTAGCTGAGTTTAGATCATTCATTGCATTAAATATTTAACTACAAGTCAAATACTGTTATGCCAAAGCTAAAACAAAAATATTCTTGGCACTTTTAGTGAAACAGACGAAGAAAATATTTTTTGGCATTGTAAGGTTGAAATGCTCTATGGATGGCGTGGTTAAGACCAAATATTTTTTGCCTCCCAGAATCTGTCGTGGCTTTAGTGTCTTTTAATTTGGGTACTTCTTTCCAAGTGTATATTGTCAAGATTTATGCTAGAAAATGTTCAAAATTATTTCAGTCCAATGTTAATTTGTCCTAACGTTAAGAATTGCTTTAAGGTATTGCATCGTATTCCGATATCGATCTGCTGCCTTGGCCAACTATTTCTTACGCCAATGGACCTGGATATCGTCGACCTTTAGAAAACGGCTCTCGAGTTGATATAACTAATGATGACCGAGAAAACAAAAATTACAAACCCATCGCAACTGCACCTGATACATCTGAGAGTCATGGAGGTGAAGATGTGACAATATATGCAAGAGGTCCTCAAGCACATCTTTTCCAGGGTGTTTATGAACAAAACTACATTGCTCATGTCATTGGTTATGCTGGTTGTATGGGTCCAGGATTGCACTTTTGTGATGCAGGTACTAACAATGGTACCTCCTTAATTTTCAGTGCTCATTACAACATTATTTTATATATTATTGTTTTTGTCGTAAAGTTGTACTCATAAATTTCTTATCATTACATTTTCGCAAGTGCGTTTTTCTTACCCTACTCATTATCATCGTAGTTGCTCCAATTCGTGCTTAATCTGCATTTTCCCGAGGAAAGCAAAAATGAATATAGTCCATCTTGGATTTTAGAAATATTATCTGCTTATGTGTCATACCCATGGTAAGTGTTGATCGTTACGAATGGCATACGCCGGGAAAAGAAGATGGCTTATATTCAGAAGAGCTTGTATTTTCATCCGGAATCACATTCAGCTGCCTATAATAGCCTGATTTACAGTCAACATTAACTCTCTGAGAAACAGGTCACAAAGGGGACCAAAATTATTTAAGGTAAGCTTATTTCGGCAAAAAGTACAAACAATCACATCAGGCCAACCATTATTTTACTTTTGAATGCAGGAATAAATCCAAAAAAGTTACTAAAATCGCATTTACCAGATAAATATGAAAATCCCTTTCTGACCAGCTTGTATAGCAAAAACATTGCTTTTTTTCCAGCTCGTTTCTTCTCCCTTTTTGTTTTCATATAAAACAATCATATTTCCAGGCTATCGCCCCAATTTTAGCCAAGAGGGTAAGGGAAATTCGGATTGAAAATTATTCATTAAGAACACTCGCCAGGAAAAATTACTATATGCTTTCTTTTTTCTCTGCATTTTAATCTTTTTTCTCCTCAATTACAACGGGAATAAAAAGTTTATCTCTATTCTAGGTCATAGGACCAACCAAGAGTGGGAGGACACTATGAGAATGTAGGAGAAAAATAAGCATAGCAAAAGAGAGATCCTCTATCCTCGGGGTATGAGCTCAGTAACTTAGCTTGCCCTTTTATATGACTCCAATAAGAAGGAACTCTCCTCCCTCCAATAACACACCTAGGGATGAGGCACTTCGAGGAAGGGAGCTCTTCTTGGAGGCTGAGACAGGCTATAAAAGAAAGTGATATAAAAACATAGACGCTCTGTGTACCCTTTGGTAATGTCAAAGACTTGAAAGGCCGGGTTGTTATAAGATAATGTCCAAATCTAGTGTGAAACTAACATCTTGCTTTTTTAATTTGGCTTGAGGTAGGGCACCCTAGGATTTGAGTCTTCCACTCGATTACATATGGTGGCTTGACTAAGAAGGGGCCTCGATCTCTACTGTCATAAAATATTAAAGAGCTGGGGGTCGGAGACTTTGCGCAGCTGTGGTTCTCCTTAAAGGAATTCTTAATTAAGAATAAACAGTAAATGACAAGAAAAAGAAAAAAAGAGTGCAGTCGGTGTCCAAAATTAAAACCGCAAAATTTAGGCTTTCTTGCTGTGATTTTAGGGGGCTTTTAAAATTGAAGAATTGGGAATATCTTCATACAGAGTGTCATTATAATGATACTAGATAAAGTAAGCTGTTTAATACGGCTGATGTATATGAACATATTGAATTTCTCCATAGTATTCCTGTCATAACGGGGGACAAAAAAATACCACAAGTAAGTTTATAACTATATTAAATTATACAGTCTCGAAGGAAAGTTTCTGATTTTATATATCCTTACGAACAAAAAGGGTTCTCTTAAGCAGAGGATTTAGGCAAAAGTTAATAATAAATGAATAAAAGATACAAATAACCTTAAGAAAACCTTTACTTTACAGTCTCGTTGTGGTAGGAAAGTTTCTGATTTTATATATCCTTACGAACAAAAAGGGTTCTCTTAAGCAGAGGATTTAGGTAAAAGTTAATAATAAATGAATAAAAGATACAAATAACCTTAAGAAAACCTTTACTTTAGGACAAAAAATGAAGGAAGCAAAATGACAAAACGAAACACGGATAATTTTATAACAATGTGTGGCCACTGTCGTCTCACAGCCTATTTATATAGATGCCAGGTAGTGCCAATGGCGCCAAAGTCAGAATTTTACGTGATTAACCAATCTCTGAAGTATTCTATTTAGATATGTCAAATGTCAATATGTCAATTGCTTTCCTTTTCAGGAAGAAAAAATATTCGGTTAATCAACGCCCGGCTCTTTACGCTAAAGTTTTTTACTCTTTGAAAATGTTGAGTTAAGAGAAAGAGTCAAACTTTAGCGTAAAGAGCGGGGCGTTGAGAAGGAAAAGCCCCTTTCATATACGGAGTAATTTCTGTTCGTTTTAAGTTTTAATGTCGCTCCTTAGTTTCATTTAAAAAACTTGTTTTTTTTTTTACTTAATCTACCAAGATAAGACTTCAAAACTGTATTTCTTCTTAGCAAGTGTAAACAATAAGTACTAGAAATAAAAGGAGCTGAATAGAAATTGTTCAACTTTCATAGTGTGAGAATTCTTTTAGGCAATTATATTGACAAGTTGACTAAATCCTATTCCTCTGAACAATCCCAGAATTTTCACCTTGTACCGGTAGACTGTAGCATGTTTTAGGGTTTTCTGTTATTTTAATGTAAGGAGTACCAGGGGGTCAAGTTTCTGTTTGTGAAGCGGATTTTAAACATAAAACTTGTATCCGGTGTATTCCCCCTTCCCCGTTTAAACCCCCCACCCTGCAGAAAATGTCCCCCTCCAAATTGTCATCCCCTGTGCCCTGTCTCACACTAGAAAAGTCTTTTTTGTGCAATCTTTTCTTGATTAAGTTGCATTGACATTCAGTTTGTTTTTTGCCTATTCAATTCGTGAATTAGTGCCCTAAAACTACGCAAAAGAATAAAAAAAAACTTACTTTACTAAAAATCAAGTTTAAAATGACATTATTTTTAGTTGAGTATAGATAGAGAGATAAGTGTATTTCAAAAGCTTTGGGACCACACACAAAAAATGTATACAAAATGAGTAAATCACCAGCGAAACAAATTACAAAGCACACAAAAACGGAGTACAAAGGAAAAAATGCCTTATCAAACAGTTCGTGGTAACGAACTGTAGTAAGGAGCGACCCGGCTCAATAGTAACCAAAACTCTAAAAAATTGAATTTTGATATCAATAGCTACATCAAAAGAATCGCATTTTAATGCTAATTTTAAATATACAAGTTTCATCAAGTTTAGTCTTACCCATCAAAAGTAATTTGCCTTATTTAGGAAAATAGGGGGAAACAACCCCTAAAAGTCGTAGGATCTTAACGTAAATGACACCATCAGATTCAGCGTATCAGAGAATCCTACTGTAGTTTCAAGCTCCTATCTACAAAAATGTGGAATTTTGTATTTTTTGCCAGAAGACAAATCACGGGTGCGTGTTTATTTGTTTGTTTGTTTTTTTTTTGTTTTTTTTTTTTCCCCAGGGGTCATCGTATCGACCAAGTGGTCCTAGAATGTCGCAAGAGGGCTCATTCTAACGGAAATGAAAAGTTCTAGTGCCCTTTTTAAGTGACCAAAAAATTGGAGGGCATCTAGGCCCCCTCCCACGCTCATTTTTTCCCAAATTCAACGGATCAAAATTTTGAGATAGCCATTTTGTTCAGCATAGTCGAAAACCATAAGAACTATGTCTTTGGGGATGACTTACTCCCCCACAATCCCTGGGGGAGGGGCTGCAAGTTACAAACTTTGACCAGTGTTTACATATAGTAATGGTTATTGGGAAGTGTATAGACGTTTTCAGGGGGATTTTATTTTGTTTGGGAGTGGGGCTGAAGAGAGGGGGCTATGTTGGAGGATCTTTCCTTGGATGAATCTGTCATGGGGGAAGAAAAATTCCTTTTTCAAATGAAAGGAAGAAGTAGCATTGAAACTTAAAACGAACAGAGATTATTACGCGTATGAGGGGTTCTAAAAATTCTTTAGCATAAAGAGCGAGGTATTTAGGAGGAGATAAATACCTTGCTCTTTATGCTAAAGTATTTTTAGTAATTTCAATTATTTATTCTACGGCCTTTCTGATTCAGGGGTCATTCTTAAAGAATTGGGACAAAACTTACGATTTAATGTAAAGAGCGAGGTATTAACGAGGGTACAAACCCCCTCGTATACATAATAAAAATATAAGGTTATGAAAGTTTGTTACGTAAGTTTATTCTTAAGTTACGTATATTTCTTACTAATAAAAACGTTCGTTAAAAATTAAAAGTTCTAGTTGCCTTTTTAAGTAACCAAAAATTTGGAGGGCAACTAGGCCTCCTTCTCCACCCCTTATTTCTCAAAATCGTCTGATCAAAACTAAGAGAAAGCCATTTAGCCAAAAAAAGAATTAATATACAAATTTCATTTTAATAATTTATGTGCGGAGAGCCAAAACCAAACATGCATTAATTCAAAAACGTTCAGAAATTAAATAAAAAAAACTAATTTTTTTTAGCTGAAAGTAAGGAGCGACATTAAAACTTAAAACGAACAGAAATTACTCCGTATATGAAATGGGTTGTCCCCTCCGCAATCCCTCGCTCTTTACGCTAAAGTTTGACTCTTTGCCACAATTCTACTTTTTAAAACAATTAAAAGCTTTAGCGTAAAGAGCGAGGGATTGCGGAGGGGACAACCCATTTCATATACGGAGTAATATCTGTTCGTTTTAAGTTTTAATGTCGCTCCTTACTTTCAGCTAAAAAAATTGTTTTTTTTTATATTTAATCTATTCAATAAAACTAACACAAAAACTTCTTCTTTCTAAGCATTTATGGGTGTACACACCGATTGGAGTTATTGTCATTGGGTTACAACATTGAAGAATTTTAGGAAGCTACAAATTAATCCCCTGTAAATCTTTTACCTTGAAATTAGAAAGCACCGAGCAATCCCTTAGAAAAAGCTCCAAATCTTCATCCTGCAGTTAGGAACCATTAAGAATAATAACGGCTTGATTGATTCAAACATCCTTATCCAACTATCAAACCTCTTTTTGTCAGTTTTTTTCGGTTGTTGGGTTTCTAATTTCAGCTGGTAAAGATTGCAAGAAAAATATATTCAGGCTACTGTGAAGAGGAAAGTAATACATAAATATATATATATATATATATATATATATATATATATATATATATATATATATATATATATATATATATATATATATATATCTATATATATAAAAATAAGTTGTCTGTCTGTGGATGTGTGGATGGGTCAGGTGACGTCACCTGAAAAAACTGGATCAGGTGACGTCAAAACTGAAAAAACTAAAAAAAGGCAAAAACTACAAAAAAAACTAAAAACTAATAAAAAAAATAAAAAAGCTAAAAAACTAAAAAAACTATAAAGGTAAAAACCAATAAAAAACTAAAAAAAAACTGAAAAAACTAAAAAAAGGCAAAAACTACAAAAAAAAAACTAAAAACTAATAAAAAAAAGTAAAAAAGCTAAAAAACTAAAAAAACTAAAAAAACTAAAAAAAGGTAAAAAACTAAAAAAAATAAAAAATAAAAAAAAACTAAAAAAAAGGAAAAAACTGAAAAATAAGCTAAAATAAAGGTAAAAACCAATAAAAAACTAAAAAGAAAAAAAAAGGAAAAAACTAATAAATGACGACACTCAAAGAGAAAGCGACCAGGACAAAAGGAATGTTCGATTAGCAATCAACAAAGCACCGGGACACAGGGAGTATAAATGACGACCAGGACATAAGTAAAAAAAAAAAACTATCTATATATATAAAAATAAGTTGTCAAACTAAAAAAAGGCAAAAACTACAAAAAAAACTAAAAACTAATAAAAAAGCTAAAAAACTAAAAAAACTAAAAAAAAGGCAAAAACTACAAAAAAACTAAAAACTAATAAAAAAAATAAAAAAGCTAAAAAACTAAAAAAACTAAAAAAAGGTAAAAAACTAAAAAAACTAAAAACTAAAAAAAACTAAAAAAAAGGAAAAAACTGAAAAATAAGCTAAAATAAAGGTAAAAACCAATAAAAAACTAAAAAAAAACTGAAAAAACTAAAAAAAGGCAAAAACTACAAAAAAACTAAAAACTAATAAAAAAAGTAAAAAAGCTAAAAAACTAAAAAAACTAAAAAAACTAAAAAAACTAAAAAAAGGTAAAAAACTAAAAAAAATAAAAAATAAAAAAAAAACTAAAAAAAAAGGAAAAAACTGAAAAATAAGCTAACATAAAGGTAAAAACCAATAAAAACTAAAAAGAAAAAAAGGAAAAAACTAAAAAAAATTTTCATCTAAAAAACTAAAAAAAACTAAAAAAGGTAAAAACTAAAAGAACTAAAAAAGAAAAAAATAAATGACGACACTCAAAGAGAAAGCGACCAGGACAAAAGGAATGTTCGATTAGCAATCAACAAAGCACCGGGACATAGGGAGTATAAATGACGACCAGGACATAAGTAAAAAAAAAATTAACAAAACTAAAAAGAAGGTAAAAACTACAAAAAAACTAAAAAGAAAAAAAAACTAAAAACTAATAAAAAAACTAAAAAATCTAAAAATCTAAATAAACTAAAAAAGAAAAAAAAAGGAAAAAAATAAAGGAGAAAAACAAAACTAAAAAACGAATGTATATACAGACCGGTACACCGGGATACAAATGACGACCGGGACACAGGGAATATAAATGACGACCGGGACACAGGGACACAACTACAACGGGGACACCGGAGGAAACAGGGGGATGTAAATGACGACCGGGACACCGGGACAGGGAATGGTCGATTAGCAATCACCATCAACAAAGCTCAAGGGCAATCATTAGAATCATGAGGTATAGATCTGAATACAGATTGTTTTCCCATGGACCATTATATGTTGCATGTTCAAGAGTCGGTAAACCTGACAATCTATTTATATGCAAAGACAATGGGACAGCAAAGAATGTTGTATATTCGCAAGTTTTACGTAGTTAAAACCATATATATATATATATATCTATCTATATTCACAGGTGGGACATAGGGACACAACTACAATGGCGCGTAACTATTATGGCGCGTAACGACTTACGCGCGCGGGGGGGCTTGGGGGGGGGCGCGAAGCGCCCCCACCAACTAGGTGTTGGGGTGGCGCGAAGCGCCACCCCAACAGCTAGTATATATATATATATATATATATATATATATATATATATATATATATATATATATATATATATATATATATATATATACATATATATACATATATATATATATATATATATATATATATATATATATATACATATATATATATATATACATATATACATATATATATATATATATATATATATATATATACATATATACATATATATATATATATACATATATATACATATATATACATATATATACATATATATATATATATATATATATATATATATATATATATATATATATATATATATATATATATATATATATATATATATATATATATATATATATATATATATATATATATATATATATATATATATATATATATATATATATATATATATATATCTATATATATAAAAATAAGTTGTCTGTGGATGGATGGATGGATGTGTCAGGTGACGTCACCTGAAAAAACTGGATTAGGTGACGTCAAAACTGAAAAAACTAAAAAAAGGCAAAAACTACAAAAAAAACTAAAAACTAATAAAAACTATAAAGGTAAAAACCAATAAAAAACTAAAAAAAAAACTGAAAAAACTAAAAAAAAGGCAAAAACTACAAAAAAAAACTAAAAACTAATAAAAAAAGTAAAAAAGCTAAAAAACTAAAAAAACTAAAAAAACTAAAAAAATGTAAAAAACTAAAAAAAATAAAAAATAAAAAAAAACTAAAAAAAAGGAAAAAACTGAAAAATAAGCTAAAATAAAGGTAAAAACCAATAAAAAACTAAAAAAAAAAGGAAAAAACTAATAAATGACGACACTCAAAGAGAAAGCGACCAGGACAAAAAACTAAAAAAAAAGGCAAAAACTACAAAAAAACTAAAAACTAATAAAAAAAATAAAAAAGCTAAAAAACTAAAAAAACTAAAAAAAGGTAAAAAACTAAAAAAACTAAAAACTAAAAAAAAACTAAAAAAGGTAAAAACTAAAAGAACTAAAAAAGAAAAAAATAAATGACGACACTCAAAGAGAAAGCGACCAGGACAAAAGGAATGTTCGATTAGCAATCAACAAAGCACCGGGACACAGGGAGTATAAATGACGACCAGGACATAAGTAAAAAAAAAAAAACTATCTATATATATAAAAATAAGTTGTCTGTGGATATGTGGATCGTGGATCAGGTGACGTCACCTGAAAAAACTGGATCAGGTGACGTCAAAACTGAAAAAACTAAAAAAAGGCAAAAACTACAAAAAAAACTAAAAACTAATAAAAAAAATAAAAAAGCTAAAAAACTAAAAAAACTAAAAAAAGGCAAAAACTACAAAAAAAACTAAAAACTAATAAAAAAGCTAAAAAACTAAAAAAACTAAAAAAAAGGCAAAAACTACAAAAAAACTAAAAACTAATAAAAAAAATAAAAAAGCTAAAAAACTAAAAAAACTAAAAAAACTAAAAAAGGGTAAAAAACTAAAAAAACTAAAAACTAAAAAAAAACTAAAAAAGGTAAAAACTAAAAGAACTAAAAAAGAAAAAAATAAATGACGACACTCAAAGAGAAAGCGACCAGGACAAAAGGAATGTTCGATTAGCAATCAACAAAGCACCGGGACACAGGGAGTATAAATGACGACCAGGACACAAGTAAAAAAAAAAATTAACAAAACTAAAAAGAAGGTAAAAACTACAAAAAAACTAAAAAGAAAAAAAAAACTAAAAACTAATAAAAAAACTAAAAAACCTAAAAATCTAAATAAACTAAAAAAGAAAAAAAAAGGAAAAAAATAAAGGAGAAAAACAAAACTAAAAAACGAATGTATATACAGACCGGTACACCGGGATACAAATGACGACCGGGACACAGGGAATATAAATAACGACCGGGACACAAAGACACAACTACAACGGGGACACCGGGGGAAACAGGGGGATATAAATGACGACCGGGACAAAAAAACTAAAAAGAAATAAAAACTAAAAACTAATAAAAAAAACTAAAAAATCTAAAAATCTAAATAAGCTAAAAAAGAAAAAAAAAGGAAAAAAATAAAGGAGAAAAACAAAACTAAAAAACGAATGTATATACAGACCGGGACACCGGGATACAAATGATGACCGGGACCCGGGACACAGGGAATATAAATGACGACCGGGACACAGGGACACAACTACAACGGGGACACCGGGGGAAACAGGGGGATGTAAATGACGACCGGGACACCGGGACAGGGAATGGTCGATTAGCAATCACCATCAACAAAGCTCAAGGGCAATCATTAGAATCATGAGGTATAGATCTGAATACAGATTGTTTTCCCATGGACCATTATATGTTGTATGTTCAAGAGTCGGTAAACCTGACAATCTATTTATATGCAAAGACAATGGGACAGCAAAGAATGTTGTATATTCGCAAGTTTTACGTAGTTAAAACCATATATATATATATATATCTATATTCACAGGTGGGACATAGGGACACAACTACAATGGCGCGTAACTATTATGGCGCGTAACGACTTACGCGCGCGGGGGGGCTTGGGGGGGGCGCGAAGCGCCCCCACCAACTAGGTGTTGGGGTGGCGCGAAGCGCCACCCCAACAGCTAGTATATATATATATATATATATATATATCTATTCACAGGTGGGACACAGGGACAAAACTACAATGGCGCGTAACTAATATGGCGCGTAACGATTTACGCGCGTGGGGGGCGCGAAGCGCCCCCACCAACTAGGTGTTGGGGTGGCGTGAAGCGCCACCCCAACAGCTAGTATATATATATATATATATATATATATATATAAACAAGCAATAATTGTGTATGTATTTATTTACTTTTCTCGAAAACTGCTCAATAGTTTTTTTTGGAAAATTGGCAACCCTGGGATTTTCTGGCCTAAAAAACGATCCATATAGGTTAGAAGTTTGAGAAAATTCGTTGGAAGCCTTAATTTTGGAAAAATATTTATATGAGTGACATCATTTTTACGAATATATTCGAAAAGCATACATACGTCATAAATGCCTCAGCTGTAGTTGTCTTTTTGTCAGTGTCTATGATGTAGGCAAAATACGCAAGAAACATATGATTAACAAGAGAAATCCTATGATCGACGTCATATTTATGAGTACATTTCAAGAAAATAAATTAAATCATTTCATTCCCCTCTCAGGAGTGAAAGTTTCGTTTTATATCTATGACGGAAACAGCATCACAAAAGGAATATAGTTTAGTATAAAATACCAAGTTTAATTAGTCTTTTTACAAAAGGTGTTTTAACTAGTTTCATAATGCCTGGAGGACAATTGAAGAATCTAGACCATCAAACGTGACAAGACCAACCTGACCAGCTAAGGTAAAGGGTATTAAAAAATGTCGAAAAGCAATGATAATCGAAAATAAACTACAAATATATACTGTCAAAATACTTCCGTTCACAAAAATTACAACGGGTCGAAAACAAAAGTGAATAACAAAGAGACATACGGTTCGAAGACAAGCGGCAGCAAGAATTAAAACTACTCAAAAACCAAAGTGACGAACAAAGAAATATTTTGCTAAAAGATATGAAACAGAGAGAACAAGGAAGTATGGATTAAAAGATTAGTAGCGGTGCGAATTACAAGCAATCGCGAGAAAACTAGTATCAAAACGTGTCAAAAACGAAGTGAAAAAAAGAATTTTGTTGTTAGAAAAAAAAAGCGACAGCAAAAATCAGATCCATCAAAAATGAAAGTGAAGAAAAAAGAAATATTACAGGTACTTATCGGTTATATAATAGACACTCGGGAAGTGAAGCTCGATTAATGCTAATGAAGTGAAACAAAATATGATGAATATATAATAGTTTAAAAACAAATTTGAGCTATGTATTTGCACATTAGGCGGAGGGGATGGGGGTAAAGCATAACATATATTAAATGCTTAAACTAACCATTGCTGTATTTAATATATGCTATGCTTTACCCTTCCCCCTAATGTGCAAATATATAGCCCAAATTTGTTTGCATAAATCAAACCAAACTAAAATACAAACTAAATACTTAAATAAAGTATATCTACAATTTTTTTCAACCAAACCAAAGCTAATTGTGTGGTATAAAGAAGTTGCTTGACCAATTTCTTGTGTCATTCTCGCAACATTCGCGGTGAAGATTGTATAGTGTCTATTATATAACCGATAAGTACAAACTGTGGAGGGCTCCACGTTCAAGAGTCCCAATGACTTATAATTAACTCTTGCGTAGCTTATGGCTTCTTTGTAGGTTAGTACCGGATTCTGTGCCATAGCACGTTACAGTGAAAAATTGCGACTCCATCGTTCGTCTAACCACAAATTTTGTTGTGCGTCACTTTTGTTTTAAAATCCTTATTATGATGAGAAGACATGCAACAACAGTCGCATGTCTTCTAACCACATGTTTCGTTTTGTGTCATTTTTGTTTCTGATTCGTTGTGATTCTCGCTGTCGCGTGCCTTAGAACTGTAGATTTCGTTGTGTTCCTTCGATTTTTATATGTTTATCTAAAACAAAGTTTTCAAAAGAAACCAGCTGAATTTATTATGTACGCCTAATGCTATTTTAGTTTAAGAGACATACCTATAGTTTTAAAAAATGTAACAAGTCAGAATCAGCTTTTAGTTGAAAATCATGCTGAATTCTCAGTTTGGGACCTTTTTAAATTAATGTAGAATAAACTTTCAACTGAGACGCAATCACATTTTAAACCAATTTTTCCCGTAAAAGGGCCTTTTATATTCTTAAAAACTGAAAGGTTGATGAGACCCTCATTTGGCTTATGAGCAAGATTTGCCTGAATGAGTCAAAAACTAATTAGAACGATCGATAATATTAAAACTACCTATATCCATTTATTTTGGGAACTGGAATAACGATTACAGCTCAAATCTATTTGAACAAAGAGCTTTGTTGAAAAACAGGCCATACCGTCTTCCTCTGCTGAAGGAAAAATGGCCATAGTGTATACTTTCCTTGGTTTTGTTAAATTGCCTTGCTGATTTAACCTCCTGGGAAACATACAGCTCAACCAAGAATATTTACTTGAGACTTAACTCTAGAGCTAGAGAACCAAGTAATAGGATGAAGAAGAATCTACACTCAATTTATTAATATGCATATAATATGAAACTTAGTTATAATAAATATATATAGCCTGAGCAAATCTTTCATTAAAATGAAAATTATCATACAAAAGCACCTAGCAATGTTATTAACAGCAGGTTCTCAGCGGTCATATTGTAAACTTTGCTATGGTCATATGTCTGAAGTTTCCCTCGTTTTTTTTCTTTGTCTGTCCTTCTTTTCATCATTTTGAAAGGGAGCATTGCACTAGTCACTTTTGATACTAAAGGTCTATTTGATTTGTGATTTTGCATCTCATCTTGTATCAAATTTTTTGTTGGAACTCGCGTATGATGAAACGTCGAAGCTTCAAGGCTGACTGAAGGTATTCTTCTAATGGTCTGGTTTACTGGCTTTCTGGGAGCTCGAATCTCAGAGCGTAGCCATTGCCGTCTAAAGGCCTGTTCTGCATCTTCTTCGTCGTGTCCATTGTTCACATGACATGACTGATTGACCTTGCCGAGACTTTTGGTTTTAAAATGGATCAAATTTAGGTACTCATGAGCTGAATCAAGTATAGTTTTTGGAGGGGATGGCTGCCTCGTTAGTATCCAGAGGGACTCTGAAAAGAAAATCGAATTAGCCAGTATAACTCATTGCTTTTGAACTTGTCTTAGATCGAATTACCGTCCTTAGATATGACTTGAGTAATAAGTAGCCATTAAACCTCTGAAGTAGTATCCCCCAGATGGTTTTAAAATGAGCCATAGGCACTACTCCTTTCTTCTTCACCGTTAATCACGAAGAAGGTTTAACGGCAAATTCCTCAGGGCAAGATGCGGGTGAATGTTATGTAATAGGAAATGTCTCCTAAGAGATTCAAATGCATGTTACGTCATAGGATTCAGGGTGACGCAATCTTGCATGAATTTGCTTAAGTATTTCTTCGAATTTTACGCAATAAGGTTTGGTATGTTACATAACAGGCCGTGTTAGAGTCCACTATTCATGCGGTTTTTTTACATTTTTCTTTAAGACGTTTTTTCAAGACGTTTTAAGACACTTCAAGACGTATTTTAAGAGATTTTTCTTCAAGACGTTTTTCAAGACGTCTCAAGACATTTCGAGACGTTTTTAAGATATTTTTCTTCAAGAGTTTTCAAGACGTCTTAAGACATTTCAAGATGATAATTAAGACTTTTTTCAAGGTGTTTTTCTCTATGATTTCTTTAGTTTTTATGTCATAGGGGAACGTTACTTATGTTAAGGAGGACGCATTTACACGTGACCTGCTAGACTTAGGCCCCGTGGGGAAATCCCCAGTTGTGACCTAAGAAGGCACACAGGTGGGTGTTACGTAATGGCTGTGTACACGTGAGATGTCATGCAATTGTAGTGCACATTTGGGCTGTTACATAATGAAGGTGCAAGCGGGGTTATGTAACGCAATCTTAAACGTGGGTGTTACGTAATGGTGGCGCACGCGTGGGTGTTATATATTAGCGGTGAAAACATGAAATGTCACGTAATGGCAGCGAACATGTGGGATTTTAAATAATGACGATGGGCATGGGGGTTGTGACGCAATCTTACACTTGGTTGTCACCTAATGGTGGGGGGCACACGTAGTTGCTACGTAACGGCAGTGTACACGCGGGTGCTAGGTAATGACGATGCATAAATTGGATGTTTTGTAATACTTTAAGAGATTTTATTTTCTTTTTTTATATTTAAATGATTTTTGTACCCGCTAGGATTCGAAAGGGCATTGCCGTCCAATGGAATTGCACCTTAGACAGTTGGACCAGCAATTTATGTCTAACGTTACGTTTCAGGTAATAGATTCAACGAAATAACCTATTGTACGCAAGGAGAATTCCCTGTTCCATTAACTGGCTCGATTAAATGATTTCCAATCCTTTTCGCATGAGAGCGCATAAGCATTCCAATGCTATTGGTTTTTAGTCCACTAGATACAGCTGCATATTACAGGGTTATTAGCATTCTAACAGGACCTAGACAGGTTAAGATAGCTATTGAATCAATGAGATGTCACATACCATCGGCGTTAGATATTCCATTACGTAAATGACTATGTATCGAACTTTTATCCTTATCGAACTTTTAAAACACAGAAAAAGTACTTAAAACTCAACAAACGAAAAACAAAAATTGCAAAAAACCAGACATAGGATAACATATATTAAAAATAACCATGAATTAAAGAAAGCTGGGGATTCTAGTAACCAATTCCAGAGGGGAGGGTTGATATTAGAGGTAAATTTAAGCCCTATTAAGAGCTACTTCGAGAGATTTTAATGAAAATACCGCGTTTCTTTGAACCAAGACTTTGCATGTTCAAGCCACCGTGACAATTTGTAGCTAGCCCACCCTATCCCACCTAGTTTTAACGGTTTTGGAACTCAACTTCTAATGAAAATTACCTCTACATAAAGCTATGCAGTTTTAAAATAATTAAACAACTCACAAAAATCTTAGAAAATTGTGGTTTTCAGGAATGATTTTTATGTAAAGGATAAAGGATCGATACAAGTAATTATAAATGGGGAATATGTAAGTTTTATCGGTATCAAGGCTGTAGAGATATCTCAAGCCTAGTAAAGAACAAACCACTGCCTGAGTCTCTGGGTTTCGTCTATTACTATTCCAAATAAGAAAAAGTCTTAGGCTTTTCCTGTTTGTAATCATTTATAGTAAAAAACTAACTTGGAAATATAGCTAAATCGTTAGTATTTTTGAGGTAACTTAAAATATGGGAGAGTTTGTAAAAATTAAATGCTATATTATGATGTTAGCCGTGATTATAACTTTTTCCAATAGATTTTTCTTTTTGTTGAAGCCAGGGGACTGTAAGTTTCCTTTATAGGGGTTTTGGACAAGGTGAATCAACTGGTGAACATCTTGTTTTGATCTGAAATTATTTTTTACATAAATCGGTCATTAGGAAAGGTAAGGAATATTTGGTCCTGGATGTGTCATAAAAAGCTAATGTATTAATGTGAAGCTTCGAGGAATATTGAGAGGGAGGCTAAACTAAATCAAAAGACACTATGTGCATCCAGGTTATCATCGAAAAAAATTAGAAATACCATATTAATCAAATAAATAAAAAACTTGGAAGATAGAAGGCGGAATTTTGTGGGTAAATCATTGTTTAAATTTTCGTACTTTTATCATTGAATCATAAATTAAAGATATTTTCAATTGAGGAAGGGGGGGTTACAGTTAAAAATTTCATCTGCCCTTTGTACGAGATTCTTAGGCGGTAAAATAAAAATTAATTTTCTGAAGAAGTTCGAACATGATATCTTACATCACAAACAAATTTTTATGTAGGAAGGAACAAGAAATGTCTCATTGCACCTGCCAGCTGGGTTTTCTGCATGTGCGTAGAAACTTATGGCGTTAATGCAGCAGGCTTAAGAATCAGATATAGGAAATCATTCGAGAAACTACCTCTACTTATTTGGTCAGTCAAATCTAAACCTTATCTATACCCAGTGTTTTCGTAATTGATAGCGTTTTGTCGTCGGAAATGGTCATTTTTTAATATTATGTATTGAGCATTACGCACCTTTCTATTATGAAGCGAGAGTCACTTGCTCTTCTGCTAGCTATTTATTTACGGTGAAACAAGACAGAAAATATTCGATAACTTGATATAAACCCAAATTCATAATTCGATATATAACCAATTATATGGGTCGGAGAAAATATTATAAAGCTGATTTAGCTACAAGGCATATTTTTGAGGGCTCTGAGTCTCATTATTCCTTAAGTCATAATTTGGATGATGAAGAACAGTTTGTATTGTTACTTGTTCCTCATTTGTCTCGTAAAATTTGCGACGATCTTTGCTTTTAAATCAGTTTATTTAGTTAATTTCTTGGGATTGAGACTTTGTGCAATCTGACGACAGATTCAAATCATTAATTTTATTGGTATTTAAGTGTTGTAGAGACCACACCAAAGAAATGAAGTTGGGTTAATTCTGATAAAATATTATGAAAATATAATACTTTAGTAAAGAAAATTATGGAAACTACAGCAGAGAACTATGGAAATCAGTCATCTCCCGAACGCATTTTATTAAATACCTAACCTAACCAACTCTTTATACTAAGTGTCTCAATGAGACTAAGCTAATTATCACCAAAAGCAGACAGAGAAACCGGTTTTACTCAGATCAGGAACTTGATTGTGGTCAGCATAATACGTCGTACCGTTATTTCAGTAATATACTTATAGTAACATGATGAAACTAAAAAAGTAAAATGAAATTAATAAAGCTCAAATTTATAGCTATATAAGTCACAAGTGTAGCTTTTTTATCCATGAAGCAATGAGAATAAATATGTTACCTCTTCTGCTGGTGACTCCATGGTCTTGGCATCTGTATTCTATGGCCCAGGCATCGTAATCGGTGGCAAGAACTTTATATTCTTGAGCGGTAACTAAAACACAAAATTAGAACTGATTTTTTAGCAAAAATATTCGTGAATTAGCATGTACTTACAAAGGATCGTTAAATTCCCCGAGAACACTTGTGTCTATGCTATCCATAGGATCGGTCAAATTATTTCTACTGGGGTGACCTTTTTAAAGAAAAATGACGTAATAATATATAAAATAAAATATGAGACGTTTCTATATGAATGACTTCAAGAAATGGAAAGCGTAAGGAATTCAAGTTATATCCGGAGAGAGGATTCAAAATTAAAAATATATTTTCATTGAAAAAGGTTAGATCGGGTGCTTTTTGGACAAATATTCTGTTGTTCTTCTTCTTTCTAAATATATTCTTCAGAAATAAATGAAACCATTAGAACAAAGCAGTTCTTTAATATAAGTTTTTAATCTAAACCGTTTTCAAATACAGCCTTCTGTCCTTTTAGTTTTGCCAGGGTTTTCTTCTACCCCCTCCCTTCCCCTTTGTTATTGGAACATACAAGACACAGAGCAATCAACTAGATACTGACTAACAATAGGAGACAAGAATTTTTGAAAAAAAAGAATGTAAAAAAATAAGTGGCCGCTACGTGTTTGAAAACAATAAAAGAACAGCGAAATCTGGATGAATTTGACAAGTGGTGCTGGAAGCAGCGAAGAGTCTAATTATAGCAAGTACTACCATCAGGCCTCTTCAGCTACACAAGTTTGAGATGGACTGAAATTTACCTCGAATCCATCATCTCTGCTAAAATTAATTAGTTTACATGATTCTGAGTCACAATAAAGTGATCTATGTAGAGTGGCAAAATACGAGCTTAGTTTTGCTTTGGTCTCACAATCTCCCGCACAGACATTTTGAGCATTTGTAGTCAAGTAAGTAATAAATTGGATGTAGAATGAATGAAAACTCTAATCAGCAAAATTAAGGCCAATGGAAAGGCACTCGGTTTGACATAAGAAATCACAAGATAATTTCTTTTTGCATATTAGCTGGGCATCTGGCTGGAATTATTTTATTATACTAAATTTTAAACTGGTTTACCCCAACGGCTTGCCTTAAATATATCATATCATGCCTTTGGCTACATTATGAAAAACATTTCTTTTTTTACTAGGCTCTGAATCAAATTCAGTAATCACACCGCATGAAATGGTATTGACCAAAGTGCTTTTCATTTGCCAAATACTCGGATTTTTTTTTCAAGTTAACTGCTCTTGGAAATTCTAAGTGAAAACTTCCAGAGTGTGCAATTCCGTCATAATAATTGCATAAATGCTTAATTTTCTGTATATTTATAGAAATTATGATTTAAATATAAATTAATGTAGAAAATACACCAGTGGTCAAAACTGGCAACCTTCAGACATTGTTGTTCTTTGTATGTTGTCCTAGTTTGCCTTCTGGATTTGGCTACACAGAATGGAATAAAACCACCCTTTATAAACAAAAATGAAGGTTAACCACTCTTGCAGATTCTTTGGTCAGCGTTCCAATCCACTGCTTAGTGTAGTGACTATAGGACTTTGTTTATCCTGATTACAGCTTTAGTCCAGGAGGTTTCCGGCATGTTGGCTCATCCGTTCTTTATGTCAAGACTTTTGGACATCAAAATGAGGTTCCTCAGAAATAACCTTTAGGTTTACAAACAAACACAAGTAAAATGGTAACACTGAAAATAGTGTAATTTGAAAAAGTTCAATTCTATTAACTAGAGAATTCTACACAATTCTTAATCAGCATCATTAAAATAGCATGAACTATGAAAGTCCCAGCGCGATATATTCATTTCAGAAATCTCTGTATTGACGTCCTCCCTATAAGGTTCCGAGTGGGTTGGTGCGCTGGATTCGGGATCCCTTGTCTGAGAGGACGCGGGTTCGAATCCCAGTGTACCCAATTCTTCAGTTTGGGACGGGGTTCAGTGGCGTGACTCTGTAAGCTTAGCCAGAGTCGACCCAGCTCTAAATGGGTACCTGGAGAAATCTGGGGAAGGTAAACAGGAAGGGTATGCGAAAGCACGGGATGGCTGGCCCCCAACCCCCCATTGCACTTCCTGGCTGAAGGGCCAAGAAACGGAGATCAGCACCGCCGGTACGGACTGTAAAGTCTAATGCCGTATCCTCTACCTTTTCTTTTTACCCTATAAGGTAGCAGACCATTGCATATGGCTGTGTCAACAAGCTACCAAATAAAGCTAACATACCATTTGCTCTCATAAATAAGATTTATGGTCCAACTCATATGACTGCTGTATTCATAGACGATGGTTGGTGATGGTAGAGCTATGCTTCTTATTTATCTGAGCGTCCCACCACAGGCATGTATTATTAGGAGTAATGATAACTAGCGTCAAAGCTAAGTAGTATGTGCTACATTTCATCCGTTGAACGATGGACATGTGTGAGTGTCAATCAGTTGTGCCAGATCAAAAGTATCGAGCTTTTCTGTCATTTTACTCATCTGGTTCTAAATGATATTAAATAAAGAAAACAAATTTTTTTTAACTGAAAGTAAGGAGCGACATTAAAACTTAAAACGAACAGAAATTACTTCGTATATGGAAGGGGCTGCTTCCTCATCAACGCCCCGCTCTTTACGCTAAAGTTTGACTCTTTCTCTCCACTCTTCATTTTAAAACAGTAAAAAACTTTAGCGTAAAGAGCGGGGCGTTGATGAGGAAGCAGTCCCTTTCATATGCGAAGTAATTTCTGCTCGTTTTAAGTTTTAATGTCGCTCCTTACTTTCAGTTAAAAAATCTTGTTTTTTATTTAATTTCTGAACATTTTTGAATCAATGCATGTTTGGATTTCGGCTCTCCCCAGATTTTCTTTTTTTTGGCTAAATGGCTTTCTCATAATTTTGATCGTATTATTTTGAGAAAAAAAGAGTGGGGGAGGAAGGCTAGTTGCCCTCCGATTTTCGGTTGATTAAAAAGGTAACTAGAACTTTTAATTTTTTACGAATATTTTCGTTAGTAAAAGATATACGTAACTTATAAATTAGCTTACGTAAAGAACTTTTGTATTCTCATGTTTTTATTACATATATGAGGGGGCTCGCCCCCTCGTCAGTACCTCACTCTTTACACTAAAGCTTAAATTTTGTCCCAATTCATTAAGAGTGACCCCTGAATCACAAAAGCCGTAAAATAAATAGTTGAAATTACTAAAAATACTTTAGCGTAAAGAGCGAGGTATTAGGAGGAGGTGAGCCCCTCATATGGGAAATAATTTCTGTTCGTTTTAAGTTTTAATGCTGCTCCTTACTTCCAGCTGAAAAAAACTTTTTCATATTTAATTTTTTCATTGTTTTTTTTAAGTAATGCTAGTAAATCCTGCGCTCCCTTCATGGAAATTTTCTTCCCCCATGACAAATTCCTCAAAAGAAAGTTCCCCCAGCATATCCCCCTCTTCTCAACCCCTCCCCCAACCAAAAAATCCTCCTGAAAACGCCTGTACACTTCCCAATAACCATTACTATATGTAAGCACTGGTCAAAGTTTGCAACTTGCAGCTCCTCCCACGGGGACTGTGGGGGAATAAGTCGTCCCCATAGACATAGTTATAAGGTTTTTTGACTACGCTGAATAAAATGGCTATCTCAGAATTTTGATCCGTTGACTTTGGGAAAATAATTAGCGTGGGAGGGGGCCTAGGTGCCCTCTAATTTTTTTGGTCACTTAAAAAGGGCACTAGAACTTTTCATTTCCATTAGAATGAGCCCTCTCGCGACAGTCTAGGACAACTGGGTCGACACGGTCATCCCCTGGGAAAAAAAAACAACAAACAAATAAACACGCATCCGTGATCTGCCTTCTGGCAAAAAATACAAAATTCCACATTTTTGTAGATAGGAGCTTGAAACCTCTACAGTAGGGTTCTCTGATACGCTGAATCTGATGGTGTGATTTTCGTTAAGATTCTATGACTTTTAGGGGGCGTTTCCCCCTATTTTCTAAAACCATGCAAATTTTCTCAGGCTCTTAACTTTTAATTGGTAAGACTAAACTTGATGAGACTTATATATTTAAAATCAGTATTAAAATGCAATTCTTTTGATGGAGCTATTGATATCAAAATTCTATTTTTTAGAGTTTTGGTTACTATTGAGCCTGGTCGCTCCTTACTACAGTTTGTTACCACGAACTGTTTGATACTCCTTCAAATGGGTTTTTGATTCTTGGATAGCCATTCTCTTACATAACAGATATGATCAAACAATTCGTGGTAACGAACTGTAGTAAGGAGCGACCCGGCTCAATAGTAACCAAAACTCTAAAAAACGGAATTTTGATATCAATAGCTACATCAAAAGAATCGCATTTTAATGCTAATTTGAAATAAATAAGTTTCATCAAGTTTAGTCTTACCCATCGAAAGTTACGAGCCTGAGAAAATTTGCCTTATTTTAGAAAATGGGGGGAAACACCCCCTAAAAGTCATAGAATCTTAACGAAAATCACACTGTCAGATTCAGCGTATCGGAGAACTCTATTGTAGAAGTTTCAAGCTGTTATCTACACAAATGTGGAATTTTGTATTTTTTGCCAGAAGGCAGATCACGGATGCGTGTTTATTTGTTTGTTTGTTTGTTTTTTTGTTGTTTTTTTCCCCAGGGGTGATCATATCGACCATCTTGTCCTAGAATGTTGCAAGAGGGCTCATTCTAACTGAAATGAAAAGTACTAGTGCCCTTTTGAAATGACCAAAAAAATTTGAGGGCACCTAGGCCCCCTACCACGCTAAATATTTTTTCCAAAATCAACGGATAAAAATTCTGTGATAGCCATTTTATTCAGCGTAGTCGAAAAACCTTTTAACTATGTCTTTGGGGACGACTTACTCCCCCACATTCCCCGTGGGAGAGGCTACAAGTTGTAAACTTTGACCAGTGCTTACATGTAGTAATGGTTATTGGGAAGTGTGCAGACGTTTTCAGGGGGATTTTTTTTTGGGTTGGGGGGAGGGTTTGGGAAGAGGGGACATGTTGGAGAAACTTTCCATGGAGGAATTTGTCATGGGGAAGAAAATTTCCATGAGGGGAGCGCAGGATTTTCTAGCATTACTTAAAAAAACAAACAATGAAAAAATAAATATGAAAAAGTTTTTTCAACTGGAAGTAAGGAGCAGCATTAAAACTTAAAGCGAACAGAAATTATTACGCTATACGAGGGGCTCACCTCCTCCTAATACCTCGCTCTTTACGCTAAATTATTTTTAGTAGTTTCAACCATTTATTCTACGGCTTTTGTGATTCAGAGGTACTGACGTGGGGGTAAGCCCCTCATATATGTAATAAAAACATGAGAATACAAAAGTTCGTTACGTAAGTTAATTTATAAGGTGCGTATATCTTTTGCTAATAAAAACAATCGTAAAAAATTAGAAGTTCTAGTTGCCTTTTTAAGTAACCAAAAACTCGGAGGGCAACTAGGCTTCTTCCCCCACTCCTTTTTTCTCAAAATCATTCGATCAAAAATATGAGTAAGCCATTTAGCCAAAAAAAAAAATATGCAAATTTCGTTTTAATTATTCCTCTGCGGAGAGCCAAAATCAAAACATGCATTGATTCAAAAACGTTCAAAAATAAAAAATAAACAAGTTTTTTTAACTGAAAGTAAGGAGCGACATTAAAACTTAAAACGAACAGAAATTACTTCGTATATGAAAGGGGCTGCTTCCTCGTCAACGCCCCGCTCTTTACGCTAAAGTTTTTTACTGTTTTAAAAAGAAGAGTTGAGAGAAAGAGTCAAACTTTAGTGTAAAGAGCGGGGCGTTGATGAGGAAGCAGCCCCTTGCCCCTTTCATATACGAAGTAATTTCTGTTCGTTTTAAGTTTTAATGTCGCTCCTTACTTTCAGTTTAAAAAAAACTTGTTTTTTATATAATTTCCTGTTAAAAGGCAGTTGCCAAAGTATACTTTGAAGTTTTCACCATCTGGGGTAGCTATGGTAGGTCAAGAGCAAAATTGAATGCCACTTCTCAGAACCCATTACCCATCACTGCTTCTGACAGTTCTGAGGGGGAGCCTTCTGACAGTTTTCGGGGATTTTTAAACACAGAACTTGGGATAACTATTCTGATTTGTGCAACCCATGATAAATCTGCGAACGTCAAAAACAAAAGCAGAACTAGTGATCCAGGCATCTGTCAATCAGTTAATGTGTGTGAATTTAGGAGGGAAGTTTTTGTATTGCTCTTTTGCTCTCTGCATACACTCCTGCAAAAAATGCGCTTTTTTCGTATCTTTAGTTTGGGATTGCAATTGATATAACAATAGGATAAAAATTGGCAGCATTATTGACTATGTTGAAAGTGTTTCCATGTTTGCAGAATGACTTAAATTTTTATCGCTATGCTGCCAAAAGGAGGTTGCCTTTGGCTAGTTGCCTGCAATACTTAAAGGATTTTTTATATTGCGAAAAAACGCAAATTGAAACTTTTTTATACAGTTATTATAAATAAGGATTATAAAAAATTCCTAGGCCTTTTTCTGAAATTAAATAAAAAAAACTAATTTTTTTAGCTGAAAGTAAGGAGCGACATTAAAACTTAAAACGAATAGAAATTACTCCGTATATGAAATGAGTTGTCCCCTCCGCAATCCCTCGCTCTTTACGCTAAAGCTTTAAATTGTTTTAAAAAGTAGAATTGTGGCAAAGAGTCAAACTTTAGCGTAAAGAGCGAGGGATTGCGGAGGGGACAACTCATTTCATATACGGAGTAATTTCTGTTCGTTTTAAGTTTTAATGTCGCTCCTTACTTTCAGCTAAAAAAATCAGTTTTTTTTATTTAATTTCTGAACGTTTTTGAATTAATGCATTAAAACTTTTGGCTCTCGGCACATAATTATTAAAATGAAATTTGTATATTAATTCTTTTTTTGGCTAAATGGCTTTCTATTAATTTTGATCAGACGATTTTGAGAAATAAGGGATGGAGAAGGAGGCTTAGTTGCCCTCCAATTTTTCGGTTACTTAAAAAGGCAACTAGAACTTTTAATTTTTAACGAACGTTTTTATTAGTAAAAAATATAGGTAACTTAAGAATAAACTTACGTAACAAACTTTCATAACCTTATATTTTTATTATGTATACGAGGGGATTTGTACCCTCATTAATACCTCGCTCTTTACACTAAATCGTAAGTTTTGTCCCAATTCTTTAAAAATGACCCCTGAATCAGAAAGGCCGTAGAATAAATAGTTGAAATTAGGAAAACGTGAAAATTGGGAAATAGTTCTTGGAAAACGTGAAAATTGGGGTATTTTTATCTTACGAATAAGTGATCAAATCTTAATGAAATTTGATATTTAGAAGGAATTCATGTCTCAGAGCTTTTATTTCAAATCCCGACCAAATGTTTTGACATTGGGGGGAATTGGAGGGGGAAATCATGGAAAACACTTAGAGTGGAGGAATCGGGATGAAGCTTGGTGGATAGAATAAGCAAATGTCCTTGATACATGATTGACGTAACCGTACTGGATTCGCTCTCATTGGGGGAGTTGGTGGGAGGGGTTCAGTGATTTGGCGAGTTTGGTGCTTCTGGACGTGCTAGGATGACGAAAATTGGTAGGCGTGTCAAGGAGCTGCACAAATTGACTTGATAAAGTCGTTTTCCCAGATTCGACCATCTGGGGAGGCTAAAGGGAGAGGAAAAATTAGAAAAAATGAAAAATATTTATAATTTACGAGTGGGTGATCGGATCTTTATGAATTTCGATATTTAGAAGGACATCGTGACTCAGAGCTCTTATATGAAATCCTGACCGGCATTAAGCCTCTGATTTTCCTTTTAAATCAATCTATTGATTCTTAGAATTTTGTTAGAGCTCATACCATATGAGCTCTTGGCTCTTAGCTCTTCTTGCCTCGTTACAAGTGCCATATGAGCTCTTAGCTCTTGTTGTTCTTATCTTTGTTTGTATTTTAAATTTTGTTTCTTAATTGTGGCTTAATTAATTTTTTGTGGCCTTAATCTTTCGGATGTTCCATACTGTGAGTTTGCCTTTAGATTTTATTTACGTGTACCTAATCTAACCATGAGTAAAAATATAGATCTGACAAATAAGCGCCAATTGGTATTGAACCAATTGGTATTGATTTGGTCTTCAGTATTGATTTGGTCTTTGAACTGTGAGGACATAAACTGGATTTAACTCTGAATCTAATTGGATTGCGAAACTAGTGACATTGAGTACGGTAAGAAATTGAGAAATATTATTATCTTTGAGCATTCAAAGATTGTAGACGTAAAGCGGTATAATAAGACATTAATGTAACCCTAATTTGAAAGCAGGAGAGGGGCAGTTCCCCCGTCACAAGCGTCAACACTGGTGACCACACAATATTTATTTCATTTGTGAAAATCGTAAATTTTGAACGAGTTATTTGAACAAACTTTGGCTTTAATTCAGTGGCATTGGAATATAATTATAAAGGTGTATAGTGTCCCACAATTCCCGTTCCACTGGGCCACCTTTCCAACGGTGATTGCCACTTCTATCGTGGGCCTGCCCATATTCAAGAAAAGTGCTTGTTATTTTGTGTACGGAAGAGAATAATGGAAAACTAATACTGTTCATTCTTCACGGATTATAGCTGAAATTTTACAATGTCAGTAGTCACCCAGTCGTCCTTTGAGCAATTCAAGAAGCTGATCAATGACAAGTTGGACAAAATCCTAACGGCATAAGCTCAAGTTTCTACAAACCTAAACTCAATTTCCGTAGAAATTAAAATTGTAAAGTATGAGGCTGTGTTGCGAGACCATAAAATTTATGAGCTTGAGTTAGCCTTAGATGACCAAAAGACCAAATCAGATTCGTTGGAAAAGCGGCTGCTAGCCTTTGAAGTAAAAACAAGAAAGATTAATCTACTCATTCACGGGCTTCCCGAAGAAAAGGTTTCCGAAAAGATGGAAGTTTCAGTTTCAAACTTTATCAGAAACAAACTTGAAGTCACTGAACCTATCAATCTGATGAAATGCTATCGCATCACTCTTCGGTCATCAAATGTTACTGATTCGCGTCAACGCAGTAACAAGTCTAAACAGAAAACGAAGCCTGTTTTGATCTCATTCGGCTGTGAGAGAGAACTGCAGTTGATTATGTCAAAAGTCGGGAAACTCAAATCTAGTGATATTGTTATATGTACGGATCTGCAACCCGTATTGAATTCTCGAAGAAGTGAATTGCTTGGGATGGCGAAAGAAATAAAATCAAAAGGTGAAATCATATCTTCCAGAGTGCGCCACAAAGGGACTGATGTTTGGCTTGAAACAAAAGTTTCTACTGCATCTTCTTGGTCTCGTGTTTAATTAGTGTCCCTTTGTTTTAGTATCTTCAGGTAATTGCATTGGACGAGTCATGTTTATTGTTTGTCTCCGCGAATTGTTTTTTATGCGCCCTATTCCACTGTTTCTCGTCTTGTTTCAGTGTACTTTCTTTTTCTCTTTTCTTTTTTATCTATCTTTAAAAATGCAAAGTTCTTGTTCTGCTGCTTCTCCTTTTGCAGCACCATTTTTTGGTAATGAGCGTTTGATCTTTTCGAATTTATGTCCATCACCAGAGGATCCGGTATGTTGCGTGCTTTTCACTATGTCTCATGCTTTTGGATACTATTTGGCAAGTAATTTAAAAGCAAATTATTTTGTTAAGTAATTTTGTTGATATGTCTGATATTAATTAAATATAGAAATATTAAATTCAATAAATATAGGTGATGATCTAGCCCAAGACCCTATTGTTGATAATTTACCCCATAACAGGTATCTTTTACCTGAAGAAATTATTCCTGTTAATAACAGCCTTTTTAGACTTGCGAGGTGGAATTGTTGTGGGGTGCTTTCTAGCCTAGATTTTTTATCTACGTTCCTTCCTGGTAATGGGATAGGAGTTATGGGGCTTTGTGAGACTTTTTTGAATGCAAATACCCTGAATAAGGCAAATATTCAAGGATACCAAATACTTCATAAAAACAGATTGAATAATCAGAAAGCAGGACTTGCATTCTACATCCATACTTCTTTGCATTTTGAAGAAATTAAAGATTTCGACTCTCTATATGAGGAAATGCTTTTCGAATAATTTCTGGTTATCGAAGTCACCATAGCATCTAAGAAGGTTCTTTTATGCATGTTCTACCGCCCTCCTAGTTCTACCGCCAAGAAATATTTGGATATATTTGATGAATTTGCTAAGATGGTCAGTTTCAAGAAAAGAAAAATCATTCTCATGGGAGACTTTAACATTGACACTTCTTCAGTAATTCATGACTCAAGTACTTCTGTGCCTTCGAGTACTCTGGCTACAGACTCCTTACTACATCATTGGCTGCTGGCTTTGTTCCATCCTTCTGGACTCCAACTTGGGTTACAAATCAAAATGCATCTATTATTGATAATCAACATGTAAATTTCCCTGTTGGGTCATGTGACGTGATACTTACGAATGTGTCTGATCATTTTATTCTTATGAGCGAGTTTCTAAGGTATTCCGGTGAAAAGGGTCAAATAAAAAATCTAGAAGGATGGGTCAAGGTTCGGTTAAGCTATTAAATGTCAAGTTACTTTATACTGATTGGTCGCAATGCTTGGAGTCAGATGATATTGAATTTGTATCCAGGTCGTTTACTGAAATATTTCAGAATGCTTTAAATGAAGCTTGCCCTCTTGTGAAGAAAAGGTGTAAAAAGTACCAGGTGCCTGTAAAGCCATGGATAACAAGAGGCTTGCTTAAGAGTATTGAGGAAAAAAATCGAGTTTACGCTGAATACATAAATTCTCCCACATCAGATAATGAAACTACATTCAAATCTTATAAAAACCATCTTACAAGACTGATAAGATGGGCGAAGAAGATTCATTTTGAGAAACTATTTCTCGAAGCTGAAGGATCTCCAAAAAAGACCTGGACAATAATCAACGAGTGTTTTAACAAAAGCCAAAGTCAAGGGCTTCCCGAATCAATGAATGTATCGGATGGATCAACAGTGAATGGTAAGCAAAAGGTAGCCGAGGAAATGAGCCAGTACTTTGCTAGGATTGGAGAGGCCACCGTAAACAGTAATTTGAATGACTGCCTGGATGTGGAATCTGGATTTCACGACTTTCTACCACATCCCGTCGATTCTTCCATATTTCTCTCTCCCGTGACTGAAGTGGAACTCAAGAATCTGGTAAAAATCATGAAGAACCGACATTCTGAAGGAACCGATTGCTCATCTACTTATCTACTGAAACAAACCATTGGATGCTATGCTCCAAACAAACCATTGGATGCTAAGTGCTGTTTCATCTGGTCAATCTATGCTTCAAACACGGATCTTTCCCTGGCGATGAAAACTGCTCGAGTTATTCCCCTACATAAAAGAGGAAACAAGCAAGATCCATCCAATTATCGACTTATTTCCATTTCGTCCGCTTTTAGCAAAGTTATTGAAAAGTGTATATATAACAGGTTGAACAGTTTTTTGAAGAAAACAAATTTTTTAAGCACATTTCAATTTGGATTCAGGGGTCTTCATACTCTACAGAACATGCAATATTAAAGCTAACCCAGTTTTTGTATGATGCCATGGATAAAGGTCTGCTACCTGCAACAATATTTGTTGACATAGAAAAAGCTTTCGACACTATGAATGAATGAATGAATGAACTTTATTACCCGTAAAGTATAAAAAAACACAAAGTACGGAGTATTATAAATAAATATAAATAAATAAACAAAAACAAATACGATAAACAGCGAAGAAAACAAAATTCAAACTAACAAAAGACAATATGGACTAATCAACCAGTATCAATATGGAAAAAAGGCTGCAGAGGGTCATAAACGTGAATAAAGTTGACAGTCTTTTTACATAAATCATCACTGGAAGACCGAATCCGAGTAGGCACATCTATTAAACCCAATCGAGGAATTATTTTTTTGTTTCGGTGCCATCTAGAAAGCCGGAGGAGGAATTTGCAATATCTGAAATAAGCCGTACGTAGAGTATGTCGATCTTTCTTACGGAACAGATGAGCCATGCCTGATAAAAACAAAAGCACAGGGGCGCAATAAGCGTTATAAATCATGCACAAACCGTTGCGGTTGTAACGGCTTTTGTTTGGGGATATTTTTCCGTAAGCGACGCGTAGGTTTTTCACGGCTTGATTCACTAGGGATGAACAGGTAGCGGAAAGTGTTGGGCCGAAACACAGAACAAGCCAACTAACTAAAGAAGAACATGGTAGAACTGCAGTCCCAGTAACGAATGAAGCGACCGCATAAGGGCTATTAAAACAAATAAACTCGCATTTAGACGCATTAACTGACAGTCGAATCTTAGATAGTTCATTGGTTAATATAGTAAAATTAGAAAGCAATCCACGGCGAGTCCGGGCAACAAGAAGAACGTCATCTGCATATGCAATAGAAGACAAACCAGTATTACCGTAAAAAACAGAACTTCTAAGGGGACGCAGGCACGATGCAAGCACGCATTTAAATATACTAGGAGACAATACGGCACCTTGCCGAACTCCCTTATTAATTTTTACCGGGTCAGATATTTGGCCATTCCAGGTAACTTGAATTTTAGACTTTGAATACCAAGAAGACAATAAACTTAGTACGGAAGGATTAACACCTGAATACGCAAGGGAAAATAGAGCCTGAGAGTGCACAATATTGTCGAAAGCTCCAGAAATATCAACAGTAAGACAGTATAAAGACATTTTAGCTTTTACGGCATCTTTCATGAGTCGGCTTAAAACATGATGTGCATGGGAGCAACCGAAACTTTTCCGAAAACCAAATTGAAAAGGCGTAAAATCACAATTCGACTCAATTTCTGGTAGTAACAAATGTTCAAGCAACTTACTTAAGAAACACGATACTGTAATGGGACGATAATTCACACATGACGTGGGGTCCTTGCCTCGCTTTTGAATAGACGTTACACGACCACAAAGGAAACTATCAGGAACAAGCGACTGTGCTAAGCAAGACTGGAAAAATATTTGTAGATGGTTAAGTAGAGCAGGACAATCATAAGCAAAAAATCGGTAAGAAAGGCCGTCAAGATCAAGGCTATTTGAACGCTTAATTTTTCTTAAAGCCCGGCGACTTTCAGATATTGCTACAGGCTGGACATGAGCCTGCAGGAGACGGTATGGTAAAAGTGGTTTAAGCAGCTTATAATAAAAAGACTGAAGAAAACTATTAAATACACTGAACACACGCTTATAATGATCAACAAAATTAACTAGCTGGAGACAAGATAGGGTAGATGGGGAACATTTCTCACTATTAATAACCTTATTCCAGGAGGCCTTATCGGTGGGGCCTGGCCATGCATTCAAGCGTGCCCTCTTCAAACTGGCCTTATATTCAAATTTACAGAGAAAACAGCTCTGGAAGATGGTCGGTCACATGATATCCACATACGTAGCCAAAATTTGGCTTTTTGCTTAGCACGTTTTACTTCAGGATCAACGTTCCAATTATGCTTTCTTGTACCAATCCTAACTTTATCCACAGGCACTGCAGCTTTGGAAGCTGATTTAAGGCAATGGACGATTTGACAATAATAGAAATTTAGGTCAACTGTACTTGAAGGCGAGGAAACTGACGTTTGCAGCAGGTGATATGGCACTTTTATGGTCGAGAGTAAAGCAGTTAGCGTAGCAAGGTATAGTGGGACATTAGCACGATCCCAATTCAACTTCGTATGCCACTTCGGCTGAGCCGAAAGTATTTTGCCAGATAGCTCACAGGACAAATTACAGCTAAGAATAAGGTGATCGTCGTGAATCTTCTCTTCGTCCACCCTGACAATCGATGATAAGCTGGAACTGGAAGAGATCACGTGATCCAGGTTCGATTTTGAACAGCCTCTGTTATGAATATACGTGAATGGGAGGCTCTTAACTGCGACGTGATATATGCTAGGAAGGGATTCTAGCAAGAGGATTGATCTATCGGAGGTACCAAGAATGTCACAGTTAAGGTCACCAGCTAAAACCCAATTTAGGTGTTTCAAACGTAGACTTTCAAGTAGAGACTTTAAACTGGAGCAACATTTAGTGAAAGATGTGAACGATGCTATAGAACGTCGATCGCAAGGTAAGTAAACGTTTATAAAGGCGGTACTGTCACATTGAATCGCTAAGATGTTATCATCACAATGAATCATAGAGGGCTTTGATGGGGAACGGAAAAAAATTGCTAGGCCACCGGAAGGGCGGCCTCTAGTTTTCTTGGCCTCTTGCGAAAAGAAATGGTGGACAGAAGATCGCTTCAGGCTAGAAACGTTTGATTTGGTCAAAAGATGTTCTTGCAAGAACACTATGTCATGGACTAATAATTCATTAATTAACAAGTCTTTGTCTTTTGTGCCGTTAATATTAAGAGAAGCAAAACTTAAAATAGTGGCTTGGTTCATTTTGGAGCAGAGTTCAGAGCGCGTTTTATCACTGGGCAATTCATACTATAGGAAACATGAGCTTCGCCGCAGTTGGCACATTTTGGAGCCTCTAAGCAAGGATTGTCTTTAGTATTGGAATGGCATCCAGAACATTTAGAGCACTTCATCTCATTCGGGGCACATGGGCAGTGAGCTAACGAATGATGGATACTTTGGCATCTAAGACACCGTCTGGGCAATTCTTTGTATTCCGATATTTTAAAAGACTCGTAACCCAAGCGCAGACCTGTAGCGATGGCAGATTTTAGTGCAGCGGAATCAAGAAACTCTAAACGGAATGTATGAGAAGAGCCGATCTGGCTGGCCTCAACAAGACCAGGAATAACGGAGATGAGTATACTGCTAGAAACACTATCGGGAAGTCCCCTAATTACTCCAAGAGGTTTGCGATCAATCACTTTAGCAAGAATATTTGGATAGCTCGCAACAGCAGACGCGGCAAGAGAATTGGCGGAAACTTTATCCCGCGTAACAACAACCCATCTTTTCCTTACCGGATCGGACTTTACCGACACAATACCGTCATGTCCGGCGAAAGAATCAAGCTTTTTCTTGCGAGAAACGGGGTCTCTTAGTTCTGGAGGCGGATATTTAAGAACAACGGCGTACGAGGGTTTGTGATTGGTACCCTTACTATCTGAGACCAAAGAACTATTAATAGACGTTGTTGGACTATAACTGATCAAGGCACTGGCTGAGGTGAGCAAGCGATTTTAACTGATAAAGGCACTGGTTGACTTTGGCGGTAAGGATAGAATAAGCTGACGCCGGAATGCTAGGGACTTCAGAAGGGGATTTAATCACGAACTCTGGAATATCAATATTTTCTGCAGAGCAGCGAGAAAGAGTAGCGATAATGTCCGACAATGAACTATTCTTAGCACTGGATCCCGAACGACGAGGTATAGGCTCATCTGGGAAGCAATTGCTATATAAAAGTTTCTTAGCTCCAAGAACATCTTCATACGGGAAAAAATCACTAGCGTATTTCACAATAGACTGATGGTCCAACCCCCCATCGAGATTGTGCTGAGCAAAATTCAAACCTGGGCAATAATAAAGCGTACTGGTATTCCAATTGTCCATGATAAGCAAATTTCACTCACGGCTCGGCATCAGCCCAAAAACAATTAAGTGAAAGAGGTATATCCACAGAGAAGTTCTCAATAAGCACAATTATGAAATGATCCACACTGGCTAAATGAATGCAATGAGAATAAATAATAACTTATCTTTGAGTGGGGCTAGTAATCCAGTGATTTGCAAGTAATCCGAATATTTCAATGCACGACTCAGATGATAGTAGTGCTGAATACTAACTCACAGCCACAATCCATAAATAATCCTTAAGCCGTAACCATATACAAGTTTATAAATTTATCTAACAAGTTTCAATTACAAGTTCAGAAGTATTTCACTCGTTATTTATTCCAAACAGGTACAGAGTTAATCCGGCTTAAATTTCCTCAGGGGTCCATACTTGGACCACTGTTATTTCTTATCTATGTAAACGATCTTTCTCTAGGCCTAACCTGCCATAGGACTGATGTGGATCTCAGTTTACTGTTTACTGATGATACGGCCAACTCTACCTGCGACATAGATCATCAATCTCTAAAATAAAGTCTCGAATTATCACCGAGAAAGATGCTTCAGTGGTTCCATTGTAACAAATTAGTTGTCAACACTTCAAAGACTCTTTTTATGTTTTTTTTCAAGAACTTCTGCTGCAGTACCAGCGTTACAAGAGGTTGAAGTCACATTTGGAGGTCGAGTAATAAAAATAAATCGAGTGCAAACAGCTCGGTATCTTGGAGTTACTGTTGATCAGAATTTAAGCTGGAAAGCTCATATCACTAGCCTAAGGCTCAAGTTAGGAAGGAACGTAGGTGTAATGCATCGTCTTAAATTTTTCCTTCCTTTTTTATGCTTTAAAATCAATCTATTTTTCTCTTGTTCATTCTTATATCAATTATTGTTCCATTATTTATTTGAGTAGGTTTCAGTCACATTTTTCTCCTATTGTGAAGTTACAAAAAAAAAAGCAATGAGAATCCATAAGATGTTATTTTATTCCCCAGTTTGTCTTCCTGGTAAATCTCCAACTAAGAGTCTTTACAGTTATTTTAATATCATTCCGGTTAGACAAATTTTAGTACTTCAATGTATACTTTTCCGTGTCCGTTATCTAAAGGACCTGCAACCAGATTGTTTTAAATCATTTTTTCCAGACCCTCCCTCAGTCCGACCATATAATACTCGTTGTCCTTTAAGTAAGCTTCCTGTGCCTTTCATTGTCTCCGAACGGTCTAGATTTTCGCCTAAAAATGTTATTACAAATTATTGGAACACATATGAATCTTTTTTTGATCAGAGTCTATCGCTATTAACATTAAAAACTAAAATCAAAGCTCTGCTAATTAGTAAATATTAATTTATGAGTAGCTCCCGGCCCTTCAGCTATCGGATAAATATTGAGAATAATTTTAATAAATGTTTTTTGGCGTTTATTTTTTGGTGTGAGATAGAGTGAGAAGTGTGATGACGTCCGTTTCTTCTGGGTTTGTTTGTTTTTACTATTTGTATTGTCGCCTGGCTTTCGAGCCAGTCTCCCTGCCGGGGATGTTATGTGAATAGTTTGAATATGTATAGTTAAAGAATAATAAAGAACTTGAACTTGAACATTTTTATCGTGAGTACGAGGAAGACAACTAATAAAGTAGTTTTGGCGTAAGATTCTGATTGTGTCAACACTCTCCCACATGTGGATGTGAATTCAAATGAATTGCGACCGTCCTTCGTAAACAAGCGGAAAAATGAAAGGTTTCCTTCAGAGGTTCCAATAACAACAGCAGTCAAAAATCTTCCTCTGGTATATTTACAACTCGCCATGGTAAGCTGTTTTCAGTGGTTCCAGCGGACGTCACTGGTTCTAGCAGAAAATAATTTATCATTTTCACATTCAATAGGAAACAGATTACTATTTTACCCAGATAAAGGGTAAATGTTTTGCTTACTTTGTGATGGAAACGTATTAATTAGGAAGAAAGAACAGGTTGAACGTCATTACAGAACCCACTACAGTTTAAAAAAAAAAGATTTACCATCGAATCCTTCCTTGAAGATAGAGAAGGTAGCCAAATTAAAATCCCAACTTAATGATAAAAAATCTATTTCTCAGAAAATTAGACAGCTGCAAAGCAGCAATTGATTTATCCTTCCGTGTTTGAAATATTATTGCTGAAAAAAAAACTTATGAAGATGGTGAATTAGTACTGGTTATTACTCATTTAGTACTGATCTAGTTTTAGAAATCAACTATGACTTTCCAAGTGAAACAAGAGCTGTTAAAGTAGCAGGTGGGAGAAAGGAATCATTGCCTTGTGTCAACAAATTTCCAAAATTTCTGTTTGACCATTGTATAGTACGTCAGTTGCTGTTATCTGCTAAGTTCTTGTGTGTGAGCAGTGTGACAAAACAGTCTTCAAAGTCGTAAATTAAGTAAGTGCTCATACAATTAAGAGACGTTGTTCATGAATCTGACTGGGGCTACAGTGCCTATGTGGTGATGTGTAACTATACAGAATCTTTTTAGGTTAGCAGAGACATGGTTTTGTAACGTTTCACACCGCTACTTCAAAAAAAGCTATCTTTTCTTTGTATGAATAAAAAAAACACGAAAACTTATGAACCCCTTTTATAGCATCCAATATATATTTTTTTTTTTTTTTGCAAAAGATAACTTATTGTGAGAATTTCAGTGGCAATAGTTGTCTCTTTCCTTTTCCACCTTGCAACTGAAGACCCGCTCAAAAATAGATTTAGACTGGAATTTTAAGAAATCACACAAGTCGGGAAAATTTACCTGATTTTTTAAGAAGAGGGGAAACACCCCTAAAATTCAAAGAATATTAACGAAAATCATACAAACAAATTTATCGTGCCAGAGAACCCTATTGTAGAGGTTTTAAGCTCCTATCAGCAAAAAAATGGAATTTTGTATTTTTTTTTGTCAGAAGAAAGATCACAGATACGTGTTTATTTGTTTGTTTGTTCTTTGTTGTTGTTTTTTCAGGGGTGATAGTATCGACCCAGTAGGCCTAGATCATTGAGAGAGGGTGAATTCGAACGAAAATAAAAATTTCTAGTGCCTTTTTAAATGACCAAAATATTGAAGGGCAACTAGGCCCCCTCTCATGCCTCTTTTCCCAAAGTTGTTTGATCAAAATTTTAAAACAGACACTTTGTTCATCATAGTTGAAAGGCCCAACAATTATACCTTTGGAGATAACATGACCCCCCACAGCCCCTGGGGAAAGGTCTTTAAGCTACAAAATTTGCCCATTGTTTACGTATAGTGTTCGTTATTGGGAAGTATTCACACATTTTTCAGGTGGGAGGACGAACTTTCTGCTATGAGGGTTTTTGATGGGGATAATTTCCATGGGAGGGAAGTTTCCAGGGGTGAACTTTTCAGGAGACATTTTACGCTGGGGGAAGTTGCCTGAATTCCTATACGAAATTCTTCTAGTGTGTATTACTTTCTCTTTGCCGACTTAATTATACGCACGGAGATGTTAAGGGTAATTTCCCGGGGTAAATTTTTACCGAGATTGAATTGTCTAGGAGTATTTCTGTGGAGAGGGGGATTTTCGCCATGAAAGTGGAGCCGTATTTCCTAGCATAATTTAAAAAATGATCAGAAACTATATAAAAAACAAGTTTTTCCACCTGAAACTAGGGAGCGAGATTAAAACTTAAAACGAATACAAATTACTATGTGTATGAGGGGGGTCGCCTCCTCCTTAATACCTCGCTCTCTTCGCTGAAGTTTAATTTTGTCCCAAATCTTTAAGATCAGCTCCTGAAACGTAAGTGTCATTTAATTAGAACATTAAGAACCTTTTCTAAAAATACTAAAAAACTGTTGCGTGAAGGTGTTGAGAAGATATATAAGGGTGTTGAGAAAGAGGCAGTCCTCCTCATATACGTAACCATTTCTGTTCGTCTTAAGTTTTAATATCAGTCCTTATTTTCAGTTTAAAAACCTTGTTTTTTGTATTTGATAAGTCAGAAAACTAAACTCTTCGTCGTGTAACCGCTTATTTTGAATTGAGTGAGGTCAAGTAAAACCCAACAGAACTGCACAAACAAGTGATAAATGCGGCACATGGAAGTTATTAATACTAGCTAAGTTCAGTCTTTTATTTTCCCAAGAAGCTCTCTCCATCCTCTTACTTGAAAATTGTGAACTGACGAATGCTTCTTTATATTCATGATGCTAACTTTTTTTTTCATGTGACACTGATGTAAACTGCTCCAAATAAGATAATTATCAATTGACCAAGGAGAAGTAAACAGATAAATTTGATTCACAAGTTTGTTTGATTTAGGAAATTGTTTTGTCTTTTATTTTATTTGATACATTTTGTCTGACAGAGTACATCCACAAAAAAATCTCTTTGGACAAAATTCAAAGGAATATCAAGAGACATACAAGGTAAGATAACACGACTAGTGCATAAGGTCAGTCACAGGATTTATTGCTAGAAATGTGAATAAGAAAAAATATAAAACCCACGAACATCAATGTTAGAAGGCAAATTTAGTCGTTTAAAACTTTTAACATTACTATATTTTCAAAATTGACTTTTTTCACTGCCTCAGTTTAACAATAGCACAAAAATTATACTGATTGAGTGCTTGCCGCAACATTCAGCCTACATTTGGAAGTAGGTTAAAGACAGATCGCGAATTGGGTATATTTGACGTGGGACCAAACCATGTTATACTACGACAAATAGTTATAAATTAACTATTAGTTATATTATATGGTACAAACATACAACAGGCTGATGATGACAGTAAAACGGGCTAAATGTTTTAAAAGAGAGAGAGAGAGAGAGAGAGAAATGAGATCTTGCCTAGAACTTCTGCTATTTTTAATTTAAAATCTAGATGGTCACAAATAATTCAATACTAACTGTTACAGGATTCTTGTTTCTCTCAGTAAACAAACATACTCCTTTTACTTTTTATATCAGTGTGCAAGCCGTTCATTAAGAATTGGAGACTCATTGACAAGCCTAATCATCTATAATTTGTATTTACGGTACTTATCTCATATACCCGCCACACTCCATGAAGTAAAGTTAGATTAATCCTAATGAAAAATACCAAAACTTGATGAAAATACAATATTTTAGAAACAAATTTGGGCTATATATTTGTATATTAGGGGGGAGGGGGTAAATGATAGTGGGTCTGAATGCAAAATATGTTACTTACAATTATTCTGCATATTATGAAGTAAGAATTGTTTTCTAACTTCACACTTTCCAAACCCTTTACCTCCACCTCACCTCCTATGTTCAAATATATAACCCAAATTTTATATGTTCAATGTTTTCTGTCACCCGCCATTTGTTTTCCAATGAGCATAAGCTGACAGTCTCTTAACACAGATAGAAGAAACCGGTTTGCTCTCGGGTTTTACAGAGCGTAATTCTTGAGTGTGGTAAGTATAAGAGATACGTACCATATTTACTTTGTTTACGAGGAAAATTCTCCATACAACAAGGAAGATAATAAAATGGAAGACATGTTAAAAGAGCGTGTGTTACTCACAAGGTATGTTGAAAAACATGGAAGTAAAAGCGGCTGGGTCTTCTTTCTTTTGTTGGTAAACATTGAGCCCAGTTGAGGTTTCTCTCCCATTCCTAAATGATGAAAAGCAGCTAGAATTATTGTAATTACCAATTTAAAAAATAGCTAAAACTTTATTAATAATTGACTAAAAAATAAGAGGTACCAAGCAAGCCAATAATGACCATACGTGGCCTGATCAAACAGTTCGTGGTAACGAACTGTAAGTAAGGAGCGGCACGGCTCAATAGTGATCGAAACTCTTAAAAATGGAATTTTTATACCAATAGTTACATCAAAAGAATCGCAGTTTAATGCTGATTTTAAATATATAAGTTTCATCAAGATTAGTCTTACCCATCAAAAGTTACGAGCCTGAGAAAATTTGCCTCATTTTAGAAAATAGGGGAGAACACCCCCTAAAAGTCATACAATCTTAACGAAAATCACACCATCAGATTCAGCGTATCAGAAGTTTCTTATACGTATTATTGTAGAAGTTTCAAGCTCCTATCTACAAAATGTGGGATTTCGCATTTTTTGCCAGAAGACAGATCACGGATGCGTGTTTATTTGTTTTATGTGTTTTTTTTTTTTTTTGCCCAAGGGTGATCGTATCGACTGAGTGGTCCTAGAGTGTCGCAAAAGGGCTCATTCTAACGGAAATTGAAAGTTCTAGTGCCCTCTTTAAGTGACCAAAAAATTGGAGGGCACCTAGGTCCCCTCCCACGCTCATTTTTTTTCAAACGTCACCGGATCAAAATTCTGAGATAGGCATTTTATTCACCATAGTCGAAAAACCTAATAACTATGTCATTGGGGACGACTTACTCCCCCGCAGTCCCCGTGGGAGGGGCTGCAAGTTACAAACTTTGACCTGTGTTTACATATAGTAATGGTTACTGGGAAGTGTACAGACGTTTTCAGGGGGATTTTTTTGGTTTGGGGGGGGGAGTTTATGCGGGGTTTAAGTGGGAGGATATTTCCATGGAGGAACTTCTCATGGGGTAAGAGACTTTCAATGGAGGGGGCGCAGGATTTTGCAGCATTACTTAAAATTTTCATGAAGGGAGCGCAGGATTAATTAGCATTATTTAAACAAATACAATGAAAAAAAATATGAAAAGTTTTTTCTACTGAAATTGAGGAGCAGCATTAAAACTTAAAACAAACATAAATTATTACGCATATGAGGGGTTTACCTTCTCGTAATACCTCGCTCTTTACGGTGAAGTATTTTTAGTAATTTCAACTATTTATTCTACGGCCTTTGTGATTCAGTGGTCATTCGTAAGGAATTGGGACACAATTTAAGCTTTAATGTAAAGAGCGAGGTATCGACGAGGGGTGAGCCCCCTCATATACGCAATAAAAACATACGAATATAGAAGGTCGCTACGTAAGTTACTTCGTAAGTTACGTATATTTTTTACCTATGAAAACGTTGGTAAAAAATTAAAAGTTATAGTTGCCTTTTTAAGTAATCAAAAAATTGGAGGGCAACTAGACCTCCTCCCTCGCTTTTTTTCTCAAAATCTTCCGATTAAAACTATGAAAAAGCCATTTAGCTCAAAAAAATTAATATGCAAATTTCGTTTTAATTATTTATGTGCGGAGAGCCAAGATCAAAACATGCATTAATTCAAAAACGTCCAGAAATTAAACAAAAAAAAACAAGTTTTTTTTAAACGAAAGTAAGGAGCGACATTAAAACTTAAAACGAACAGAAATTATTCCGTATATGAAAGGGGCTTTTTCTCCTCAACACTCCGCTCTTTACGCTAAAGTTTTTTCTGTTTTAAAATGTAGAGTTAAGAGAAAGAGTCAAACTTTAGCGTAAAGAGCGGGGTGTTGAGGAGAAAAAGACCCTTTCATATACGGAGTAATTTCTGCTCGTTTTAAGCTTTAATATCGCTCTTTGCTTTCGTTTAAAAAAAATTTTTTTTGTTTAATACAGAAAAAAACGAGTCTTGTCTGAATGGTTATTTGGTTAGCCTTATTTTTACACAAAATCGTCGTAGTTACCATGATGCAACTTGTTTAGCATTGTTTAACAATGTACATCAGTACTAGTGGCATTGAGCCCAAAATACGGAGTAAATCTGTCACTTATTTTCTCAAAATGAATTATTGTGCTTTTAACTATAATCTAGTGAGTTTATATACAATCTTTTTCCATTATTTTCATATATTACATTCCGAACAATGTTCATCAGCATGTCTGTTTTATATTTTTATCTTGAAAAGGTGTACTTATTAAAATCCTCACTTGAAAAAGCTACGAATTTTTCTTTCGACTTCCTTTGAAGTTACAAAATGATCTCTTTGGCTGTTTTTGTGATGCAATCTTACTGTCATTTCATTGGAAGTAAAGTTAGTATAGTTCTTTTACGCACAATATAGATATTTCGTTTCAAGCGCTTTGTGGTAACGAATCGTAAGTTAAGAGCGGCTCGGACAAATAGTAACCGAAATTTTTTAAATAGAATTCTGATAAAAAATAATATATTAAAAGCCTTGCGTTTTATACTAATTCCAAATACATTAAGTTCAATAAGTTTAATGTTACCCATAAAATGGTAAGAGCCTTAGAAGATTTGCTAGGTTTTGAAAAAGGGTAAAACACCCCCAAAAATGGAAACAGTATTGATAAAATGACACCACTAGATTCAGTCTTTCACAAAGATTAAATAAAGAAACATGTTTTTTTTTTAATGAAAGTAAGGAGCAACATTAAAACTTAAAAAGCAGAGAAACTACTCCGTATATGAAAGGGGCTTTTCCTCCTCAAAGCCTTGCTCTTTACGCTAAAATTTGACTCTTTCTCTTAACTCTATTTTTAAAACAGTAAGAAACTTTTTTTAAACTTTTTTTATTTAATTTCTGGACGTTTTTGAATTAATGCATGTTTTGATCTTGGCTCTCCGCACATAAATAATTAAAACGAAATTTGCATATTTATTTAATTGCAATTAATCGGAAGATTTTGAAAAAAATCGAGTGAGGGAGGAGGCCTAATTGCCCTCCAATTTTTCGATTACTTAAAAAAGCAACTCGAACTTTAAATTTTTTACAAATGTTTTCATTGGTAAAAAATATACGTAACTTACGAATTAACTTACATAACGAATTTCTATGTATGTATATTCGTATATTTTTATTGCGTATATGAGGGAGTTCAACCCTCGTCGATACCTCGCTTTCCACACTAAAGCTTAAATTTTGTCCCAATTATCTAAGAATGGCCTCTGAATCACAAAGGCCGTAGAATAAAAAGTTGAAATTTCTAAAAATACTTTAGCGTAAAGAGTGAGGTATAACGAGGAGGTAAACCCCTCATATGCGTAATAATTTTTGTTCGTTTTAAGTTTTAATGCTGCTCCTTACTTTCAGTAGAAAAAACTTTTCATATTTATTTTTTCATTGTTTTTCAAATAATGCTAGAAAATCCTGCCCCCTTCATTGAATTCTCTTCCCCCATGAGAAGTTTCTCCATGGAAATATCCTCCCACGTACCCCCCCCCCCCCTCAACTCTCCTCCCTAAACAAAAAAAAATCCCCTTGAAAACGTCTGTACACTTCCCAGTAACCATTACTATATGAAAACACAGGTCAAAGTTCGTAACTTGCAGCCCCTCCTTTTTTATTCTTTTGATTCAGAAATTTTTTCTGAAAGTTCACGTAGTTCATACAAGATAAATTGTTAATATCGATATTTATCTTGAATCTGAATTTAACTTGGTTGACTGAACTCCTCGCTCTTTACGTTACAGTTTTTAGTTTTTGTCCTAATTCTTTAAGAACAACTGCTGAAACACAAGGGTTGTTTAATTGGAATAATAAGTTTTTTTTAAGGCGATAAAAGGCTTTGGCGCAAAAGAATGAGGAGTCGCAGAGGGAGTGTCTCCTTTCATACACGGAATAATATTTTCGTTTTTAGTTTTAATGTTGCTAGGAGAAAAAGCAATAGAGAAATACAAAATTATCTCTGACTTACATGAAAAGCAAAAGAGTCCAAGATGTTCAAATAAGATGTGCTCCATAAAAAGTCTTTTTATACCATGAGAGAACTCTTTAGAGACCCTGAATAGTACCAATAATTTCGTTTGAGTAGCAAAGCACAACATTTGGCAAACTTTTTAGGAGGTAGTACTTTTGTGACGTGAGAGTACTTTCTAGAGACCCTGAATAGTACCAATAATTTCGTTGCAGGGGCAAACCACAACATGCAGCAAATTTTTTGGGAGGTAGCACTTTTTATGCCGTGACAAAAATTTCTAGAGACCCTGAATAGTGCCAATAATTTCATTGGAGTAGCAAATCACAACATTCGGCAAACTTTTTAGGAGGTAGTACTTTTTGTCACGTGAGAATACTTTTTAGAGACCCTGAATGGTACCAATAATTTCGTTGCAAGGGCAAAGCACAACATGCAGCAAATTTTTTGGGAGGTAAAACTTTTTATGCCATGAGAGAAATTTCTAGAGACCCTGAATAGTAACAATAATTTCGCTGGAGTAGCAAAGCACAATATTCGGCAAACTTTATAGAGGGGTAGAACTTTTTGTGACGTGAGATTACTTTCTAGAGACCCGGAATAGTACCAATAATTTTCTTCCAGGGGCAAAGCGCAACATGCGGCAAATTTTTTAGGAAGTAGTACTACTTTATAGGTAGTACAAACTTTATAGGAGGTAGAACTTTTTGTGACGTGAGATTACTTTCTAGAGACCCTGGATAGTACCAATAATTTCGCTGGAGTAGCAAAGCACAATATTCGGCAAACTTTATAGGAGGTAGAACTTTTTGTGACGTGAGATTAGTTTCTAGAGACCCGGAATAGTACCAATAATTTCGCTGGAGTAGCAAAGCACAATATTCGACGAACTTTATAGGAGGTAGAACTTTTTGTGACGTGAGATTACTTTCTAGAGACCCGGAATAGTACCAATAATTTCGTTCCAGGGGCAAAACGCAACATGCGGCAAATTTTTTAGGAAGTAGTACTTTTATGCCGTGAGAGAAATTTCTAGAGATCCGGAATAGTACCAATATTTTGCTGGAGTAGCAAAGCACAATATTCGGCAAACTTTATAGGAGGTAGAACTTTTTGTGACGTGAGATTACTTTCTAGAGACCCGGAATAGTACCAATAATTTCCTTCCAGGGGCAAAACGCAACATGCGGCAAATTTTTTAGGAAGTAGTACTTTTATGCCGTGAGAGAAATTTCTAGAGACCCTGAATAGTACCAATATTTCGCTGGAGTAGCAAAGCACAATATTCGGCAAACTTTATAGGAAGTAGAACTTTTTGTGACGTGATATTACTTTCTAGAGACCCTGAATAGTAGCAATGATTTCGCTGGAGTAGCAAATCACAATATTCGGCAAACTTTATAGGAGGTAGAACTTTTTGTGACGTGAGATTACTTTCTAGAGACCCTGAATAGTACCAATAATTTCGCTGGAGTAGCAAAGCACAATATTCGGCAAACTTTATAGGAGGTAGAACTTTTTGTGACTTGAGATTACTTTCTAGAGACCCTGATTAGTACCAATAATTCCGCTGGAGTAGCAAAGCACAATATTCGGCAAACTTTATAGGAGGTAGAACTTTTTGTGACTTGAGATTAGTTTCTAGAGGCCCTGAATAGTACCAATATTTCGCTGGAGTAGCAAAGCACAATATTCGGCAAACTTTATAGGAGGTATATTTTTTTGTGAAGTGAGATTACTTTCTAGAGACCCTGGATAGTACCAATAATTTCGCTGGAGTAGCAATGCACAATATTCGGCAAACTTTATAGGAGGTATATTTTTTTGTGAAGTGAGATTACTTTCTAGAGACCCTGGATAGTACCAATAATTTCGCTGGAGTAGCAATGCACAATATTCGGCAAACTTTATAGGACGTAGAACTTTTTGTGACGTGAGATTACTTTCTAGAGACCCTGAATAGTACCAATATTTCGCTGGAGTAGCAAAGCACAATATTCGGCAAACTTTATAGGAGGTAGAACTTTTTGTGACGTGAGATTACTTTCTAGAGACCCTGGATAGTACCAATAATTTCGCTGGAGTAGCAAAGCACAATATTCGGCAAACTTTATAGGAGGTAACTTTTTGTGAGTGAGATTACTTTCTAGAGACCCTGGATAGTACCAATAATTTCGCTGGAGTAGCAAAGCACAATATTCGGCAAACTTTATAGGAGGTAGAACTTTTTGTGACGTGAGATTACTTTCTAGAGACCCTGAATAGTACCAATAATTTCGCTGGAGTAGCAAAGCACAATATTCGGCAAACTTTATAGGAGGTAGAACTTTTTGTGACGTGAGATTACTTTCTAGAGACCCTGGATAGTACCAATAATTTCGCTGGAGTAGCAAAGCACAATATTCGGCAAACTTTATAGGAGGTAGAACTTTTTGTGAGTGAGATTACTTTCTAGAGACCCTGGATAGTACCAATAATTTCGCTGGAGTAGCAAAGCACAATATTCGGCAAACTTTATAGGAGGTAGAACTTTTTGTGACGTGAGATTACTTTCTAGAGACCCTGAATAGTACCAATAATTTCGCTGGAGTAGCAAAGCACAATATTCGGCAAACTTTATAGGAGGTAGAACTTTTTGTGACGTGAGATTACTTTCTAGAGACCCTGGATAGTACCAATAATTTCGCAGGGGCAAAGCGCAACATGCGGCAAATTTTTAGGAAGTAGTACTTTTATGCCGTGAGAGAAATTTCTAGAGACCCGGAATAGTACCAATAATTTCCTTCCAGGAGTAGCAAAGCGCAATATTCGGCAAACTTTATAGGAGTAGTACTTTTATGCCGTGAGAGATTTTCTAGAGACCCGGAATAGTACCAATAATTTCGCTTGGGTAGCAAAGCACAATATTCGGCAAACTTTATAGGAGGTAGTACTTTTTGTGACGTGAGATTACTTTCTAGAGACCCGGAATAGTACCAATAATTTCGCTTGAGGAGCAAAGCACAATATTCGGCAAACTTTATAGGAGGTAGAACTTTTTGTGACGTGAGATTACTTTCTAGAGACCCGGAATAGTACCAATAATTTCGCTGGAGTAGCAAAGCACAATATTCGGCAAACTTTATAGGAGGTAGAACTTTTTGTGACGTGAGATTAGTTTCTAGAGACCCGGAATAGTACCAATAATTTCGCTGGAGTAGCAAAGCACAATATTCGGCAAACTTTATAGGAGGTAGAACTTTTTGTGACGTGAGATTACTTTCTAGAGACCCGGAATAGTACCAATAATTTCGCTGGAGTAGCAAAGCACAATATTCGGCAAACTTTATAGGAGGTAGAACTTTTTGTGACGTGAGATTACTTTCTAGAGACCCTGAATAGTACCAATAATGTCACTGGAGTAGCAAAGCACAATATTCGGCAAACTTTATAGGAGTAGAACTTTTTGTGACGTGAGATTATTTTCTAGAGACCCTGGAATAGTACCAATAATTTCGCTGGAGTAGCAAAGCACAATATTCGGCAAACTTTATAGGAGGTAGAATTTTTGTGATGTGAGATTACTTTCTAGAGACCCGGAATAGTACCAATAATTTCGCAGGAGTAGCAAAGCACAATATTCGGCAAACTTTATAGGAGTAGAACTTTTATGCCGTGAGAGATTACTTTCTAGAGACCCGGAATAGTACCAATAATTTCCAGGAGTAGCAAAGCACAATATTCGGCAAACTTTATAGGAGGTAGTACTTTTATGCCGTGAGAGATTACTTTCTAGAGACCCGGAATAGTACCAATAATTTCCTTCCAGGGGCAAAGCACAACATGCGGCAAATTTTTAGGAAGTAGTACTTTTATGCCGTGAGAGAAATTTTTAGAGACCCGGAATAGTACCAATAATTTCCTTCCAGGGGCAAAGCACAATATTCGGCAAACTTTATAGGAGTAGTACTTTTATGCCGTGAGATTACTTTCTAGAGACCCGGAATAGTACCAATAATTTCGCTGGAGTAGCAAAGCACAATATTCGGCAAACTTTATAGGAGGTAGAACTTTTTGTGACGTGAGATTACTTTCTAGAGACCCGGAATAGTACCAATAATTTCGTTCCAGGGGCAAAGCGCAACATGCGGCAAATTTTTTAGGAAGTAGTACATTTATGCCGTGAGAGAAATTTTTAGAGACCCGGAATAGTACCAATATTTCGCTGGAGTAGCAAAGCACAATATTCAGCAAACTTTATAGGAGGTAGAACTTTTTGCGACGTGAGATTACTTTCTAGAGACCCGGAATAGTACCAATAATTTCGTTCCAGGGGCAAAGCGCAACATGCGGCAAATTTTTTAGGAAGTAGTACATTTATGCCGTGAGAGAAATTTTTAGAGACCCGGAATAGTACCAATATTTCGCTGGAGTAGCAAAGCACAATATTCAGCAAACTTTATAGGAGGTAGAACTTTTTGTGACGTGAGATTACTTTCTAGAGACCCGGAATAGTACCAATAATTTCCTTCCAGGGGCAAAGCACAACATGTGGCAAATTTTTTAGGAAGTAGTACTTTTATGCCGTGAGAGAAATTTCTAGAGACCCTGAATAGTACCAATATTTCGCTGGAGTAGCAAAGCACAATATTCGGCAAACTTTATAGGAGGTAGAACTTTTTGTGACGTGAGATTACTTTCTAGAGACCCTGGATAGTACCAATAGTTTCGCTGGTGTAGCAAAGTACAATATTTGGCAAACTTTATAGCAGGTAGAACTTTTTGTGACGTGAGATTACTTTCTAGAGACCCGGAATAGTACGAATAATTTCGTTCCAGGGGCAAAGCGCAACATGCGGCAAATTTTTTAGGAAGTAGTACTTTTATGCCGTGAGAGAAATTTCTAGAGACCCGGAATAGTACCAATATTTTCCTTCCAGGGGCAAAGCGCAACATGCGGCAAATTTTTTAGAAAGTAGTACTTTTATGCCGTGACAGAAATTTCTAGAGACCCGGAATAGTACCAATAATTTCGTTAAAGGGGCAAAGGCAAAGCGTTCAACATTCGGCAAACTTTTTAGGAGGTAGTAATTTTTGTGACGTGAGAGTACTTTCTAGAAACCCTGAATAGTACCAATATTTTTGTTGGAGTGGCGAAGCGTAACATGCGGCAAATTTTTTGGAAGGTAGTACTTTCTATGTCGTGAAGGAACTTTCTAGAGACCCGGAATTGCATCAATGATTTCGTAGAAGTAGCAAAGCGCAATATGCGGCAAATTTTTGGGAGGTAATACTTCTTATGCTGTGAGAGTACTTTCTACAGAAACTGAATAGTACCAATTCGTTGGATTGGCTAAGTGCAACATGCGTACATTTTTTGGGAGGTTGTAATTTTTAGGCAGTGAGAGTACTTTCTAGACACCCTGAATAGTAGGCTACCAATAATTTTGTTGGAGTGGTAAAGTGCAGCATACTTTTTATGCCGTAAGAATACTTTCTAGAGACCCTAAATAGTACCAATAATTTCTTTGGAGTAGCAAAGCGCAACATGCGGCAAATTATTTGGGAGGTAGTACTTTTTATGCCGTGAGATAACTTTCTAGACACCCCGATTAGTGCCAATAATTTAGTTGGAGTTGCTAAGCACAACATACACAAAATTTTTTGGGAGGTAATGCTTTTTACGCCGTGAGAGTACTTTCTAGAGACCCTGAAAAGCACCAATAATTACGTTGGAGTGTTAGCCCTGGTAGTGACCAAAACGCTTAAAAATGGAATTAGGGTAATTATAGATACATCAGAATAATTAGCTTTTTATGCTGTTTCCAAATATATAAGATTCATTAAGTTTAATGTAACCCATCAAAAGCTACGAGCATGAGAAAATTTGCTTGGTTTTCCAAAATGGAGGGAAACATCCCCCTTCCCCCCAAAAAAGGTCGAAGAATCTTTTTGAAAATCGCAACATCATCTTCAAGGTATCAGAGAAGCTTACTTTAGGGGTTTCAAACTCCCATATGAAAAAATGGCGAATTTAGAAATTTTTGCAGGAAGATAGATCATGAATGAGTGTTTTATCTGTTTTTTTTTTTTTGTTTTTGTTTTTTTGTTCTTCTCCTTATTGGAGAATTATACTGAATTGAAGTTTCGTTGGTGACTTCATTTAATATATGGAGATTTTCTAGGGAAATTGTCCAAGGGAAATTGTCAGCGAAGTTGGAATTATCTGGAGGATTTATACGGGGAGGAGGATTTTCCTTGGGAGAAATACTAAATGGGGGATATTCTCACTAGGAGATATTCTTCATGGTGAAATTTTCTGCGGGAGAAACTTTCTAATGGGGGAAAGGAAGATTTCCTTCTAGTGGGGGGAGGGAATATTTTCTGGAAGAATTTTCCACATGGAGGGGATTCCGCCATGATCTTGAAGCCGATCAGATATTAAATAAAAATAAGTCTTTTTCTAAATGAAAGTATGTGAAAGAGAATTTTTTAGGCGAAATCATCCGCAAGAATTTTTTTTTTGGGGGGGGGGGTGCGGCAACAATGGTATTGAAAGTGTTAATATCTCAGGATGAATGAATTTACGCGGGAAGAACTTTTCATGGATGTAATTTTAATGGGGTGAATTTTTCACTGAGGTGGAAGTGAATTTCCTGGGATTATTTGAAAAACGATCAGAAATCAAATAAAAAACTATTTTTTTCTACTGAAAGTAAGGAGCAACATTAAAGCTTAAAACAAACAGAAGTTATTCCATATATAAGGGGTGATGCCCCTCCTCAATACCCAGCTCTTTACGCTAAAAATAAACCTTTTGTGCAAATTTCTTAAGAACGACTTTTGAAATACAAGGCCGCGTTAATTAGAATCAGAAGGTTTTTTAAAAGGATTAAGCATAAAGAGATGGAATAAACCGATGGAATTACAAAGTCAAAAACTTCATATTGGAGAATTACATTGAACTGAAATCTCGTTGGCGACTCTATATTAAATAGATATGAGAAGATTTTCTAGAGAATTGTCCGAGGAAAGTTGTCAGCAAAGTTTGAATTCTCTGGAGGACTTTTAAACGGAGGGGTGATTTCCTCGGGAGGAATTCTCTGTGGGGGATTAACACTAGGAGAAATTTTCCATGGGGAAATTTTCCGCGGGAAACTTTCTATTGAGGGAAAAGAAGATTTCTGGGGAAAATCTTCCACATAGAGGGATTCCATATTGACCTTGAAACCAATTAGAAGTTAAATAAAAACAAGTCTTTTTTAAATAAAAGGATTCTAAGGAGAATTTTATCAGGCAAAATCATCTACAAGAAATTTTCTAGGAGGAATTTGTAGTGCGATGCAATTGATAGGGATTATTTTCCCAGAGAAGGAATTTACGCGAGAAGAACTTTCCATGGATGAGTTTTTCGTGGATAGAATTTTCCATGGAAGAGAGGTGGATTTCCTGGAATTATTTTTAAGAAGATCAGAAATTAATTTAAAAAAACAAGTTTGTTCTACTAGAAGTAAGGAGAAACATTAAAACTTAAGCCAAACAGAGATTGTTCCATATATGAAGGGGGAAGCCCCTCTTCAATACCGAGCTCTTTACGCTAAAGTTAAACCTTTTGTCCCAATTCTTTAAGAACAAATCCTGAAACACGAGGGCCGTTTAATTAAAATCAGAAGCTCTTTTAGAAGCACATAACTTCCGTTAGTTTAAAGTTTTAAAGGTGCTCTTTACTTTCAGTAGAAAAAACTTGTCTTTTCTATTTAATAAGAATATTTAACGAAAATAAACTTATGGGAATTTCAAAAAATAAACTACAACCCCTCAAAAATGGTGCAGATTTGAAATAAAAACTGAACAAATGGAATCACCATGGTCAAAAACCCCACATTGGAGAACAACAATCCCCCATCTTGAACAACAAGGAAAATCGCTTTTTCGTATGGGAAGCAGTAATAAGCCTTCTTTTTTACCGGGGCTGATCGTACCAAATCACTGTTTGTAGAACGTTGGAAGAGTGCTCATTTGGAAGGAACTGGTCTTATTTAGTGCCTTTTTTAAGCAGCAAGAGATAATTTCAAAATAAAATGTAACTTCTGACAAAAACTGCATCTTCGGATACAAGATGATATGACATACTCGTCTTTTGGAAAGTTGCTTTTCCGGGGACGATGTCATGTTTGAGTGGCTCCCTTACCTAATTCCCTAAAATGTTATCATATTCCTTCAAATGTGGTCGTAACTAATACTCTTATTATTGCTTATATTACAAGTAATAAAAAATGTCTGACATTACCATTCAAAAAATATAAAAAAATATTCGAAGGCTCTTTCCTGTTTGTGATATATGTATATTTTTATTTTTTTTTTTATTTTTTTTTTCAGTTTATCATAAAAATATTTCAAGGAAATATAGGGCAGGATGAATAGAGAGAGAGAGAAAATTTATTTTAAAAAACACAAAAAAAAGAAAAAAAAGAAAAATTTGCCAAAAAGCCTTATGGCTTGTGTGGCCATTCTCGAAACTACAAAACAAATTAATTATCAATGAATTCCCCTGAAAAGCCAAAAAAAAACAAGCAAAAGTAGTCACCACTTGAAAACCCTGTACTTCACTTACCTAATATAACAACACTTTAATACACTATTTCCCTACTTTATCTATATATATATATAGAAAGAAAAAAAAATCATGAATCATAAATACCAACCCAATGGTCCCTAAGCCACCCACGAAAAGTCGGCCTAAAGGGACTCCCGTATATTTGAAAATATCAAATATCAAAATCTCAAAAAATATCAAACATAAATAGAGCCTTATAAAAATTGAAAGGACCTGAAACTGGTAAAATATTAATTTTTTTATAACTATCTCAAAGCGATATACTATTGTCACAATTAACAAAAACCCGAATCACCGAATTTTGGAGAGCACATAATGACTTCAAATGTGTTTGAAAAGTAGATGACTACACCGAGCAACAATAAATCAAATAAAGGCGGACAATAGGAAAATATATCAATCTAAGTATATTAACTGGGAAAAAATATTTATATTTCGTCAGAATCCCTACATTCCGAGCAATTTTAGATATATACATTGTGTGCTTTGAGAAACTAAGAGTCTCATCTACTATTACTCCAAGATATTTCACAGACTGTACACGCGCAATATGGTAAAATCCGACATTTAATTCTTTTAACCAAGGATAATAATTGGGCGATCTAGATAAAATTACCCAATGAGATTTCTTATAATTTATCTTTAGGTGATTAACCCTCGTCCACTTTTCTATCCTTGACATACTACCTCTTGTCATAGTTAATAATTCACTTTCTGTTCTTGCTGCCACCGTAAGACATGTATCATCCGCAAACAGCAATAAAGCTTGATTAGGGTTCCGTTGTCTTTGGGCTCTTCCAACATAAATATACAGCCCACCAAGTGCTAAATGTAGATCATTTACATGTATTGCAAACAATAGTGGTTCCAAGGTGGACCCCTGTGGGACTCCACATCTGATCTTATAATATATTAATGTGTCTCCG